>NC_040099.1:21082994-21386025 GCF_003369695.1 Bos indicus x Bos taurus
TCTTCTTCAATATCAAAATAGCAATACAAAAATTCATTAATTTTGATGTTTTTTTAAATGCATGCTGATATGACAGCAGTCACAATATTTTAATCTAATAAAATTGTTTCAAATGAAGCTAGACAACTAAGCTCTACTAGCGCCATCTTATGGAGAAAATGAACAAAACTTTTGGCCAGCCCAGTATGTCTATATAAGATGGTTCACTGAACTTGGGGCTTCCTAGCTGGCGCAGTGGTAAAGAATCGGCCTGCCAATGTGCAAGAGACCCAGGTTCGAATCCCTAGGTTGGGAAGATCCCCTGGAGAAGGAAATGGCAACCCACTCCAGTATTCTTGCCTGGAGAATCCATGGACGGAGGAGCCTGGCAGGCTATGGTCCCTGGGGTCGCAAAGCATCGGATATGACTGAGTGACTAAACACACACATGTTGAACTTACGTGGTAATCATTTCATGATGTATGTAAGTCAAATCATTGTGCTGTACATCTTAAACTTACATAGGGCTGCATGTCAATAATATCTCCATAAAACTGGAAGGAAAAAAAAGAATGAAGAGGGTAAAACAGAAATTTTAATAGATACTGAAAAAAATTCAGGAGCTAGCATCCTGACATTACTCGGTAGCCGGTATATCGTGGTGTTCCATGTTTTCTTTCAGCAGAGGGAGCACCTGAGATCCTACGGAGAGGTAACATGGAGAAGATAAATCCAAAGACGTATGCATCAGGTACACTCCAAACTTCACCTGTGAACAAAACAGCAACAACAACAAGACAGGTTATTTCAGCAGTTAAAATAATTTTGCAAATGATAACATTCCACTAAAATTAAGTTGGGTCTTTAAAGACAGGTCCTGAGACTTGATGTGTCCTGTCCGTCATGTAGTAGGAATAGTGAGAAACAGGGAGAATCCTGGACTTCCCTGGTGGTCCAGTGGTAAAGAATCCACCCGCCAACGCAGGGGACACAGGTTCCATCCCCAGTCCAGGAGGCTTCCAGGTACTGCCGGGCAACCAAGCCCATGCGCCACAACTACTGAGCCCACACTCTGCAACAAGGGACGCACTGCAAGGAGAAGCCTGTGTGCCACACTAGGGGGCAGCCCCCATGTGCAGCAACAAAGACCCAGCACAGCCACAAATACAAAATAGGGAGAATCCTAATAGCCCATGCATGACACCACAGATCCTCATTCCGAAGAGTTTTTTCCTGATAGTCTTCCACACCTTTTAATTGCTGGACCTTTTATTCTTTCTTCCTTCCTGTATCCCCTGAGTTTCCCACAGGAGGGCTTTGTCCTGCTCTGGGCTTCGGACCCACTGTCAGGCTGATTTCTGCTCTGTTCCCTGATGCAAAAGCCATTCTGTGAAAATATGGGCAAAACTCTGCATTTTCTATAAGAACATGTGATATGCACTAAGTTATCCAAATTCTCTGGAATAAAGATGGAAGGTCCAAAATGAAGAGTCATGTGAATTTACTCAAGGTTTGCCATCAGTGCGAGTGAGCCAGTAGAGTTGCTCCAAAGAGTGAGCAGCCCTTTGGAATATGAGATGTGCTCCCAGATATGTTCATTCCTGGGATCACAGCAGTTGGCCACCACCGTGGTCCAGGCCCCAGGCTAGGGACTGGAACCAAATCAATTCCTTAGTATTTGTGTACATGTAGGTGAGGAGAATCCCAGGGACGGGGGAGCCTGGTGGGCTGCCGTCTATGGGGTTGCACAGAGTCGGGCACGACTGAAGTGACTTAGCAGCAGCAGCAGCAGGTGAGGAGTACATGGGAGTTCTCTGTACTTTCTTTGCAATTTTTCTATAAATCTAAATTCATTCCAAAATTTGAGAGAATAAAAGACTTGAGCACAAGAATTATTGTGATGCTGAAAAATACCATTTCCATGTCTAATAGCATTCGTGCCCACCCATCCCCTCTCCTGACAACCTGTGTGGGGCAGACTCAAGGTCCCCATGCCCCCCGTTGACATGGCCAGCTGCACCTGTGCAGAGAGACACACCAGTATAACACTCAAGTGCAACAGCTCTGCAGACCACACCTGTCCACATCTGAAAGGAAAGTTTTGTCGATCAATGACTGCGAAACAAAAACTCTGGCTTTGGAGAAACACAAGACACAATGCAGACATTTTACCATCACTTAACTTGCCAGGCTGTTACTGGAAAGAGATGAAACACTTGCCTTATTTCTGTTAATTTTCAGGAATTGTTCCACGCAGCCTGACTGCTTACTTGGCTTCCTGGAATACTTTGCAAACAGAAAGTCCTGACAGAAAGTGCGAGCCCGGAACTAAATGAGTCTTCCTAATGAATAATCTGCTATAAAGTCAGCTTTTATCATCTGAATTCCATAACAATAACACTTAGTCATTTTAGCTTTAAGAATATGACTTACAAACTTATTATAGTGAAATTTATTGAATCTTTCTGTGCAGCTATCCTGTTCACTCTAAGGCATTTTTTTCCTTCATGAGATTTCTGTGGCAAAGAAAATAAGATGACAGAATTACTTTACTTACTATTTCTTCCCCCCCGCCCCCACCACCTTGGCCACACCACATGACATGCAGGATCTTAATACCATGACCAGGAATTGAACCAGTGCCCTCTGCAATGGAAGTGCAGAGTCTTAACCAGGACCACCAGGGAAGTCCCTCTCTTTTCTTTTCTTTTTTTTTTAAAGTATTTCTTATCTATACTCCTTATCTCTTCAACTAAGATTTGAAAGCATCAAAAATATATGTAATTTAAGAAAAGTGAGACCCAGAGGGGTGGGAGGGGTGGAGGGTGGGAGGGAGATTCCTGAGGGAGGGAACACATGTATACTTACGACTGATTCATGCTGTTGTATGGCAGAGACCAACATTATAAAGCGACATTATTACAACATTATAAACCAATTATCCTCCAATTAAAAAAACAATGTTTTTTTCAAAAATAAAAAACAATGTTTTTAAAAAGTGAGGAAATGAATGGAAAAGAAAAATAAGATCATGTCACAGACAAAGTCTGAACCTTGATGGTAGTCCATCAGCCTTAGAATGTTCTCCCACTTCTAGAAATTACTCAGCATTATTAAGGATTAGTTCCAGTGTAGACAACGCATCAGGATATTAAGATGGGGTGTCGTATTTAGCAATCATGCTTACCTTTCTCTCTCGCCTCTCAGAAAGCTTTTGGAAAACATCTTGGTTTCGTTGTCCAGTTTGCTGATCGATGCAAATCATCTGACATCTGTGACAAGGTCCCAAAACCTGGGCGGTGAGAAGTGAAAAGACAGCGTTGTTGTGAAACTGACCCAACTGTCCCACTCTGCAGGGAGGAATCTGGGTCCAAGAGGAATGGTTATAAACAGCCAATTTCAGACTCAGAGAGAAACACTCCAACTGCAAGGAGCCTAGAGTACCGCCTCTTCCCAATGCCCGCTAGGGAATCACCCACATGTGTTTGCCAGCTGACAGACCCCTGCAGCAGGGTTTTGTAGAAAAAGAAAAGCGTGGTTGTGACTCGCAGCTGGTTATCAGGGGGTGTGGGGCTTCCTCCAGGGAACAAAGCACTGATTGCAGGACATACTGGGAGGAGATGGCCAGCCACACACCCTGTGCTGCTGTGATGGCCACAGATCACTTGAGACTTGGGCAAGTAGCTCACGCAACCGCAGGTGCCCCTGTGAAACACACTGCAGTTTGCACCAAGGCCTGGCATTCCTGTGGGTGGATGCACTCAGCTCTTCTCCTTTGAAGCCAAGTGCATGGTTTTTCATGCTTTGCTTGATCAATAATATTGCCATAAAGGTCTTAATTCACATAACTCTCTCATGTTTGAATCTTTTAGGCTAAATCTCTCAAAATGAGGTTATAAAGTCAATACATATAAAGCTCTTATGACTTGATGATACCCAGTGAGAAACTGCTTTCCAAAAGAGATGTGTTGGATCTTTTTGCATTGTAACTGCTTCAGCACTGAGTATTACCACCAACAAACATCTCTTAAGCATTTACTTTAAAAATTTGCTATAATTGAAGTATAGCTGATTAATGATGTTTCGGGTATACAGCGAAGTCATCTGAAAAAAAAATAACCCATTACAGTTTATAAGATTCTGAGTACAGTTCCCTGTGCTACCCAGTAGGTCCTGGTTGGTTATCTATTTTATATATGTCAGTGTGTATCCATTAATCCCAGGCTCCTCATTTAGCACTTACTTTTTGAAAGACACAGTATTAACTACAGCTTATATTTTTTAACATCTGCATAGGACAACATTGTATGGATGTAACCTAATTTATTCAACCTCCCTCTTATGGGTATTTAGGATATTCTCCAATTTGTATATTTATAATGTATTGCAATAAGTAATTTTGTGGTGTATCTTCACCTATTTGTAAGAGTATTTATTGTGGGATATACTTCTACAAGTAAACTTATTGGGTCAAAGGGCATGTATATTTTGACTTTCACTAATGGATGTTTATTAAGTATCATGACCTAAAGAAAGCAAAGCATCTGAGAGAGGCTTTTTAAAGTCTTTCTTATACTCATGTCCCCACGAATCTTACAACTTGCCTGTTACAAAGTAAGTTTCTGACAGTGATCCTGGTCTAGTTGTAGTTCTTTCTCTTTCCTTTTCCTTCTTTTCTTCCTTTCTTTCTCCCTCTCTCTCCATCTATCATATATTGAGTGTTTACTTTGGCCAAGGTAGGATATGTCAGAGCAGGTCCTTTTACAGCATGGCAAGGGCACAGCAATAGAAAATGAAGAAGAGGAAGGCAGGATGGAGAGATGAGGGGAACGGCAGGAAGGCTGGTGCAGAGAGAGGTCTGCGGGAGAGAAAAGAGATGGCTTTTTCAAGGGGGAGCAGCTTCCAGCATAAGAGGAAGTTTGGAGAGGTGAATGGATAGCAAAGCTCCGTGGGGCATCCGTGTGCATGTGTCTGTGTGTGTGTGTGTGCCACGCAGTTTATCGCTACCCTCACCTGCAGGGCTTCCCAGGTGGCACTAGTGGCAAAGCGCCCACCTGCCAGTGTGGGAGACATAAGAGATGTGGGTTCCATCCCTGGGTTGGGAAGATCCCTTAGAGGAGGGCGTGGCAACCCACCCCAGTATTCTTGCCTGGAGAATCCCATGGACAGAGGAGCCTGGCGGGCTAGAGTCCACAGGGTTGCAAAGAGTCAGACACGACTGAGCAACTGAGCACGCACAGCACACACACCACCTGCAGAGCTCTGAAACCTGCCATTAGAGATTAAATTACTGCTTGCTGCTTTCCTGGAAGTTAAAGCTGCTCTGTGCAGAGGACCCGTCCTTCTGTCCCCAGCTCTTCCTTAGCTGTCCCGGCCATTCGTTTTGTCAGCAACCACGACACACTGACTCTGGGTCAGGACTGTTCTAGGCCCTAGGTGGACGGTGGGGAATAAATAGACTTGGTCCCACTCTCTTACACTCTGAGGAAATAAGCGGACACTGTGCGGAGCGTAACCCCGTGGTGGGTCAGGAACAGCCTTCCCAAGGAGGTAACATCTGAGCTAGACCTGAAGGAGCTGCAGGAGTGCACCAGGCAGAGGGGACAGCAAGGGCAAAGGTGCTGAGGCAGGAATCTTGGCTTGTTGAGGGGATGGAGAGAAGGTCCGCAGGACAGGCAGAGGAGGAGGGGGTGCCGACCTCAGGGAGATGGGAGCGGCCACGGGGCTCGGGGCTTGGGGGCCTTATCCACTCTCATGAGGAATGTAGATGTCAGCTGAAGACTTGAGATTTGGGGACCCCAAAGCCTGAGGAGGCAGAACAATTTGGTGCCTAATCCTTTGACTGCAAGCTCCTCCCCAGCTTCCAGTGAGGCCAAAAGGAAGAACGCGAGGAGAAGTACAGCCGCCCCAGATGCCGAAGGACCATGAAGCACCTGGACGTCCTCCGGGAGCTCCAGACAGCAAGTTTCAAGAGGAGGAAGTTCTCACAGACACAAGCATTCCAAGAAATAGCTAGTCTAGATATAGCGACGAGGTCTGTACCTCCATCACCTGTACATTCTCTCTTCTTCATGTGAAACGGCCACCCTCCTTGAAGGAAGGATGGATGGATCATTCCAAACGGCGACCCAGAATGCAGATGTCACATACCCTCCTGCTGAGGTTTTGTGGGTAAGAGTCAACCCCAAGGGTGGGATTCCCTTCTATCAGCTACTATCCCAGCCAAGGGTTGAGGTCAATCCCCACTGACAACCCTTAAGGAAAGATAATAGGACTTCTGGGAACTTACCTGGAAACGCAAGGAACCAATTGAAATTTCATCCCATTTCTCTTCTTCAAAAGCCCTTGTTCCATTGGTAATAATATTGGCACGGAACCGTGAGATGAGATTGTTCATTGGGAATAATTCTTCTTTGCCATTCTCACAGCTTTTTAAGACACACCAGAAAGAGAAAAGGTGGGGAGGCATGGATAACTGCACTATTGTAGTAAGTCAACATTCCTGCCATTCAATGCCTGAGTTCAGCAGCTATACTGTGGCCTGAGGTTTAGATGATCAGAAGCTTTTATCATGAGTGGAAGGCTAAAAGACACACTGCTGTTGTCAGACCTCCAGGATCTCCCCTAGAATATGGTCCCACCTGCAGAGAAGAAGCTCACAAGAAGCAGTGCAGTGAGTGAGTCGGTCCTTGCTGACGCGATGAAGAACTTTGGTAAACCCAGTGAACAGGGAGGGGTCAAGTGGATACACTTGTAAGAAAATACTAGTGAGTAAGGACAGGGCATTTAAAGAATGTCAACAGGCTTAATTACCAAGGACCTAAAAAGTACCAAGAGCTCACACTCTTTTTGGATATTTTTGGATATTAGACCATCATAAAGCTGTATAGGCTATATACAAGGGAGGTTTGAACATGTATTTTCTACAGAGAACCGGTTGCAGGTTACCAGAGGTGAGAGGTGGGCAGAATGCGTGAAGGGGGTCGAAAGGTACAAACTTCCAGTTATAAACAAGTCATGGGGGTGTAATGTACAGCATGGCAGCTATAGTTAATAATAGTGCATTGTCTAAAAAAATACTGTATTGCATATTTAAAAGGTGCTAAGAGAATAAAATTTAAAAGTACTCATCACAAGAAACATTTTTTGTAGCTATGTGTGGTGACAGATGTTAACTAGAATTATTGTGACCATTTCTCAGTATATACAAATATGGGATCGTGTGGTACACCTGAAACCAATATAATGTTGCCTGTCAACTGCACCTCAATTAAAAAATTTTATTTCCTAACTTCCATCCTGTTTGCAGTTTTAACTAGGTGTATGTTATTTATGTAATTTTCCTGTTTAAAATTTTTGTTTACTACCACGAATGAATGAATGAAGGTCATTCAGTTGTGTCTGACTCTTTTGACCCCATGGACTATACAGTCCATGGAATTCTCCAGGCAAGAATACTTGAGTGGGTAGCCTTTCCCTTCTCCAGAGGTACCATGATAAGGCTCCCTGTACCTCCATGCATCCCATTCCCTAAGGTAAAAAAGCACTGAAAAAGTATCTGAAAACTTCAGCAGACAAGCACACAGTATAACCCCATTAAGTTGAATTCAACCTTTTTGGCACCAGGGACTGGCTGCATGGAAGACAATTTTTTCCTGGATGAGGGTTGGTGGTGGGGGTTCGGGATGATTCAAGGGCATTACATTTAATGTGCGCTTTATTTCTATTATTATTAAATCAGCTCCACCTCAGATCATCAGGCATTAGACCCTGGAGGTTGGGGACCCGTTCTAGAATGAAAAAAGCCATACTAGTGATGTTCCATGGGGTTGACTGAGAGGGGGCATGAGGAAGGGGTCTGGGGCACTAGAAATGTTCACGGCTTGATCGAGGCGGTGGCTCCATGGGTATATAGACATCTGTAAACATTCACTGAACTATGTACTTATGATTTTTGCCCTTCATTGCACATTAATAAAAAAACTTTTAAGTTTCGGGGGGAATCTTTGAGCACACTGGAGCCTGCCCTGGAGATAGAACTGAAAGGCTCTGGGGGAGAGAAAGGGGTCCATGTCTGTATCCCAATCCCCTCCAAACAGTGGGCAGCCAGAAGCAGCCAGGGACCAGAATAACCAAGTCCAGCTTTGCATTATGTGCAATTCCCAGGGCCAGTGACAACCGCAGGTCCCTGTGAGAAAGGAGCGGGTTAGCAAGTCCCAATCCTGATATCCTTTGATTCTGGATTTACCCTCCAGGTGATAAGCCCTCCCCTGTGCTTTATGAAAGGGAAAGTTTTGCGTCTAAAAGCTATCAGCATCAGTATGTATATAAGAGCATCCATCAAATTAAAAAACAGAACCAGGGATGCTCACCACGTACTAACCACAGGCTGTTTCTCTTATCTTTGATCACCTGTCCTTCCTACCCCCACCACTTGTCAGCTTTTCACTAAACCAGCTGATAGGAACCAGAGGTGCATCAAGCCACCTCTTCTTCCACACCAAGAATTCCAAAAAACCACAAACCTGATCTCTCCAGGGCTCCGGGCACCTAAGAAAGAGGGTCACTCAGTGCTGGGAAAACTCAGTGAACACCCAAGGACCAGGCATCACGTTTCTGCCCCCAAACAGGGCAGGATGGACCACAGCAAGAGAAAACCATTATGTGTCTTTGCCGATGACGATAAATAGGAATTGGGAAGCCCACGTGACGCAGTGGTAAAGAATCCACCTACCAATGCAGGAGACACAAGAGACGCAGGTTTGATCCCTGGGTCAGGAAGATCCCCTGGAGTAGGAAATAGCAACCCACTCCAGTATTCTTGCCTGAAAAATTCCACAGACGTAGGAGCCTGGTGGGCTACTGTCCATAGGGGTTGCAAAGAGTCAGACACGACTGAGTGACTGAGCACACACATAAACAGGAATTACTACAAAACTACCATCTTTGTTGTTCTTATTAAGCTACATGTGTACATGTCTGCGTGTGTGCACACAGGTGCCGGGGACCACACGGCACGTGATAGTCACAGGAGCGTGGCTCAGGACACAGACAGGTGTGGACGAATGAGCCACCTGTCTCTTACATAATAGCTTTTTTTGTCCCAATGGTCTGATTACCTCTGGATTTCAATTTCCTCTAAAAACCAATGAGGGGGCTTGAAGCCCCCAAGCCCCTTTCTGGAGCTGACCTTTCCAGAGTCCTTGGGAGGTCTCTGGGTGGGAGTGAGCAGGCAAGGGCACTGGTTCTGTCTGATGATACAGATGACATCTGCAGTTATAACTTGAAAAGCATGACTGCTATTTTCACTCAAAATAACTGTGGAAGGAGGGCAAGGCTCCTAGGGGCCAGGGAACAGTGGGAGGGTGGGCAAAACAACTGTGTCCAATTGCTGACAATTCCATTAAAGCAAATGTTAAGAACTGAAATGATTAGACAGTGAGAGTTGGCATTCTCCACTAAGCATCTTGAGGGCATCAAGAAGGACACTGGAAGATAAAGCAGAACCCTCCAAAAGATTGAGGTAAACTGTTTTGTGACTTCTCTGGACCTTGGTTTCTCAGTGAAGGGTCTGGACTCAAGATTCTCAGAATTTTTCTCCCCAGGCAGGTGACTGGCTCACTCCCAGGGGCAAATGGTTACACCTGTTTGCTATTCCCAAAGTGTTAGTCACTCAGTCATGTCCAACTCTTTGTGACCTTACAGACTGTAGCCTGCCAGGCTTCTCTGTACATGGAATTCTCCAGGCAAGAATACTGGAGTGGGTAGAGCCATTCCCTTCTCCAGGGGATCTTCCCAACCCAGGGATCGAATCTGGGTCTCCTGCATTGCAGGCATTTTTTCCCAAGGTAAATAGCAAACAGTAAAGGAATCTTACCTTGTGCTTAATTGCTGCTGAAGTTCCAAAATACTGGATCTGTTTATCAGCAGATACTGTGCCTCATTCACCAGAGAAAGGGTGGCTGTCGTGTGAGCAGACTGATCTAAAAAAGGATGGAGTATTTAAAAGAAGGGCTGCTGGACAGAGAAACAAGCTAAGTGTCCACGGATGGGTAAACAGATGAGCAAACTGTGGCATACATGCACAATGGGGTATTATTCAGCCATTAAAAATGAAATCTTGCCATTTGCAATAACATGGAAAGAGCTTGAGGGCATTATGCTAAATGAAATAAGTCAGAGAAAGATAAGTTCTGTATGATCTCACTTACAGGTGGAATCTAAAACAAACAAACAAAAAAACCCACCAAAAAACAAGCAAACAAAACACAACAAAACAAACTCATAGAGCAGGCTGGTGGCTGCCAAAGGCAGGGGGGCGGATGGGCAATATGGGTGAAGGGGATCAAAATGTGCAAACATCCAAGCACAAAATATATGTCTTGGGGAGGGCAATGTATACTGTGGCAACTATAGTTAATAAAACTGTATTGTCTATTTGAAAGCCGCTAGGAGAGTAAATCTTAACAGTTGTCATCAAAAGAAAAAAAAAAATGTAACTATGTATGGTGACTGATGTTACCTAGACTTGTGATGATCACTTTGCAATACATACAAATATCAAATTATTATGGCATACACCTGCAACTAATATAATGTTGTATGTCAATAATACTAAATTCAAAAATTTAAACTAAATTTAAAAAGAAGAGTTGCTTTCTTGGAATGCAAATGAATTGTGCTTCTATTGGCTTGCATTTTTAAATAATACAGATTATTTCTACAAGGGAAAAATTGGTGCCTGTGGGAATAACAAAAATGTTCTAAGCATAATTCAAACAGGAAGAAAATTAGCTCCTAGAAGATTGTTACTAATCTAGAAAAAATAATAAAATGCTGATGTTAAATTGTTCCAGCAAAAGAGACTTGAAGGTAACATTCTGAGAAGAGATGGAGCTGTGGGGAAGTAGGGGGGCTCTTCCCCAAGAAAGAAGGACCTTGATGAGGGTCCTGGGCCAGGAAGATCTGTGTCTAGTCAGGGAATCTGGTCAAGGAAAGGTGGGGTTTGCCCTTGGCCAAGTTTGTAATACTGACTTTGTTGTTGTTCAGTCACTAAGTTGCATCCAACTCTTTGTGTCCCCAAGGACTATAGCCTGACAGGCTCCTCTGTCCCTGGGATTTTCCAGGAAAGAATACTGGAGTGGGTTGCCATCTCATTCTCCAGGGGACCTTCCTGGACCAGAGATCAAACCCACGTCCACTGCCTTGGCAGGTGGATTCTTTACCACTGAGCCACTAGGGGAGCCCAATATTGACCTTAGATATATATAAATAAGACAAGTTTTAAAACTATAGAAAAGTTTTTTTTAAAAAAAGGAGTGGAAAAAAATATCAAAGTCATGCAGAACTGCCTCAACCTGTCACCCAGCTTTGATCAGCCACTTGTTGGGTGTGCCAGAGCTGTCATTATAGATGCTGACGTGAAAGGGTTGCCAGACCAAAACCTAGAGAGCTGTTGCAGATTCAGGTCTGTGGACGCCAGGGTCCCTAAGAATGGACAGTGCCAAGAGAATCGCTTACAGGTTCTCTGCCTCCATGGCTTCTTTGCAAGAACAGCTCATCAGAGCAGCAAGGTGCCCACAAAAGGCCCTTCTCACCCTTCACTGGGAAAGACCGCACCTTTCCTATGGCATTTTGGCCCTGGGGCTAAAAATCTGGGTGGAAAACAAAAGCCCCATTCACAGCCCTGGAGTCTGTGCTAAGAAAATAAAAGTCCCTCAAGTATGGGAGAATGATTCTCCTGTAGGTCAGATGACTTCCAATTCTTTGCTAACCACAAAACTGCTGGAACTAATTAAGCTGTCAAATGACAGATGATTAAAGTCATCCTGATGTTAGATCCCTGTGCCTCAGAAGAAAGGTTTGAGTGACAGCCTGCTAACCAAACTCCGTCATCCCCAACTATTGACTTAAATAAGATTCTTCAGAAGAGAACCAATGCCCAGCACCAGCTATTCTGATCATAGACGATAGCTGTTCATGGACACGGGAATTAATCACAGGCAGCCAGTCATCTCATTAAGAGATTCATTTTCCACTATTTTTTCTCTTTATGTTTAATAGCTATTTTTCAAATTTTATAATATAGTTTTTATTGCTTTGATCAACTGTGTTGATTTTTAAAAAATTATTAAAAATCATGATAAGAACTCAACCTGGATAAAAATGTCCTAACACTGAGACACTACGATCACAGAAAACTTTTAAAAATTTTATGCATTTCAATTCATATATAATTTTAGTTTAAGGTAAATATGATAGGGTGATCACGGAAAGATTTTTCAAACATAAAATATACAACACTAAGATAAAATTCCATCAAGGAAATGCAATGGCAATCCAAGTTGAAGAAGGAAAAGGAAAGAAAGACAATTTCTATACATTAAAAATATTTTTTCAGGATTTCCCTGCTGATCCAGTGGTTAAGAATCCACACTTCCATTTCTGGGGGTATGGGTTAGCTCCCTAAGTTGTGGAACTAAGTTGTGGAACTAAGATTCTGCATGCCTTGAGGTGGGGCAAAAAAAAAAAAAGAAAACATTTTTTTCATATACATATTTTTAAATGAATACTCATAAGAATCAAATTATTATGATAATGAGATTCCACTGGCTTATATTTAAAAGGGCAAAATATGAGTTTTCATGTTAGTGACTACAAGTATACTTTATTTTGCGCTTCCCGGTAAAGAACCTGCCTGCCAATGCAGCAGACTTAAGAGACATAGGTTCTATTCCTGGGTCTGGAAGATCCTCTGGAGGAGGACGTGGCAACCCACTCCAATATTCTCGCCTGAAGAATCCCACGGACAGAGGAGCCTGGCAGCCTACAGTCTATGGAATTGCAAAGAGTCGGACACGACTGAAGCAACTTAGTTCACAGCACACACAAACTTCATTTTATTGAATTCCACCTTAATCGAACCTCACAGGTACCTCGCAGGTATTGTACTTTTTATAAATTGAAGGTTTGTGCAACTCTGCATCAAGCAAGTCTACTGCGCCGTTTTCCCAACAGCACCAACAGCATGTGCTCACTTCACGTTTCTGTGTTGCATTTTGGTAGTTCTTGCAATGTTTCAATTTTTTTCATTATTATATTAGTTATGGTGATCTGTGATGTTACTATGTTATATGATCTATGTTCCTAGGTTATGTGATCTTTGATATTACTATGACTTGCTGAAGGCTGAAGTATTTTTAATTAAGATATGCACACTGATTTTTAGACTTAATCCTATTACATACTTAATAGATAATGGTAGAGTATAAACGAGAAGGCCAATGGCACCCCACTCCAGTACTCTTGCCTGGAAAATCCCATGGATGGAGGAGCCTGGTGGGCTGCAGTCCATGGGGTCGCTGGGAGTCGGACACGACTGAGTGACTTCACTTTCACTTTTCACTTTCATGCATTGGAGAAGGAAATGGCAACCCACTCCAGTGTTCTTGCCTGGAGAATCCCAGGGACAGGGGAGCCTGGTGGGCTGCTGTCCATGGGGTCGCACAGAGTCAGACACGACTAAAGCGACTTAGCAGCAGCAGCAGCAGAGTATAAATATAACTTTTATATGCACTAGAAAACCAAAAAAATGTGTGACTTACTTTTGTGGTGGTCGGAAATTGAACCCACAATATTTCCAAGGTAAGCCTGTATATATGCAATATGCTGGAAATCACATCCTTTGCAACTGCTTAAACTACTTTTAAAAAATTTAGGTGACAGTGTAAAGAGGTAGTGTAGTTTAAAAATTTTAAGTGTTTAAATACCTAGACCCAGACCATCAGAGACCACACCACCATAAATGGCATCTTTGAAATATAATGTTCACAAGCTGACACTCCCTGATCTTGCATCGAGCAGGCAACAGATTCACTCTGCTGCCCACTTCACCTGCCCAGGTTCCATCTCCTATCAGGACAGTCAGAGCCTGCCTGACCTCTTTGCTTCCTTCTTCTCTCTCTCCATTGCAGCCTCTACACCTCACCAGGGATGTCTTTCTGATACAAGCAGCATTATGAAACTCCCCAGCATAGAATTCTTCAATGAGTCTCCCACCCACAAGATAGTGCTTCTGACTTAGCAGCATGGTCATCTCATCTCCCCATCTCTTACCCCATCACCTGCCTATCCACATCCCACCCTCCTAAACCCTTCCCTGAGCCCATGAAATGCCAAGCCCTGCCAGTAATCTTCAGCAATCTTCTTGCCTCTTTCTGCCTAGAATAGTCCTACTCTCCTGTTAAAATGTAACTCCAAACTCACCTCTTCCCTGAAGCCCAAGACTCATTCCAGGTGTAGACTTACAAGCCAGTCTTCCTGAGAGCTAGTGACTAAGCCAGGTCGTTCGTGCCCAAATCAGGAATGCAGCAACTATCCAGTCCACTGATTTAGTCATCTAGTATTTACTGAGCAACCACTATGTATCAGGTCTGTTCTAAACACTGAGCACAAAGCACTGGACAAAGCAGAGAAAAATCCCTCCCTCACCAAGTTTATGATCTAGCAGAGAGAAGGCAGAAAATAAACAGGATAACTGAGTAAAATATTTGCCTTCTAGGACGTGAAATGTGCCACAGAGGGACCTCCCTGGTGATCCAGTGATTCAGACTTCACGCTGCCAGTGCAAGGGGTGAAGGCTCACTCTCTGGTGAGGGAACTAAGATCCCACATGGTCTGTGGCATGACCAACAGATTGAAAAAAAGAAGAAGAACCACAGGGAAAAATAAAACAGGGAATGAGCTGGGAGGTTCAAGAGGGGGCTCTAGTTCATAGGAGGGCAGTCAGGCAAGGGTCCCCTGAGAAGGCGATATTGGAACAGACACGTGAAAGCTCACTCTTCGCATACCTCAAAGTACTTTCTTTGACCTCTAAGTACTTTCTGTGACCTCAAAGTACTTTCTTCTCTAAAGTCTCATTTTATGCTCACAACAGCTTACGGCAGCAAAAACTGTCAAAACCCTTAAACCTAAGTAATTGAGGTCTGCAGAATTCCAACACCATGAGGTTCAAGGATTTGCCAAGGTGTCACAATCACTTGGTGTCAGGACAGAAATCCAGATTTTCTTAGGATATAGCAAGCTACCAATGTTTTTATTAAAAAAAAAAAAAAAAACTAACCGATTTTTCTAAACATGCAGAACTGAGGCAGAGAGCTTGAGCAGAGCCTGCAAGCCCACCTGTCCCCTCAGGGTCAGTCTGAAGGCCACGAGTGGGCCCTGCTGACCTGCGGGGTCACCTCGGCACCTGTCTGCCCAAGGCCTACCACCCCCACTTCACGAGCAGATTACCCTGTCGACCCATTTTGTGGACTGATGTTCATGTCTGCTGAGTCCAAGTTCCTGTCCCCTAAGAAGCACTCCAAATGTAATACCTTTGCCATGTTTCTTCTTTGCATTTCTTTGAAAGTCTGAACTTTGTTTGATCAAATGATAGGGACGGCCAAAAAACTTTGACAGCCAGTTGGAAATTTTTTCTCCACAATCATATGTGTTTACCCTGACAAAAAAGAAAAAGGAAAGATGGTGAACATTATGTAGTATTCCTTTAAGTAATTGAAATAGCAAAATGTTATATAGTATAATATAACAGAATATAAAATATAATGAAGTCCCCAGCAATATAGAAACCTAAAGTGACAGGTGTGCTTAGGAAGCTGCAGAGAGATTTTCAAGGCCAGGGGAGGCCTGAGATTTGTGCCTTTTACACAGTTTTCAGATCAAATTAAAAGCTTTAGAAATTTCTCTTTCTACCTCTCCTTTTACCTAAATCTAATCTCAACCAGAAAACATGTGGAATACAAATTTTCTGATTGTGGGTCCCAATCTTATGGTTCCTAGCCCATCTAATACCCCAACCAATTAAACCCCCCAAACACAAAAATTATTAACTTCACAGTTCACTAGTGATTTATATACTAGTAGAAGGCTTTTAAAATGCCACTGGCTTTTAGTGAACACAATAAAGCAGTCAGTGGGTACATTTGTGTTCAGGAAATCATGGTATATGCATAGTGCTGATCAGACTGCATTTCCTTCTGCCCTGCAAACAAGTAAGTCATGAAGGGATATGTCAAACACTTAAGCTACACACATCCAAACTGGATTCAAGCTGTTAGCACCTCTGGGTCACACTGGGAGGACGGAGGGCTATGGACACGCTCAGGAAAGGCGGGAAGGTGATAGTGTGAGGATGGTCCTCTACCCAGTTGAGCATCGTGGGCCCTGGCCGTGCTGGAGGCCCATGGGGTGAGCACACTCTGCACCCTCTTGCCAGTTCTTGTGCAGATTTAAACACTCATCAAAGCACATTTTCAATCAGAGTAATGAATTTTGGGTGAATATTTTGGAAAGTTACTATAGCAAATCTTCCCATGGAGAGAAATACAGCCATTTCAGGGTGAAAGTAAAAGCGTTAGTCACTCTGTCATGTCCGACTCTTTGACACCCAGTGGACTGTAGCCCACTGGGCTCCTCTGACTATGGAATTCTCCAGGGAAGAATACTGGAGGGGGTTGCCATTCCCTTCTCCAAGGGATCTTCCTGACCCAGGGATTGAGCTCACAACTCTTATACTACAGAGCAGATTCTTTCCTGTCTGAGTCTGCAATTATTTATCCCTGGTTTCATGTAGCTGCATCTGAGAGGACTGGCATTTTCTGGTTAATAATGCCTTTTGGATAGCGTGAACTCAGGCTTCTTATACTGGGAACCATGAGTGCTTGATATAATGAAAATGGACTTAAGTGCATCTTTCAAAGCACCAGAGAGAATGTCTGCAAAGTGACGTTTCATTCTTCCCTTCCCTGAGAGTTTCACCTGCCACAGTCTCACCTGTCCGCACAGACTTTGCTTTGGCAAATCTGAACCTGCTCACTGTTCTCCTCAAGAGGCACCTCTATAGGCTCCATCCCTAATGAACAAAGGTTAGAGACAAATTTATCATCATGCAAAAAAGAGCAAGTATATGTTTTTAAAGTCCATTATTCTGAAATATACAAGAATTAATGAGCTGGGCAATTGGTTGAGCCAAATAAGTGGCTGGGTCTTAGAAATCTCTTTATAACACAGAGATTCTCTTCCTCATTGTTAGCACCACCAGCAGCAGGTGTACCGAGCAGCTTTCTCGCGGGAGACCTGCACTGGGGCAGTCACATCCATAGTCACTGCGATGCTGTAAATTCCTCTGAAAGATGTCTCTCCCTCTGGAGGACTCCACATCCTGATGTCATTGCTCTCTAAGCTACCTAGATCCTCTAGAAATAGACAGGCTGGCATGAAGGCTCGGTCTGGAAGGAGGTCAGCATAGAGTGTCAATTCTCCTAGCTCCTAGGAGTCAACATCAAATTGGATTCCTGAATCAAACATCATTAGTGCTAAAAAAAAAAAAAAACTGTTACCATGTCAGTGGAGTTGGGAAGTGATTCTTCTCTAAAAAGTTTTTATACACATTATACATACAAAGGAGCATACAACATATGTACATAAACTTAGAATAAAATATGCGGAAGAAACTAGAGGAAATTGATCCAGGGCCCCTGAAGAGTGTAAGATTGTTGATAAAGGCTGGAACAGCTGAGGCATGCTGCCACTCTGCATGCCTTCTCATCCTTCATGAGTCATTAAAAATACAGGGACAGGCATGAAGCCAAGATGCCTGAGTAGAATCCGTGGTGGCCCTTCTCTGTGGATACCTCCTCTGTGGCCCACCTGTGCTCTCCAGCCATACAGATTCATGTGATATTTGGTAGAAACTAACACAATACTGTAAAGCAATTATCCTTCAATTAAAAATAAGTAAATTTTGAAAAATTTACACACAAATGTTCATAGCAGCATTATTCATAATAACCACAAGTGGAAACAATCTAAATATCCCTCAACTGATAAATGGATAAAAAAATAAGTATGTCTAATTGTTCAACAGTATGATGATCCTTAGAAACATTATGCTAAGTGAATACAGTCATATACTGTATGATCCCAATTACATGAAACATCCAGAACAGGCAAACCCATAGAGACAGAAAGTAGATTAGTAGTGGCCGGGGACTGGGGATGAGGTTGGGAATAGGAAGTGACTGCTGGTGGGTACGGGCTTTTTCATTTAGGATGAGGACAAAGTGTTCTAAAGTTTATTGTGGTGATGACTGTAAATATACAAGAATAATAATAATTGAATGGTACAGTTCAAATGAATACATTTTGTGGAATGTTCTATAAATATTGATCAGGCTAGAAGAAATAAATAAAAAGGTGGAAAATGATATACTATGCAAACACTAACCAAAACAGAGCTGAATGGTAGGATTTGTAACAAAGAATTTCACACTTCAAACTTTGGAACAAAGAAAATTATGATATATAAAGAGGAACATTGTTTAAAGAGGGACCAATTCACCACGAAGTCAAGTATACTATGTGAAGCAAAAACCAACAGAACTAAGGAGAAAGCAGACAAATCGACAATCACAGTTGAGGACTTCAACCCTCTTTTTTCAGTCATTAACAGAACTAGTAGCAAGTGCATAAAAAGCCAGCAGGTATATAGAAAAACAGCAATACTGATCAACAAAGTGGATATAACTGACATCTACAGAACACTCCACCCAACAACAGAATACACATTCCTCTCAAGTGTATATGGAACACTCATGGCAATAAATCACATCCTTGGTTATAACCCAAAACTTAACAAATTTTAATGAATTTAAAATCTACAAAGTAAGTACTCTCTTTTGGAGAGTTTATGGAATTAAACTAAAATCAATAACAGAATGAAAATAAGAACATCTCCAAATATATAGAAATTAACACACTTCTGTAATCGATGGGTCAAAATGAACATACAGAGAGCAAGTAAGTACATCAAAAGATGCTTAACATCATTAGCCAGTAGGGAAACCAAACTAAAATCATGATGGGATGCCATTACACACCTATTAAAATAAATAATACAGAACACTGACAAAAACTGACTGGATGTGGAGCAACTAGAACTCTCATACACTACTGGTGGAAATGAAAACAATTAATTCCAGAAAATGGTCTGGAAGTTTCTTTTAAAAGTAAATTACCCTTAATATATGACCCTGCAATCAACTCTTAGTATTTATTCTAAAGAAATGAAAACTTCTGAGCACCCAAAAACCTGTACATGAATGTTAAAAGCAGCTCTATTCATAATTTCTCAAAACTAAAAATGACTCAGATGCCCTTCAGTAGATAAAAAGAGGACATACCACACTCAAGTATGTCCATACAACGGAATACTACTCAACAATAAAAAAAGAATAAACTACTGATTCATGCAATAACTTAGATGGGACTTAAAGGCCTCATGCTGAGTGAAAGAAACCAACATCAAAAGGTTACAGATTGTGTGTTTACATTTATAGAACATCCTCAAAAAAAACTAACAGTGATAATTTTTAAAGGGTAAAAAAAAAAAAAGCCATAGTGATAGAGCTTTGACTGCCAGGTGTTAAGGACGGGGAAAAGAGAGACTAAAAAGGGATGGCATGAAGGAGTTTCCTGGGGTTTCGTTTCTTGTTTTGTATCTCGATTATGGGAGTGACTATTCAATTGTGTGCATGGGTTAAAATTCATACAGAGAACAAAAGGCCAAGAACAGCCAGGACCATTTGGAAGCATGGGGTGGAAGGACCAGCCCTATCAGTTATTGTTGTTCTTCAGTCACTCAGTCGTGTCCGACTCTTTGTGACCCCATGGACTGCAGCACGCCAGGCTTCCCTGTCCTTTACCATCTCCTGGAGCTTGCTCAAACTCGTGTCCATCAAGTTGGTGATGCCATCCAACCATCTCATCCTCTGTCATCCCCTTCTCCTCCTGCCTTCAATCTTTTCCAACATCAGGGTCTTTTCCAATGATTCGGCTTTTCCCATCAGGTCACCAAAGTATTGGAGCTTCAGCATCAGCCCTTCCAATGAATATTCAGAGCTGATTTCCTTTAGGATTGACTGGTTGGATCTCCTTGCTGTCCAAGGGACTCTCGAGTCTTCTCCAAAACCACAGTTCAAATGCATCAATTCTTGGGCACTCAGCCTTCTTTCCAGTCCAACTCTCACATCTGTACATGACTACTAGAAAAACCATAGCTGTGACTATATGGACCTTTGTCAGCAAAGTAATGTTTCTGTTTTTTAATATGCTATCTAGGTTTTTCATAGCTTTTCCTCCAAGGAGCAATCATCTTTCAATTTCATGGCTGCAGTCACCATCTGCAGTGATTTTGGAGCCCAAGAAAATAAAATTTGTCATTGTTTCCATTTTTTCTCATCGATTTGCCATGAAGTTATGGGACCAGATGCCATGATCTTAGTTTTTTGAATGTTGAGTTTTAAGCCAGTTTTTTTCACTCTCTTCTTTCACTTTCATCAAGAGGCTCTTTAGATCCTCTTTGCTTTCTGCCATTAGGGTAGTATCATCTGCATATTCGAGGTTATTGATATTTCTCCTGGCAATCTTGATTCCAGCTTGAGCTTCATCCAGTCTGGCATTTCACATGATATACTGTGCATGTACATTAAATAAGCAAAGTGACAAAATACAGCCTTGACATACTCCTTTCCCAGTTTTGAACCTGTCTTTTGTTCCATGTCTGGTTCTAACTGTTGCTTCTTGACCTGCATACAGGTTTCTCAGGAGGCAGGTAAGGTGGTCTGGTATTCCCATCTCTTGAAAAATTTTCCAAAGTTTGTTGTGATTCACACAATCAAAGGCTTTAGCATAGTCAATGAAGCAGAAGTAGATTATCAGTTATTGAGATTCAGTATATACTTCTAGTAGTGACACTGGCTCATTGGTTCAAGAAAAAATAAACCACTGGAGCAGAATGGAACCCCTACAGCCAAGAAGCATGATCAATGAATATATGGAAATGGTATATATCACAAAAGTATAGCTGTAAGTTAGGAGGGAAACTGGAATATTCTGTAAATCGTAGGTGGAGTGCAGAAGAAGTGAGAGCACAGAGGAGAACACAGGGAATTTCATCTATATCTGAAATGTTTCTATTTCTTAAAAGGAGGAGGAGGAGAAAGAGGATGTGCAGAAGGGACAAAGAAGGTAGGTAACAAGAGGGGAGAGATAGGCAAGGAGGAGAAATTGAAGCAAATGTGGCCAAATGCTAAGCTTCTTAAACTTCGATGATGTAAGTATGTTCAGTTCAGTTCAGTCACTCAGTCGTGTCCAACTCTTTGTGACCCCATGAACCACAGCACGCCAGGCCTCCCTGTCCATCAATAACTCCCGGAGTTCACCCAAACCCATGTCCATTGAGTCGGTGATGCCATCCAACCATCTCATCCTCTGTCGTCCCCTTCTCCGCCTGCCCTCAATCTTGCCCAGCATCAGGGTCTTTTCAAATGAATCAACTCTTCACATCAGGTGGTCAAAGTATTGGAGTTTCAGCTTCAGCATCAGTCCTTCCAATGAATATTCAGGACTGACTTCCTTTAGGATGGACTGGTTGGATCTCCTTGCAGTCCAAGGGACTCTCAAGAGTCTTCTCCAACAACAGGTCAAAAGCATCAGTTCTTCAGCGCTCAGCTTTCTTTATAGTCCAACTCTCACATCCATACATAACTACTTGAAAAACCATAGCTTTGACTAGACAGACCTTTGTTGGCAAAGTCTGCTTTTTAATATGCTATATAGGTTGGTCATAACTTTCCTTCCAAGGAGTAAGCATCTTTTAATTTCATGGCTGCAATCACCATCTGCACTGATTTTGGAGCCCAGAAAAATAAGGTTAGCCACTGTTTCCACTGTTTCCCCATCTATTTGCCATGAAGTAATGGGCCCAGATGCCATGATCTTAGTTTTCTGAATGTTGAGCTTTAAGCCAACTTTTTCACTCTCCTCTTTCACTTTCATCAAGAGGCTTTTTAGTTCCTTTTACTTTCTGCCATAAGGGTGGTGTCATCTGCATATCTGAGATTATTGATATTTCTCCCAGCATTCTTGATTCCAGCTTGTGCTTCATCCAGCCCAGTATTTCTCATGATGTACTCTGCATATAAGTTAAATAAAGCAGGGTGACAATATACAGCCTTGACATATTCCTTTTCCTATTTGGAACCAGTCTGTTGTTCCATGGCCAGTTCTAACTATTGCTTCCTGACCTGCATACACGTTTCTCAAGAGGCAGGTCAGGTAGTCTGGTATTCCCATCTCTTTCAGAATTTTCCACAGTTTATTGTGATTCACACAGTCAAAGGCTTTGGCATAGTCAATAAAGCAGAAGTAGATGTTTTTCTGGAACTCTCTTGCTTTTTCCATGATCCAGCGGATGTTGGCAATTTGACCTCTGGTTCCTCTGCCTTTTCTAAAACCAGCTTGAACATCTGGAAGTTCATGGTTCATGTACTGCTGAAGCCTGGCTTAGAAAATTTTGAGCATTACTTTGCTAGCATGTGAGATGAGTGCAGTTGTGCAGTAGTTTGAGCATTCTTTGGCACTGCCTTTCTTTGGGATTGGAATGAAAACTGACCTTTTCTAGTCCTGTGGCCACTGCTGAGTTTTCCAAATTTGCTGGCATATTGAGTGCAGCACTTTCACAGCATCATCTTTCAGGATTTGAAATAGCTCAACTGGAATTCCATCATCTCCACTAGCTTTGTTCATAGTGATGCTCCCTAAGGCCCACTTGACTTCACATTCCAGGATGTCTGGCTCTAGGTGAGTGATCACACCATCGTGATTATCCGGGTCATGGAGATCTTCTTTGTATAGTTCATCTGTGTATTCTTGCCACCTCTTCTTAATATTTTCTGCTTCTGTTAGCTCCATACCATTTCTGTCCTTTATTGAGCCCATCTTTGCATGAAATGTTTCCTTGGTATCTCTGATTTTCTGGAAGAGATCTCTAGTCTTTCCCATTCTATTGTTTTCCTCTATTTCTTTACATGGATCACTGAGGAAGGCTTTCTTATCTCCTTGCTGTTCTTTGGAACTCTGAATTCAAATGGGTATATCTTTCCTTTTCTCCTTTGCTTTTCACTTCCCTTCTTTTCACAGCTATTTATAAGGCCTTCTCAGACAGCCATTTTGCTTTTTTGTATTTATTTTTCTCGGGGATGGTCTTGATTCCTTTCTCCTGTGCGATGTCACAAACCTCCATCCATAGTTCATCAGGCACTCTATCTATCAGATGCTTTAACCTCTGAGCCACCAGGGAAGCCCATCTATCAGATCTAGTCCCTTAAATCTATTTCTCACTTCCACTGTATAGTCATAAGGGATTTGATTTAGGTCATACCTGAATGGTCTAGTGGTTTTCTCCACTTTCTTCAATTTCAGTCTGAATTTGGCAATAAGGAGTTCACGATCTGAGCCACAGTCAGCTCCTGGTCTTGTTTTTGCTGACTGTATAAAGCTTCTCCATCTTTGGCTGCTAAGAATATAATCAATCTGATTTCAGTGTTGACCATCTGGTGATGTCCATGTATAGAGTCTTCTCTTATGCTGTTGGAAGAGGGTGCTATGACCAGTGTATTCTCTTGGCAGAACTCTATTAGCCTTTGCCCTGCTTCATTCTGTACTCCAAGGCCAAATTTACCTGTTACTCCAGGTGTTTGACTTCTTACTTTTGCATTCCAGTCCCCTATAATGAAATCTTTTTTGGGTGTTAGTTCTAGAAGGTCTTGTAGGTCTTCATGGAACTGTTCAACTTCAGCATTACTGGTAGGGGCATAAACTTGGATTACTGTGATATTGAATGGTTTGCCTTGGAAACGAACACAGATCATTCTGTCATTTTTGAGACTGCATCTTATTCAGATTTGTGCTGTCCAACACTGTAGCCACTACATGTATTAATTTAAATTAAATAAAATTTAAAATTTAGCTCCAGCATCCTGCACATTACACATACTCAGTAGCCACATCAGATTGATAGCTACCAAACAGCACAATGTAGATGCTGAACATTTCCATCATCATATAAGGGTCCACTGGACAGAGCTGGTCTACATTCATACATGTTAGACAGTTCATAATAAAAATCCACAAAGAAGAATTAAAGCTTGCAGAACCTATGAAGAGTGAAGGAAATAAAACTAATGTGAGTGAAAGGACAACATACAGTTTCAAAATCAACACCTCTTTACTTTCTGATTGGATGGTCAGATCTTTACCTTTTCCCAGAAATATCCTCCATACACACACAAAACAAACAAAAAAAAAAACACAAGAGGAACAAACTTCCTACTGTCTTTTCTATACATCATTTCACTTCCTTTTGGAATATTTTAATGTTTAGTATAGGAAAAGCCATGATTTTATTTTATGAGAATAAAGCTACTCTTGACAACTACTCTGTAAAAGTGAACCCTGTTTTCAGACCTTGGGCTTTGATGACCATGATCCTCCGCTGCAGGTCAATGAAGGGCTGGATCAGGCAGAGCCGGGGCTCCTGTTTCTGACTCAGGCAAATGCCGTTGTGATTCACAACCATCCAGCTTCGGTCATACAGCAGCCCTTGACTTCCTAGAGGCCACCTGATCACCTAAAAAAAAAAGTCAGTGTATTTTAAGCCAGCATTCCTCAAAAATGATCTTCTCATTTATTGCACAGGGGCTGCACAGATGCAGATGGGCTTCAGGAATTCAGCACAGACTTTTAAAGGACGAAAGGGTGGAGGAGAAGGAAACAAAGAAGACAGGGACTTTCCTGGTGGCCCTGGTGGATTAAGAATCCACCTTGAAATGCAAGAGATGCAGGTACGATCCCTCGTGAAGGAACTAAGATCCCATGTGCCTCCAAACAGCTAAGCCCTTGCACCTCAACTACTGAACCCTCACTCTGGAGCCTTCATGCCACAACTCGAATGCCTGCGAACCACAATTACTGAGCCTGAGCACCTGCCAGGAGTACAGAGTCCATGTGTCTGTATGCTCAGTCATGTCCAACTCTTTAAGACCTCACAGACTGTAACCTGCCAGGCTCCTCTATCCATAGAATTCTCCAGGCAAGAATACTGGAGTGGCTTGACATTTCCTTCTCTGGGGGATCTTCCCGACCCAGGAATCAAATCCACATCTCTGGTGTCTCCTGCATTGGCAGGCAGATTCTTTACCACTAGTGCCACCTGGGAAGCTCATGTGCTGCAACCAAAGATGCCACATCACCCAGCAGAGAACTCGTGTGCCTCAACTAAAACCTGACACAGCCAAATAAACAAACATTTAAAAAAGAAGAAGCCAATGCAAAGGAGACTACGGGATCAAGGGACCTTCCATTTACCCTCCAGATCCAGTTTCCATCCTTGTCCACTTCAGTGTGCTTTTTGCGTGGGTAATACGTGTGCCTAGCAGGGACGCGGAGAGCAGGTCTCTGCCCACCCTGTGTTCCACTTCCCTCCCCACAGGTCTCTGCTGCTCCCACTGTCTGTGTGTCCTTCCATAGCGGTGGGTGCCTGAACAGGTATATCCCCATAATACAAACTTGTTTCTTGCACAAATGGTGGCTCCACTGAAATGGTCACTGAGCTGACCCATTTTAAGTGTATAAAATATGTATATTCCTCAATGCTTCATATTTATACAAAATTAAAATACAAATTATGCCCAGTGCCCAGATCTTGCACTTAATACCATTCTCCAACAAAAACAACCAGGACTTCTTGGAGAAACGGTTTATTCTAGCGCTGGGTCAGGAAATATACAAGATGAGCCAGGAGTACCTTGTAGTGCTGGAAAAGTAAGGAAGTGCTCAGAAAACAAAATAAGGGAGGTACATGAAAGGGGTGCAGGAGTTAACTGAAAGCATGTCCAGTGGCAAAAAAAAAAAACAAACATTTGAACGACAACAACAATAATAATAACATAATATTGGATTGGGCTTCCCTGGTGACTCAGATGGTAAAGAATCTGCCAGCAGTGCAGGAGACCAGGGTTCAATCCCTGGGTCGGGAAGATCCCCTGGAGAAGGGAATGGCAACCCACTCCAGCATTCTCCCTTGGAGAATGATGGGCTACAGTCCATGGGGTCGCAAAGCCTCAGACACGACAGTGACTAACATATATATAGAGAGTATTGGATTATAACCTAAAATATAAACTAAATACCCATGAGTCCATACTGATATAAATAAATGATTAAATAGAAAGGTCAACTCTCTCATATAGAAGAATTCCAAATTATTAATGTAGATGGTCCCCTCTCAAGAAGGTAGAACATAACTCCTTACCCATTAAATATGGGCTATGCTTAGTCACTTCCCTCTAAAGGGCACAGTATGGGAATGGGTGGAGGGGGAACCGAACAGTGAAGAACGCTGGCAAACACTATGAGACCCAGGTTAACATCAGTAGTGATAAGCCACAATGATACTATGTATCCTGACATGATATGATGAGAACTTTATCTCTGGGGTCCTCCTGCTGTAAAACCCCAAACCCCAGTCTAATCCCCAGAAAGACATCAGGCAAAAACAAACTGATGGATATTCTAATAAATACCTGACCAGTATTCCTTAACACAATCAAGGTTCTGAAAATAGGGAAAGTCTAAGAAACTGGTACAGCCCCAGAGGAGCCTAAGGAGACACGAGAGCTAAATGTAACGTGGTGTTCTAGATGGGATCCAGAACACAAAAAGCACATTAGGGGGAAAATAATGAAATATCAATAGTGTGAGACTAGGTCTTTGCAGTTTTGTCCACAGGTTACACCCACTGTTTTCAGCACTGCCTGCTGTTAAAGAAGGGTGTACACCACCCACTGCTTTCGAAATGGTATTATGATTAAGAGACCAACATTCTTGCACAACTGAGCAAGAATCAATTTCACCCTTCTGTTTTCCTCTGAGCACCCAAGTCAACCACCCAAAGGAGTCTGAAAACTTCCAATCCAGGGTAATGATGAAAGGGAAGAATATTTAATCGGGGGCACTTTGGGGTGGGTCCTCGAGGGAGGGACCTGGGTAAAGATGGAGGCTTCAGGGGGAGGAAGTGAAGGAGAGGAACTTCCGGCCTGGGGTGAGTGCGGCGCAGATCTCAAGGAGGAACAATGTGAAGGGAAACTGCTCCTGCAGCCCGGGGAGCCCTGTACCCAGGAAGCAGAAACGAGGTGCAGCGCGGGGTGGGAGGTAGGCACTCGGAGGACTGACAAGCCTGGCGCTTACATCTCACCTCTGACAGTTATCGGCTTTGGACAACTTACCACCTTCCTGAGCCTTGGCCCTGTCATGTATTATATAAAATGAACATTTATTGTGGTTGGATTAGGTGAAAACCAAAACAGTGCATAAAATGTAAAGCAACTGAATATAACAGGTGACCCACAGATGTCAACCCCTTTACTCTGCCCTTCACTTGCCTTGTATATCAGACATCCTCTCCCACAGACCATGGCTGCTCCTGCTGGCAGAGCCATCAAGTTCAGCAATATTAGGGGCCAAGCCCAGAATCCAACACTAAGTCACTCTTTCTTTCGGAAAATGTGTTTTGAATTACAAATAACTTTTTAGAAGACAATCTATTACTGGGTGGCATTTCTCCATGGATCTCTCATTTCTGCATGTCTGGCAGTGGCACCCCACTCCAGTCCTCTTGCCTGGAAAATCCCATGGGCGTAGGAGCCTGGTGGGCTGCAGTCCACGGGGTTGCTAAGAGTCGGGCACGACTGAGCGACTTCACTTTCACTTTTCACTTTCATGCACTGGAGAAGGAAATGGCAACCCACTCCAGTGTTCTTGCCTGGAGAATCCCAGGGACGGGGGAGCCTGGTGGGCTGCCGTCTATGGAGTCACACAGAGTCGGACACGACTGAAGTGACTTAGCAGCAGCAGCAGCAGCTTTAACAAGCAGAAGCACCAACTGTCCTCTGTTCCAGACTCTCCTGTCAAGGATGTCTGTATAGTGAACAGCTCTACAACCCTCTGGAGTAGAGGGCAAGTTTGCTCACAGCCCAGTATCACAAACGTATCAGCTCCTCCCTGATTGAGGACTACACAGCTTGACTGGCATCCTATTATGAAAGAGGTTTCCTGAGTTAGGGGGCTTCCAAATATGAACAGAGCATCCACCTGGACCCCTCTGGACCCTTTCTTTGGACTTGGGGGGAAAGAAAAGCAATACAAACATGAAGCTCTTGCTACCTGAAGGCTGTTAGTAACAGCCTTTTCTCTCTGACTCAGGAATCTCATCTTCCCCTGTCCCCCAGCATGCGAGATCCTAAAGCTGCATCCCCCGCTTTGGAAATGCAGAGTCTTCACCTCTGGACCACCAGGGAAGCCCCATGGAATCTCATGTCTCTTGTCAGCATCCAAGACACTGAGGCAGGCTGGGTTGTGAGCTTGCTAGGAGGCCAAAGTCTCAGGCCCATTGCTGTTCCTTACACCCACTTGTTGGAACATGTCTATCATTTTCTATCCTTTGATTTCCCACCTAAACATTGAGTTTACTGGCTTCTGCCTTCCTTCTTCCTCTTTGTCTAGGGCAAGCTTTCAGCCACCATGTCTGTGTTGGCATGCGAAGGGTAAGCTTTTCAGCTGTTGCAGCTGGGGGCTGGGTTACGGAAGGATTTGAGCAAATAAGTATTCACTGAGGGCAATGGGGGCAGAAGGCAATGGCACCCCACTCCAGTACTCTTGCCTGGAAAATCCCATGGACGGAGGAGCCTGGTAGGCTGCAGTCCATGGGGTTGCCGCAAGTCAGACACGACTGAACGACTTCACTTTCACTTTTCACTTTCATGCATTGGAGAAGGAAATGGCAACCCACTCCAGTGTTCTTGCCTGGAGAATCCCAGAGACGGGGGAGCCTGGTGGGCTGCTGTCTATGGGGTCGCACAGAGTCGGACACGACTGAAGCGACTTGCAGCAGCAGCAGCAGAGGGCAAGGGGAGCTAGGTTTCTCACAGGATTTACAAGTGCAGGGGAAGGCTAAATAAACCCTGTAGTGTTGGATTGGAATTGGAGATATCAGTGTGAAATCATGGCTATGAATGGATAGACAGATAAATGATAGGTAGACAGACAGAGAGAGAGATAGATGTGTGTGTGTGTGTGTGTGTGTGTGTGTTGTAAAGTTATCTGTTTCCCTCCTGAGACACTGCCCTCCATGAGGAAAGGAAGCATTTCCATTTTGTTCATCACTGCACACAGGTACAGGCCCAGCAGGTGGCAAGTACTCAGTGTATAGTTTCTGAATGAGCAGACAGACGGAAGACTTTTAGCAAAATATGAAACCTTACTGAATCTCAGTGTCTTCATCTGTAAAATGGGTCACTGATTCCTGCTGTGTTTCTGCAGCACGGCTATTCTACAGGACATGACTCATCTGAGAAAACAGTGTCCTGACACTCCTCACCTGCCTGCATTCAAGAGTGGAAAAGAACTTGCTTGTTCGTGGTCTCAGACTGGAGGACAGTCTCCTTCAGCATGGAATATCCAATGAGGAGCTAGGGAGCCTGTGATCCCAGAGGCTAAGGAGGTTGGGACTTCACCTGGGACTTGGGACACACACATATCATAGAAAGACAGTCTCATAGGAAGTTCGGCCACTGCAGGAGGGGTCAGGACCAGTTGGCCAACCAAGGCAAGCACTCCCATCTCCCAGGTAGGGTGACTGCCAGGCCAGCTTGTTTGCAGACATTATGTAGTTCACCTACACAGGGAGAGCTAAGAAGACAGGCTCAGGACAGTGTGGACCCAAGGAGTCAGTAGACCTGGGTTCAAATCCTTTCCCTATCATTTATTAGGGGGTCATAACCTAGGCAGAGTGCTTAACCTCAGTAACCCCAAGGCTCCATATCTATACAATAGAGATGATATTATCTAGCACCTCATATTATCGTTTTGATGATCAAATGAACCAAAGTATGTAAAACGCTTCTGCATAAAAGTTACATTCATAACTATCAACAGTAACTAGGCAGTCACAACCAGAAACAGGGTCCCCTCAGGGATTCCCGTAAGCAGAATCATGGTCAAAAGTTAGCTCAAACCAAGAAAGGCAGAATGAGGACTTCTCTGGTGGAGCAGTGGATAAGAACCTGCTACCAGAGGAAGATAAACTTTCAAACTCATTCTATGAGGCCACCATCACCCTAACACCAAAACCTGACAAAGATCCCACAAAAAAAGAAAACTACAGGCCAATATCACTGATGAACATAGATGCAAAAATCCTTAACAAAATTTTAGCAATCAGAATCCAAGAACACATTAAAAAAATCATACACCATGACCAAGTGGGCTTTATCCCAGGGATGCAAGGATTCTTCAATATCCGCAAATCAATCAATGTAATACACCACATTAACAAATTGAAAAATAAAAACAATATGATTATCTCAATAGATTCAGAGAAAGCCTTTGACAAAATTCAACACCCATTTATGATAAAAACTCTCCAGAAAGCAGGAATAGAAGGAGCATACCTCAACATAATAAAAGCTATATATTACAAACCCACAGCAAACATTATCCTCAATGGTGAAAAATTGAAAGCATTTCCTCTAAAGTCAGGAACAAGACAAGGGTGCCCACTTTCACCATTACTATTCAACATAGTTTTGGAAGTTTTGGCCACAGCAATCAGAGCAGAAAAAGAAATAAAAGGAATCCAAATTGGAAAAGAAGAAGTAAAACTCTCACTGTTTGCAGATGACATGATCCTTTTCATAGAAAACTCTAAAGACTCCACCAGAAAATTACCAGAACTAATCAATGACTACAGTAAAGTTGCAGGATATAAAATCAACACACAGAAATCCCTTGCATTCCTATACACTAATAATGAGAAAACAGAAAGAGAAATTAAGGAAACAATTCCATTCACCATTGCAACGGAAAGTATAAAATACTTAGGAATATATCTACCTAAAGAAACTAAAGACCTATATATAGAAAACTATAAAACACTGGTGAAAGAAATCAAAGAGGACACTAATAGATGGAGAAATATACCATGTTCATGGATTGGAAGAATCAATATAGTGAAAATGAGTATACTACCCAAAGCAATTTATAGATTCAATGCAATCCCTATCAAGCTACCAACGGTATTCTTCACAGAGCTAGAACAAATAATTTCACAATTTGTATGGAAATACAAAAAACCTCGAATAACCAAAGCTATCTTGAGAAAGAAGAATGGAACTGGAGGAATCAACCCACCTGACCTCAGGCTCTACTACAAAGCCACAGTCATCAAGACAGTATGGTATTGGCACCAAGACAGAAATATTGATCAATGGAACAAAATAGAAAGCCCAGAGATAAATCCACGCACATATGGACACCTTATCTTTGACAAAGGAGGCAAGAATATACAATGGATTAAAGACAATCTCTTTAACAAGTGGTGCTGGGAAAACTGGTCAACCACTTGTAAAAGAATGAAACTAGAACACTTTCTAACACCATACACAAAAATAAACTCAAAATGGATTAAAGATCTAAACATAAGACCAGAAACTATAAAACTCCTAGAGGAGAACATAGGCAAAACACTCTCTGACATACATCACAGCAGGATCTCTATGACCCACGTCCCAGAATATTGGAAATAAAAGCAAAAATAAACAAATGGGACCTAATTAAACTTAAAAGCTTCTGCACAACAAAGGAAACTATTAGCAAGGTGAAAAGACAGCCTTCAGAATGGGAGAAAATAATGGTAAATGAAGCTACTGACAAACAACTAATCTCAAAAATATACAAGCAACTCCTACAGCTCAATTCCAGAAAAATAAAATGACCCAATCAAAAAATGAGCCAAATAACTAAATAGACATTTCTCCAAAGAAGACATACAGATGGCTAACAAACACATGAAAAGATGCTCAACATCACTCATTATCAGAGAAATGCAAATCAAAACCACTATGGGGTACCATTTCATGCCAGTCAGAATGGCTGCGATCCAAAAGTCTACAAGCAATAAATGCTGGAGAGGGTGTGGAGAAAAGGTAACCCTCTTACACTGTTGGTGGGAATGCAGACTAGTACGGCCACTATGGAGAACAGTGTGGAGATTCCTTAAAAAACTGGAAATAGAACTGTCTTATGATCCAGCAATCCCACTGCTGGGCATACACACTGAGGAAACCAGAATTGAAAGAGACACGTGTACCCCAATGTTCATCGCAGCACTGTTTATAATAGCCAGGACATGGAAGCAACCTAGATGCCCATCAGCAAATGAATGGATAAGAAAGCTGTGGTACATATACACAATGGAGTATTACTCAGCCATTAAAAAGAATACATTTGAATCAGTCCTAATGAGATGGATGAAACTGGAGCCCATTATACAGAGTGAAGTAAGCCAGAAAGAAAAACACCAATACAGTATACTAATACATATATATGGAATTTAGAAAGATGATAACAATAACCCTGTATACGAGACAGCAAAAGAGACACTGATGTATAGAACAGTCTTTTGGACTCTGTGGGAGAGGGAGAGGGTGGGATGATTTGGGAGAATGGCATTGAAATACGTATAATATCATATATAGAACGAGTCGCCAGTCCAGGTTCGATGCACGATACTGGATGCTTGGGGCTGGTGCACTGGGACGACCCAGAGGGATGGTATGGGGAGGGAGGAGGGAGGAGGGTTCAGGATGGGGAACACATGTATACCTGTGGCAGATTCATTTCGATGTTTGGCAAAACCAATACAATACTGTAAAGTTTAAAAATAAAATTTAAAAAAATATATTCAAGATCCAAAAAAAAAAAGAACCTGCTACCAACCTGGGGGACACGGGTCCGAGAAAATCCCACATGCTGCAAAGCCACTGAACCCATGGGTCACAACTACTCAGTCTGTGCTCCAGAGCCTGGGAACTGTAACCACTGAGCTTGGGTGCTGCAGGTACTGAAGGTTTGATTTTCTGCATGCTTCCCTTCACTTCCTGAACTTTTTTTCTTTGCTTTATCAAAAAATATTAAAAAATAAACACAAAAGAAGCAATCTCTTTAGCTGCCACTGAAACCCTTACCTCAAACGCTGCACAGGACTTGATTGGGTAGAGGAAAAGGTTGGTGATGACGTGTGACCTGAGGTCCCCATCTGGGACATCAGCAGCTTTCTCTGAAGTGGTCTGCTGGGTTCCAGTGGCCTCCAGCAGGGGCGGACACAGACCCTCTGCGTCCACAGCGGTGGGTGAGTTGTTCCAAACCCCGGAGTGTGGGGAAGTGTCTTCCTGAGGTGAGGAGCTACCTCTGGCGCGGGCGGCAGGCACGGCGTTCTGAGCCTCGCTGTCTTCTGGTGGGGCTCCAGCCTCCCCCGGGGTGGCCAGAGGGAGAGGCTGGCCATGAGACGAGTGCAGTCGGGTTGCTATGATGAACCTGAGGAAGGCCTGGGCATCCTCAAGCGTAGACATGTATCCAAAAGAAATCCTCACAGAGCCCGTCGGCTGCCCGTCTATGAGGTCCACATCGTCTCCGCAGACATGACCAGCCTAGGAGAAAGAAACAAGTCAGCCAGAGAGAATATGCCTCACGGATGGACCAGAAACCATTCTGTAAAACAACGTTTATTGATAATAGAAGATAAAATGCACCCAGGAAAACAGAACTGCAACACTAAGAAGAGCTGCGTGCCTCAGGCATAGTTCCGCAAACCCAGGGCCCTGACTCCCTCTCCAGCCACCACGTGGCTCACTGTGGATGGGGACCTATACCAATCCCAAGGGGCCATTAAAACGTTTAAAAGACACAACACTGTAAATCAACTATAGTTCAATATAAATAAATAAATTTTTTTTTTTAAGTTTAAAAGCAATTGTTCACATAAAGCATTAACCAGAGCCATATACACAATGCTGACCCACAGGGGCATCAATACAGACCGGAGTTTCAGAAGCACAGATGGGTCAGCTCCTTGGCCTACCCAGGGCTGAAGGGGGAGGAAAGCTTACTGGCCATGCCTTTTAGACTCTCTCAGGATCGAAGGGAGGCCTGTATCCTTTGCAGCTGCCTTTTGACAAAAGGGCAAAACAGAGATGCTGCCCCAAGGAACGACTGGCCCAAGCCCATAATGAAAGCCAAAGGCAGTACTAAGTGCCTGGCCGGGAAGTGGGGAAAGAAAAGCAAGAAGTCCCCAAGCCTCTCCAAGCCCCGCTGCCTGGTATTGATCACTGCTCCAGCGGCCTACCTCCCCAGAGCTGAACCCAAGTCAGATATCCAAAGAGATGGATCCATGGCATTCCTCAGGTTCAATATTATATCTGGAATTCCATTCATTTGTGTTCTAAGACTCCCTGTCACTTTTTAAGCAGAACACAGTTCATTGTTGGTTGGGATCTAATATATTCATTATTTAGTGGCAGCCAAAAGAAACAATTTATAAATTATTCTGATATAAATAAGGCTTTTTGCCACTCAAACTAGTCTTATGAAATGGTTCAAAATAAAACGTACCTTGAAGTGACAAACCACACCTCAGGGAAGTGGCAGGAAGGGTGAAAGAAAGTCAAGTCACTCAGTCTTGTCCGACTCTTTGCAACCCTGTGGACTGTAGCCTACCAGGCTCCTCCGTCCATGGGATTCTCCAGGCAAGAACACTGGAGTGGGTTGCCAATTCCTTCTCCAGGGGGTCTTCCTGAACCAGGGATTGAACCGGGGTCTCCCACATTGGAGGTAGACACTTTAACCTCTGAGCCACCAGGGAAGCCATGGCAGGAAGGGTGGGGACCTGAGAAATGCAGAAGCCCGCTGGAAAAGTTCCTCTCCTCACTCTGCCAAAGGATGAGCGACTTCTTAGCTTGCAGATTTCACTCTGGCAGGACTAAACGAGTTAAGGACCCTCTGCATGTATGAGCACATTTTCACATTGGCTTGTCCTCTGTTAAAAGTCATCTTCTGAATTAAAAAAAAAAAAAAAGTCCTCTACTGCCTTTAAATTTTTGCCCTCAAACTAAAAAACGCCTGGCATAGAGTCACTATCTTGAAGCATTTGCTAATTTTGTTGACCCTTTTTTCTTTGCACGTTCACAGGGTGGGCTCAGAGAAATGAACCCCGAAGACCAGCCCCCACTCCAGACACGGATCCAGCCTCTGGTCAAGATGAGGCATTAGCATTGGGTCTTGCTGGCCAGCGTTCGGGCCAGAGGGTCCGTACCAACCTGAAGATGCTTCTTCACCATCTCATCACTTATCCCCAGGTGCCTCTGGCAGGCCCCAGTGTTACAGAAGCAGCCGGTTCGCACATGGATGTTGTGAAGGCTGGCCATTTTATCCACCTATGGGTTTAATATGACACAGAACTAGGGTTAGGAGTGTCCAGTTTTACTCTGACTGCCTGGACTGAAAAGAGTTTCAGGTTCCATATTTGGGTCTCTCTTTCCTAACAGTAAAATTAAAATATGAGCTTGGAATTTTTCTCTAAAGTGCTATGATCCATCATGGGTTTACTAAATACATTTTATAAAATATTACTGATAATTAAAGCTTATCCAGTTGGGTAATTCCAGTTGAGCTATTTCAAATCCTGAAAGATGATGCTGTGAAAGTGCTGTACTCATTATGCCAGCAAATTTGGAAAACTCAGCAGTGGCCACAGGACTGGAAAAGGTCAGTTTTCATTCCAATCCCAAAGAAAGGCAATGCCAAAGAATGCTCAAACTACTGCACAATTGCACTCATCTCACACACTAGTAAAGTAATGCTTAACATTCTCCAAGCCAGGCTTCAGCAATATGTGAACCGTGAATTTCCTGATGTTCAAGATGGTTTTAGAAAAGGCAGAGGAACCAGAGATCAAATTGCCAACATCCACTGGATCATGGAAAAAGCAAGAGAGTTCCAGAAAAACATCTACTTCTGCTTTCTTGACTATGCCAAAGCCTTTGACTGTGTGGATCACAATAAACTGTGGAAAATTCTGAAAGAGATGGGAATACTAGACCACCTGACCTGCCTCTTGAGAAACCTATATGCAGATCAGGAAGCAACAGTTAGAACTGGACATGGAACAACAGACTGGTTCCAAATAGGAAAAGGAGTATGTCAAGGCTGTATATTGTCACCCTGCTTATTTAACTTATATGCAGAGTACATCATGAGAAACGCTGGGCTAGAAGCAGCACAAGCTGGAATTAAGATTGCCGGGAGAAATATCAATAATTTCAGATATGCAGATGACACCACCCTTATGGCAGAAAGTAAAAAGGAACTAAAAAGCCTCTTGATGAAAGTGAAAGTGGAGAGTGAAAAAGTTGGCTTAAAGCTCAACATTCAGAAAACGAAGATCATGGCATCTGGTCCCATCACTTTATGGCAAATAGATGGGGAAACTGGAAACACTGTCAGACTTTATTTTTCTGGGCTCCAAAATCACTGCAGATGGTGACTGCAGCCATGAAATTAAAAGACGCTTACTCCTTGGAAGGAAAGTTATGACCAACCTAGATAGCATATTGAAAAGCAGAGATATTACTTTACCAACAAAGGTCCATCTAGTCAAGGCTATGGTTGTTCCAGTGGTCATGTATGGATGTGAGAGTTGGACTGTGAAGAAAGCTGAGCACCGAAGAATTGATGTTTTTGAACCGTGGTGTTGAAAAAGACTCGTGAGAGTCCCTTGGACTGCAAGGAGATCCAACCAGTCCATCCTAAAGGAGACCAATCCTGGATGTTCATTGGAAGGACTGATGCTGAGGCTGAAACTCCAATACTTTGGCCACCTCATGCGAAGAGTTAACTCATTGGAAAAGACTCTGATGCTGGGAGGGATTGGGGGCAGGAGGAGAAGGGGAAGACAGAGGATGAGATGGCTGGATGACATCACCCTTGATGCACATGAGTTTGGGTGAACTCCGGGAGTTGGTGATGGACAAGGAGGCCTGGCGTGCTGCGATTCATGGGGTCGCAAAGAGTTGGACACGACTGAGTGACTGAACTGAATTGAGTTGGGTAATAGATATATGCCTGCGAAAAGTGAAAAATATTACACCAAATTCCAAGTTGAGAGCTCACATTTAAAATCATCTGGTTTCTTAAATGAGCTGAAAATCTGTATAGACATTTTTCCAAAGAAGACATACAAATGCCAACAGGTGCATGAACACATGCTCAACATCACTAGTCATTAGGCAAATGTAAGTTAAAACTAAAATAAGATACCACCTCTCAAATATCTAGTATGTAGCATGTAATGTCACACCTGTTAGAAAGGCTATCATCAGAAAGACAACAAATAATAAGAGTTGGGGAGAACATGGAGAAAAGGGAACGCTGGTTCACTGTTGGTGGGAATGCACACAGCAACTACGGAAAACTGTACAGGAATCCTTCAAAAATTTAAAGTAGAACAAATTGCTGCATTTACCTGAAGGAAATGAAATCATTCTCTTGAAAAGAGATCTATACTCCCACGTTTACTGCTGACATGAAAACAATTTAAGCATCCATCAAAGGATTAATGGATAAAGAAAATGTGATGTATATAAACAAAACAGTGAAATATTGTTCAGCTATAAAAAAGGGAATCCTGCTGTTTGTGACAAGGATGGATCTTGAGGGCTTTTGCTCAGTCATAATGAAATACACTAAGACGTAAGTCAGACAAAGACAAATACTGTGTGCTCACACACATGGAATCAAATAAAAATTCTGAGAACAGATCGGTGGTTGCCAGGGGCAAGGGAGGGTAGGGTGTGGTGAAAGTGATCAAAAGATACAAACTTGTACAGATAAATAAGTCCTGGGGTTATAACATACAGCATGGTGACTATAGTTAACAATAGCGTATTATATACTTGAAAGTTGCTAAGAGAGTAAATCTTAAAAGTTGTCATCACAAGAAAAAAAATTTTATAACCATGTGTGGTGACAGATGTTAACTAAACTTGTAGAAATCATTTCCCAACGCATACATATATAGAATTACCGTGTTGTACACCTAAAACTAATACAATGTTATACATCAATTTGATCTCACGTGTTAAAAAAAGAATTTTAAGGAATTAATTTTTGAAAAAGAAGACCCCACAGGTTTCAAGTGAAATTCACAAGAATAAAATCTGAGTGTGGCTGGGACGTGGGGCAGCTCCTCAGTGTCCTTAGGCAAGACAGACCAGGACCATGTGCCCCGATCCCAGAGCAGGCCTCAGCAGAGCTACCACTCGTAGGAGCCCCGCCTCGGCTCCCAGCCCAGACTACAAACATTACTGTGTTGACACCGCATGCTACTGATTTGCTTTTCATAATATCCTAGACTTTGGGTTCAATCACAGAACTGCAATTCAATCCAGAAGTTCCAAGTCTTTTTCCTCTCCTCTGGAAGCTGGACAGGTGATTCTTGCTCACAAGGCTCAAAGGTGAGCTGGCACGAGGGATGTTTGTGCCAGTTCCTCTGTTTGTGGGTCCAGGGTTCCATGCCCCCAAAGGCCTGGGGGCCCAGTGAGGGTCCTTAACCCTGGTGACTCAGGCTAAACTCAGGGAAGTCCTCTAATTGCATTTGAGGAAACAAACACAACTGCCCGGCTGGGGAAGGCTTGGAGACTTTTCTTCCTGGGAAGAACATGCAGGGTGACCAGAGACCTGCGTCTGCAGACACAGGTCACCACGCACAGGTCCGCCTGGCCGCCCTACAGGGCGGGCACAACAGCAGTGCCTCCCACATGCCTTTGCGGAGACCACACTGTCGGCATTTTAGCCATCGCTCCAGGACTGTCATAGTGTGAAGAAGCCATTTCTGCTGATGAAACCCAGGGATTCCCTGCTCTCTGTGGTGAGGCCTGGCGACCCCACTGGGTCTGGCCAACTCCACCTCCAGGGTCAGGTGACCTCCACTCAAGGGACAGCCCCTAGGAAAGCTCCTCCCTCCCCGACCCCAGCTCCCGCCAAGCTGAATTATAAGTCCCCTACGCTCACCCCTCTCCCAGACACAGTGCATATGCACTATTCCAGCTGCCACAGCCACAAAATGAGCCACCCAGACACCATGGCATAAAACAACAACCATTGTATTGTGCTCATGGCTACAGGGGCTCAGATATTCAGAAGGGCCCAGAGATGGCTGATCTCATTTGGCAAGACTAGAAGGCTGGGAGTGACATGCCTGGGGTTAGAATTCCCTTGAGGTTCAGTTTCTCAAAGACAGGTCTGGCCTCGCTCAAACCAGGACAGTCACCAACATGCTTGCTTCTGGCTTCCTCACAGCATGGCTGCTCAGGGTATACCTCCTTACACAGTAACCTGAGGCTCCGAAAGCGGATGCCCCAGGAAGCAATGCTGACGCTGCATGGGCTTTTCTGGCCTAGCCTCCAAAGCCAAGCGGTGTCACCTTTGGGGGCATGCTGTTGAATGTGGGTGAGTCACAGACCCGCCAAGGCTCAAGGGGAAAAGACAAGGACCCCACCCAGAAAAGCATGTGGGTGGAAGAGGCTGTTTTGGCCACAGTTGCCCTCCATTCTACTTTCTCATCACAACTTCATCTTTTCTCACCCTGAGACCTTTGGAATCCCACAGAGGCTTGGCCAGTGCCCAGCCGGGTGAAGGAGCTGGCTGCTGGAACAGGATGAGAGCTATATTCCCAGTACAATGGGGCACTTGCTTCATGCCAGCCCGACACTAAGGAGCTATATATTGTATCTCATTCAATCCTCATGACAAACTGTCATCAGGGTACATTCTTACCTCATTTCACAGAGACTTGGGGAGCTTACATTACCTCACCCAAGCTCAGAGAGCCAGTACAAGGCAGCCTGAATCTGAACCCACCCACTTAAAAACTGGGTAGACTGACTTCCACCAGAGGGGAAAATGAAATGAGGAGGTGCTTGTGTTTGTTCAGTTGCTCAGTCACGTCTGACTCTCTGCGACCCTATGAACTGCAGCACACCAGGCTTCCCTGTCCATTACCAACTCCCAGAGCTTGCCCAAACTCATGTCCATGAGTCACTGATGTCACCCAATGAGGCACCACTGAAATGAGGAGGCCTGGATATCAAAAACAGGTACCCAAAAGCTTTTCACAGGAGGTGCAATTCCTTCACAAATCCCCTGAAAAAGAGACAGCCAGACCCAGCCATGATGCCGTGTAATGTTTCCAAAGACCCTCTGAATCTCTGTGGAATTCCCACACGTGACAAAGACCAGGCAAACCCAGGATTCTCCTGAGCTGACACAGCTGGCCATGCCCCAGCTAAGACCCCCCCTCATGGGATGAGCTTCCTCTATAGACGCACAAGGGAGAAACCCCTGTGTGAGACCTCAGGGAATGAGAGTCCCAGTGAAGTCAGGTAGACACCAAGATGGGCAGCTCCCTCTTCTTGGGGAAATCTTACTCTTTGCTTCTCTGGGCAAATGGGTGATTCTTTCACCATTCTGCCTGGAACCGATTCCCTGCCCCAACCCAAGTACAAAGGCTCCTCTATGTCCCCTGCCTCTTGTTTGCAGAAAAACTGAAATCTCCCAGGCCTCCAAGAGTCACAATAGAGTAGGCTCAGTCAGTCAATGAGTAGGACAACAGAGTCACAGACTCAGTGTTTGATGAAAGAATGGAATTAACATTATTGCTCATAATAATCTATGTCTTTGTGGGCATTAGAATAACTGTAGCTTGCTCTGCCCACATAGGTAAGCTGGCAACTAAAATGGTCAGCAAAGAGATGCCTCAGACCCACGTGGACATCTTTCACCCTAAGACTGAGACACCCTTCCTCAGTGTGAAGCAATTACAGAAGACAGACTTTTGTCCCTATTCCCATAGATAGGGAATGATCCCTGAGAATGGGAATTTGTAAGCAGTTCTTTTGCCCCTCTTCGATTTGTTCATCTCTGTTTTCCTCAGACCTTAATTATAAAAATGAGATCACGAGGTAACATTTAACTTAACTCCTGACTTACGCTCTACTGAATGTACATAATGCCTGGCCTAACCAGTTGATCCCTTTTCAGGATTAAAAGGAGTAAGAAGGAAGAATTACATAGTTAAAGAATGATTGACTCTATACCCCCAGCTCCCCTTGGCAATCTGCAGGAGGACCATGCAGGCCAGAAAGTATCCAAAAGAAGATCAGGAGACATCAGCAGGTCTACACACGGTGAGACATGACAAAGAACCTGACCTCTTACCTTAATGATTAACTTGTTTTTTTTCCCCATTTTCCTGTTAAAAATAGTCATGACTGAGCAGAATCTTTGGAGTTAGTCTCCAGACATGAGTCCACTATCTCCCTAGACTCCAGCTTTTCTGACTCAATAGCTTTCCTTTCTACTGACGCTTGCCCCCACTTCATTGACTTTTCAGTGAGGAGCAGCCCAACCTGAGCTCAGCATCATGCTTGCCACAGCACATTTCAGAGTCCTCAGCCTGCCCTCCTCCACACCCTCAAAAATACACTTATTTTAGATTCAAGAAGAGACACTGATGTGTAGAACAGTCTTTTGGACTCTGTGGGAGAGGGAGAGGGTGGGACGATTTGGGAGAATGGCACTGAAACATGTATAATATCATATATGAAACGAGTCGCCAGTCCAGGTTCGATGCATGATACTGGATGCTTGGGGCTGGTGCACTGGGACGACCCAGAGGGATGGCATGGGGAGGGAGGAGGGAGGAGGGTTCAGGATGGGGAACACATGTACACCTGTGGCGGGTTCATTTTGATATATGGCAAAACCAATACAATATTGTAAAGTTAAAAAATAAAATATATTAAAAAAAAAGAAGGAAACTTATTGTACCAACTACCCAGAATAATGTATTTGAGAAGGCAAACCTTTGGCCCCAGTGTGTTTTACACCACCCCTCAAAAACATTTAAAATTGCCTGTTTCTGAATGACACTGGGCTGCTTCTGCTGCTGTGTAAGTGATGGGTGAGGGGTGGGGAGGGCCAATATCTTCACAATCAACTCACCCAAGAGACAACTAATGATTGTAGATGCTGAAATGAACAGGTTAGCAGGATGAAAAGAAAACCCACCTGGGAGTAACCAACGACGTTCCCGTGGTCATCGAGCACGTTGAAGCTGATGACCGGACCCTGCACCTCCGGGCTGCTGAAGTCAGAGTCACTGTAAATCTGCACGACAGGGGCTCCGTTGGGGTACCGCAGGGAAGACAAGGCAGTGTAGGTGTACTGAGCCAGGGTAAACGTGTGCTGCCGGATGCTCTCCATCCCGCCTCAGAGCAGCGAACGGGGGTGAAAGGGAAGCATGAATGTGATGGAAAATTCAGTCTCAGTTTTAAGAACATGAGATCATTATAACTGGCAAACTTGGACCTCATATTAATGATTTTAAACACAGTAAATCCTCTACACACAAATGAGTTCCATCCCGGAAGTGCGTTTTTAAGTCCAACTTGTTCGTAAGTCCAACAAAGGTAGCCTGTGATCGGCTGTATAGTACTGTACCTACATAGGTTTTTAATACTTTTCACACAAGTAATACGTAAAAAACAGACACAAAAAGAAAACATTTTTAATCTTCCAGTACAGCACCTTGAAAAGTACAGTAGTGCCAGCTACATCACTGCTGTTTTTATGTCTGTTTCCAGACATCCTGGTCTTGAAATAAAGACACTGTACCATCACACTCTATACCTTATTATACAGCAGAGTACACAAAAGTACAACCACTCGTAGAGGGTGCACGCACATGAAAATATACGCCAGACACGTGAACTAACGTAGGTGACTAGACACGAGAATGCATGTTTGAATCTTTGAAAGTTCGCAATGTGAAGGTTCGTATGTAGAGAACTTACTCTACTTGTAAACAGAGTATGGTACTGCCCACACAATAAATGTTTAGGTCATCGGTACCGAATGACAGTTTACCACTACTGCTTCTGTGGAATTTTTCCATAGAAAGTGCTATCATCTTCCTTTTCAAAATAAAAAAAAAAAAAAACAAATGTTACTTAAGCATTCAGCTAATTTAGACTCTTTTGTAACAGACTGCAAAAATGTATAATTTTGTCTTTAAACATATTTCTTTTTCGCTGTTTTTTGGTGAGTGTTTAAATCATTTTAATACTATGCAAAGCAGCTAAGGATACTTGCTATTCCATGGATGAACTCTGAAAATATTATGCTAAGTAAAATAAGTCAGGCACAAAAGGACAAATATCATATTATCCCTTTTATGTCTGGTGCCTAAAATAGGCAAATTCATAGAAACAGAAAGAATAGAGGTACTATGGGTTGGGGAGGGGAAATAGGGGAGATACTGTTTTTTAAGTTTGGGATGATTAAAAAGTCCTGGACATGGATAGTGGTAATGATTGCTCTACAGTGTGAATACACTTAATGCCACTGAACCATATATACTTTAAAATGGCTAAACTGACGCCACTTACATTACATAGATTTCACCACAATTTTTTCTAAAAAAAAGCAATTAAGTGAGGAAAACTCAGGGTCTGCCTTATTGCGGAGTTGACACTGTCAATCTGCTTTCAGAGGTACCCCAGACCTGTCAGACTCTGTCACTTGTAGCTCGGACACCTCGTTAGCATCTTGCCTTGAAAAAGTGCCTGTTTCTCACTGTCTGTTTTCATGGTCTCCGCTTTGTCAGGGTGATGCCCACTCACCAGCCTGCATTACTGTCAGGACGACCCTTCCACAAGTTCTGTGTGTTTGCAGTGCTGGGATTAGGCTGAGGACCTAAGGGTTACATTATTTTGACAAGAGAGAGACAGAGAGAGAAAGGGCTGCCTAACTACCATGCCAAGCCCCTGGCTCACCACAACTCCATCCCCTTCTGGACAGGACAAGCAATGCTGCCCCGACCTGGAAGCTCAGCCTCTGAAAGGAGCGACAGCAGCATAGCAGGGGGTGGAGGCCCGGCTCACCAGAGCTTCTTCCAGCCTGTACCCCGTGTCAACCCCACAAGACTGGATGTGCACCCGTCTGTGTGTCAGACTATGGGGAATGCCCCCACCTGCTCATGCACCCCAAGCTCTTGTCAGGAAAGAAAGCACGTGTCACTGCAAAGGCCAGCAGCAGAGACCACATCTGGGGACTCGGGTAAGGCATTAGGATTGCGTGGGTTTAAACCCTAGCCCTCCCAGGTTCCCTGGCCCTGGGGAAGACATCTAATCTCTCTGAGTATAAGCTCCTTTGTGGGCAAAGTGGGCTCATCACAAGGCTCCCCTGTGGGAAGACCCAGCGAACTAAGAGCTTTATAAGTTCTCAGGATCTGTAAGCATTCCCAGTGCAGGGACCAAGGATGGCTCCTCTGCTTCTATGAGGTTACTAATCTCAGGATTTGGAAAGTCTCTATTCTTAAAATATTTTTAACCCACCAAAAAGAGAGAGAGAGGGGGAGAGAGAGAGAGAGAGAGAGAGAGAGAGAGAAAGGTCCAGTCTCTCGCTCTTGCTGCAAAATCATTTCTGGAAGTTGTTCAGAATTGGCTCCACGTGCATCAGTGCAGAGCTGCCGGTTGCTCATCTCTCGCACAGACTCTCTCCTTATCTGGATCCCATCCGTGCCAGGGCTCCCTTCAAGAACACGGGCAACAGGAGCAAACGCCACATGGATAGAGATGTCCATTGAGGGGACAGTGGCTAAGGCTTCACATTCCCAGTGCAGGGGGCCCGGGTTCAATCCCTGGTCTGGGAACTAGATCCTGCATGTCGCAACTAAGTGCTAACATGCTAAAGATCCCACGTGCTGCAACTAAGATCTGGTAGAACCAAAAAAAAAAGATGTCCACTGACCTGTGAGGCGCTCTAGGACATCAAATCCATGTTTTAGTGCTATCACGTCAAGAAAGGAGATGGTGCCATCTTCAAACCTGCAACAGTGGGGAGAGGGACAAGGTCAAGCTGTGACCAAAGCCTCCGTGTGCATTTCATGTATGTGACACCAGGGCTTTGTGCCTCCGGTCTACGGAGACTTTGCCTCTGCTGCCTTATACGCTGTCTCCCCTCCCGCCTCGAGACAGATGGCTGTCACACCAAGACATGCAGGCTACCTCTGTCCCTAAACTGTTCCGCAGCTTATGTCTGACAGTGATAATGAGAGGCCCTGAAAGATAGTCAGGACCTCGGAAGACTTCAGACTTGACAAAACCTCAAGTGCTATGGCTCCTACAATGCTGCCCTTGACCCCCAAGACAGCACCCCTTGACAGGGTGTTGATTCAGTAAGATCCATTGTGTAGCCACGAGGTTCTTAACAAAAGTCTATAGCTCCAAAGTCTACAGGACTACAGTTATTAGAAGGCTCTCAGTAAACTTCCTGTTACCAAGCTGTTCATTATATTTACATTTTTTTAATGGCTCATTTAGACAAAATCCTCATCAAATCTTTTTTGTCCATGGACCGCATGCCAGGCACTGTTCTGGTTGCTAAGGATACAGCGGTGAACATAACAAGTAGGATTCCTGCCTTCACGGGGCTTCCATCCTTCTAAGGGTACTGAAATAAGGAACGACAAACAGCAAGCACACAGGGGAGCCAAATAAGCGCAAGCCAGGGGTGACAAGTGCACTGAAGGGCTGGCGGCTGCTTTAGATGAGACGGTCAGGGCAGGTCCTCTCCGAGGAAGATCACTCAAGCAGAGGCAGAGTGAAAGTAAGGGAGCAAGGGAAACTGCTCATTTTTGAAACAGCTAAGTTCACAGTTTCAAAGGGAAACAGCATTCCAAGGAGGGATGCAGCAGAAAGCCCTGAGCAGGTAGATCTGGAACAGGAAGAAGATCAGTGGGCCTGGCAGCGCTCGGAGGGCAAGTCAGAGAACTTCACCCTGGGTCAGATGAGTGGCTGGAGGGCTCTGAGCAGAGACAGTGACTGTGTGGATGGGGCCTGGGTTTTGATAAGATGCCACTGGCTGCTGCATTAGCAAGGGAAAGACTGGGGACAGCAAGGAGTTTCCAACAAGCATCCCATGGACTGGGGCCTGCCAGGCTCCTCTGTTCATGGAATTCCCCAGGCAAGAATACTGGAGTGGGTTGCCATTCCCTTCTCCAGGAGATCTTCCCAACCCAGGGATTGAACCAGGGTCTCCTGCATTGCAGGCAGATTCTTTACCAGCTGAGCTACCAGGGAAGTGGTGACAAATAGCAGCCTTATGCAAGTTGAAGCTTTCAATGGAAATATCATGCTTTGTGTTTTAATACTCTAGGGATAAGAGTTGCTCAAAATATCATTACCACAATGCGAATTTTCTTATAAAACAAATGGTAATTAATAAACATACCAAATTAACAGTGAATCAATTGATATTTAATTGACCATATAATAAAGTCTTTAATAAATTAAACATGATTAGGCAATAATAACTTCAGCTATTAATTGATCAATAATAAATATTTATTGATCAAAATTTAATAGACTCAGGAGAAAAGGGAGGTTTTATGTTTCCATCAAAAGTTGTTTTCATTGGGTTACGAAATAGAAAAAGATTAAGAACATGGGACTTCCCTGGTGGTCCACTGGCTAAGACTCCACACTCCCAATGCAGGGAATCCAGGTTCTATCCCTGGTCAGGGAGCTAAAATCCCACATGCCTCAACTAGGAGTTCACATACCACAACTTAGACCTGGTGCAGCCAAGCAAACAAATAAATACACAAATATTCTGCTAAAAGAGCATGGTCTAGGTACATGCTCAAGAAACATTTGGATTGGGTATTAAATCTCGTGCGTGCTAATCTAGGCTTAGAAGGAAAAAAATGAGACTTTTTTTTTTTTGGCCACTAAGATCCCACCACTTGCGGGATCTTAGTCCCTTGACCAGGGATTGAACCCAGGCCACCAAAGTAAAAGTACCAAGTCCTAACCAGAGGACCACCAGGGAAACTCCCAAAATGAGACTTCTAATGGTAAATAAATACATTCAGCTATCTGGGAATCTTGGTGCAGCACCTGCTAGAAGGCAATTCACCCAGACTGTAAGAGGCAGCACACCCACACCCACACCCCGCCTGTAACGAGCAGCCCTGTTCCTCCTCACCTTCAGGTGCCCCTATTGGCTTAATAAAATTTCAGTTGCTATTTCGTTCTGCCTTTAATTTACATGGTGTGCCTGTCATTCTTTTCACTTGGTTACGTTACATGCTACACTATCACACTTGGATTCAAGAGATTTTACATTAGCATTCCTGTTTTTAGAACTGCCCATCAATGGAGAAGTTCTAAATAAAAGAGACATCGGATAGCTTCATAACGTATTGATGCCAACTCAGTCTTGGTGCTTCACCTATATTCGTGTTAAAGAACTGTACCCTCTAAGAGATGCACTTTACAGGACAAACATGAGGGGCAGAGGTCAAATCACAGGCCCCAGTTCCCACGACGGGTAGCAGGGGAGCCACCTCCCAGCAGTCCAGCTCCGAGACCTACACTCTGGGCTATGACCTTACTGCCGAGGCCACGCCCCTTCCTGCAGGACCCTCCAGTCTGACCTGGGTCTGTGGGGGATCTGAACTTCCTTCCCATTCAGGCCCTGTGGGCTTCTCAGGCCCCAGCACAGTGACCAGGTCCTGGCCCCACCTCATGGTACCTGGCCACCACCCGCTGTTGGTCCCTGCCAAAGCCTGGATCGGCTGCCATTTCCACCTGCTCATACCTTCAATCTTCATGCCCCAGCCTTTGCCATCTGGGAGATTCCTGGACACCACCCACTCCACCTTCCCCTGCACCCTGAGAAAGACACACAGACCACCAAACCCAGGCAAGGAGCTGCGAGCCCTCAAACCTCCCTGGTCACTGCTCCCCGGGGTGGGGAGTGCTCATAGAGACTGCTGTTAGCAGCGCTTCTGAATCTGGTAGTCTCTCATTTGACCGACTCCTCCTGCTGACCAGATACCAAGCTGAGCTGATTCTAGCTGCTGAAATACAGCCATGCTGTCAACATGTGTGCACACTTGTGCCAAATGGTACCAAATTCTTAAATCGCTGCTTCAGCACCTTGTTTTATGTCTTTGGATATGTTTCAGTATCTCCAAGTTTACAGTCTATGGGAACTGAATAGAATTTGTATCCTACTGTTGTGCAAAAATTGTATGCCTTCGTGCTAAGTCGCTTCAGTTGTGCCCAACTCTTTGCAACCCTATGGACTATAGCCCGCTAGGCACCTCTGTCCAAGGGATTCTCCAGGTGAGAATACTGGAGTGGGATGCTGTGCTTCTTGAATCGGTTCATAGTGCTTTTTAGGTCTTCTATATCCTTCTACTTCTCTGTATATTCATTCTGTTAATTTTTGAGAGTTTGATATTGAAACTCCAACTAAAAAAAAAATCTTAATTTATCTACCTAAAAAAATAATTGCAATATACAGTGGAACTACATGTAACATTGTTCTGTATTTTCCAAGTCTCTTATTATTGTGTTACTGTGTCTGTCCATGGCATTTCACAGGCAAGCATGCTAGAGTGGGGTTGCTATTTCCTTCTCCAGGGAATCTTCCTGACCCAGGGATTGAACCCACATCTCCTGTATTGCAGGCAGCTTCTTTGCCACTGAACCACCGGGGAAGCCTGAGTTATCATACTTCCATAATTGAAAAAAAATAAAAATTATAATAAAAAAAAGTTACTGCTTCAGTAGCTTCTCCTCATGTCAGTGCTGTGGGCAAAGGCCTGGTGCTGACTCTCCTTACCCCTGGAAGACCTTTATGTCTTCTGCTTACAGCCCTTACCAGCAAGCCGTTGCTCCCCCACAGCTGTGGAGAGGCCCACACATGGTCTTCACAGGCCTGCTGTGGAAGCTCCAGCCCACCCCCGCCTCCTTTGCACAGTCCTACAGGTGGCCTCCTTTGCACAGTCCTACAGGTGGCACGCGCCAGGCCCCCGCCATGCTGATGCTCGGCATCCGCTCCCATCACCAGGTTACCTCTCAGCCACCGACTCTCTCGGGACGTAGAAGTCGTCTCCCGCGAGGTACGCAGCGGCCGTGCCTCCTCCGAAGTAGGTTTTCCTCAGCAGAGCAGCCAAACGGTTATTCACCAGCAGAGCGCCCAGGCCGGTGGGGAAGCCAAAGATCTTATAGAAGGAGATGGGGACAAAGTCGGCCTGGTGAACCGACAGGTCCAGAGGCGAGGTGCCCACGAAGGCGGCCGCGTCCAGCAGCACGAACCACTTCCCAGGCCGGCTCGCAGGGCGCCTCCGCCCGGACTTGACCTCGCCTATCCAGGACAGGGGGTATCTGGTTCCAGAAAAGTTACTTTGGGCCGGGTAGCAGAAGAGATGCGGAGGCTGGCCGGCGGGGTCCCCGGCCGCAGCCGCGTCCTGTCTCTCGGCCGACCACATGTCCTCTGGCCTGACGGGGATGGAAGAGACGTTCATGGCCGCGGTGATCTTCCTCATGCCCACCACGGACGTGTGGCTGTCGGTGAGGTAACAGAAGCAGCTGCCGCTGCCCTCCGGGCCTGGGGACACCCACGGGAAAGCCTCTGCCACCAGCTTAAGAGCAGCCGTGCTCCCGGAGGTGAAAATCACCGTGTAGTCCTCCGGGGAGGTGTGGAAGTGCGCCAGGATCCTGGAAGAAGCACAGCATCAGGCCACTCCACGGTCTCCGTGTGCATTAAACGCTCAGAGGCAGCTGTATTTCTACTTAATAAGACGTCTCTCCACCATGTGTGTGTATGTGTGAGTGCTCAATCACTCAGTCGTGCCTGACTCTTTGAGACTCCCATGGACGGTAGCCCACCAGACTCCTCTGTCTATGGAAGCTTCCAGGCAAGAATACTGGAATGAGTTGCCATTTCCTCCCACAGGAGAATCTTCCCAACCCAGGGATCAAACCCACATCTTCTGCGTCTCCTGCACTGTAGGCAGATTCTTTACCACTGGGCCACCAGGGAAGCCCCCTCTCTATCTTAATAGCTAGGGAAAAAAAAAAAACAGATAGGCTTGGCCACAATGGTGAAGTGAGATCAGGGGCAGAGGAAGCTGTGGGAAGAGATGCAAAGAGGTGCAAACTGGCAAAATTACCCAGCCGCCCAAATCCCCACCCCCAAGTGGATAAGACAAAATCCACAACTACCTTAAACTCAACTGAAAACACCACTTCTTGGTTTAGTGTCTGGCTCTGTCATAAGTTCTAAGCCATCAACTTGTTTCAAGTTGCTTTTAACACAGGCAATCCTATAGCAAAAGGTGTCACTTTCAAGTAGGAAATAATTTGAAATTGTGTTGAGTCAAGTATCTTTAGGTACCACCTAAATTATCTGCAAAATTTGTTATGTGCAAATATTAGTAAAAGGGAGGGGAGAAACGGAAAAAACCAAGATGTCTAAATCTGAAATACGTAAAGGAAAAAGCCAGAGAAAGCACTTTCTTCTCCCCGAAAACAAGACTTAGGAACTAGGGTCACTCCTTGTCACTCTGACCTCCAGGAATGGTGGCACCAGCCCAGAGCCACACACAACAGCTTGGATACCTCAGAGGCACCTGCCTGTACTCGTGATGGCATCTGCTCTCGCTCTGCACCTGCTCACGCTCACCTTCCTGACCTCTGACCCGGTGGTTAGCAGCGTGCACGTGTGGCCATTTAGCTGAACGTGGTCTTCCCAAAACCAACTCAGCACCTTTGTGGGACGTGGGCAGCTGGTAGGAAGTCCATCCACCCACAGGCACCCATGCAGGCGGGCGCCCCGATTTGCTCACCTGAAGCGCACCTGTTCCACCGTGTCATGGGTGAGCTTGCTGCTGATGTTCTGGCTGTGAGGGTTACCTGGAAGGTTACAAAGACAAAGCCGCAGGGTCACTACTCATGGTCTCTCCTGGTGTGTTCCTCCAATACCCTCTCCTTCAGTTTCTCAAAAAGTTAAGCAAAATAATAATAATAATAATAATAATGTATGATCCAGCCTCCCCTGAGCTCCAAAGAGTAAATTTAATCAGAGAAGTGAAAAAGTGCAGAAAGACAGGAAAACAGTCAAGCAAGACAAAATAATAATAGTTGAGCCATTAAACTAAGTTCCTCCTCACCACAGGCTATAAGGATAGATTCTGGGCCATGTCCTTTGGGCTGTTTTGTAGATTCCACACCCCGACCAGGTGGAAGAAGTGAACTGAATACCGCACCTATCCAGCTCTGTTCACATCTCTACCGCTCTCCTCCCCTCCCTGTTTGGGGGCTGGTTCCTAAAACCACTGCAGGGTCCTGGCACATGCTGCTGCTTCTGCCTGAAATGCCCTCTCCTCCTCTTTTCCGAGTGAATTCCTACTCCTCCTCCAGCATCTGCCCCCTCCTGCAGAAGCTTTCCCTGATAGCCACACTGCCGACTCACCGTCACTCTGCACATACAAAGCCCCCCGGGGAACTGGGGTCTTTGGGTCACAGCCCGTCACGCCGTTAATAATTTACTTTATTTCTGTGTTACACTACTTTACTTTTTCTTTTTTTTACATTTATTTGGAATCATTTGATTGAGGTCTTGTCTCTCCTAGACCGCAGTCCACGAAGGCAGGGAACATATTTACTTTGTTCCCATTACAACATGATGCTCCCAACACCAGGGCGGTTTGATAAACACTGATGGAGTGAATGAGTGCATGTTCCCCACTGTCCCATCCTCTGCACTGCGCTGGCCCCACAGGGCCACCCCATCACCAAATGCAGCACCTTCGTACCCCAGGCCTCCTCCCTGACACCAACCCCTTCTTCTGGAGGTTACCCACATATCCCTGAACCAGTCTCTCCTACCTAGCAGCACATGTGCTATGGGACTGACCCTAGGTGCTTGCCTGACCCCCTCTCATGAGGGGCTTGCCCAGCACTGTGTATTCAGCACTTTCTCCCTCGTCCATCTGACATTTTATTAGGCAATAGATGTATCAACTGAATGTATCGGGTTGGCCTGAAAGTTCGTTCAGGGTGGGACAGAAAAACCCGAATGAACTTTTTGGCGAACCTGATAGTTGGCTGAAGCTCAATGCAAAAAATCAGTTACGCTGTGTTTTTCTTTACCATAAACGTTTTCCAGGAGATCTTTCATGAAGCTTGTAATCTGGCTCTGGGGGAACAATGTGGTTCCTGCATGGTCAAGATAGACAGTTCCTGAAAGAAAATACAAAATAAAGCTGCGATTATTTTCAGAGGTATTTCACTCACTTTATCTAGATCTGCTTTGTGTGAACCTGGCCAGTGCCCATTTGATGTGTTTAGACATAACAGGACACTGATTCGCCCAGCATCTTGACATGTGCTTCTTCTTTTTTAATATTCTTTTCATATTCTTTTCCATTAGGGTTTATTACAGGATACTGAATACAGTTCCCTGTGTTATACAGTGGGATCGTGCTATTTCAGTTCAGTTCAGTCACTCGGTTGTGTCCAACTGTTTGTGACCCCATGGGCTGCAGTACACCAAGTTTCCTTGTCCATCACCAACTCCCGGAGCTTGCTCAAACTCATGTCTGTCTAGTCGGTGATGCCATTCAACCAATCTCATCCTCTGTCGTCCCCTTCTCCTCCTGCCCTCAATCTTTCCCAGCATCAGGGTCTTTTCCAATGAGTCAGGTCTGCATATCAGGTGGCCAGAGTATTAGAGTTTCAGCTTCAGCATCAGTCCTTCCAATGAATATTCAGGACTGATTTCCTTTAGGATGGACTGGTTTGATCTCTTGCTGTTATACATCCTATATATAATAGTTTGTGCATGAGTTCTAAGTTGCTTCAGTCTTGTCCAACTCTGTGCAACCCTATGGACTGTAGCCCACCAGGCTCTTCTGTCCACGGGAGTCTCCAGGCAAGAATACTGGAGTGGGTTGCCATGCCCTCCTCCAGGGGATCTTCCTGACCCAGGGATCAAACCCGAGTCTCTTATGTCTCCTGCATTAGCAGGCAGGTTCTTTACCACTAGCACCACCTGGGAAGCCAGTTTACAACTGCTAATCTCAAACTGCCAGTCCTTCTCCACTCCCCAACCCTCCCTTGTTGATGCGTGATTCTTAATCCAAGCAGTCATGAGCAGTGGAGGAACTGCACTTCAGCACTTATCAACACTTAGGGCCCTGAGAGCCTTCCTGATGAACCAGGTCTCTTCTGAACCTGGAGGAGCAGCCCACATAGGGAAGGAGGAGGAGCCTAGCAAATGTCCCTGATTCAGGATGGCAAAGCTATTTCACACTATGATTCACACCCTATTCTGGAGTTTCCATGCAGCCTCTGTGGCTGTCCAGCCCTGATTCTGCTTCCCCACAGTGACTTCCACAGTCTTCAACCTTTTAACAGCTCTGAAGGCTTCAGAGATGCCTGGGAATGGAGGCAACCTTTCCAGTCTCTCCCCCAAATAGAGACAGGCAAATTGAGATGACAGCAAGATATCAAGCCTTACCAATCAGACTGCCCCAGATCAAAAGGCTGGATAACTCACTGTGTGGGCGAGGTGTGGGCAAACAGGCCCGTTGGGACATGGCTGTAGGAGGGAAAACTGGTACCACTTCTTTATGAACAGCAACTTAGCAATGTCACTTATGCTTTCAAAATGCAAACTCTCCTTGACCTAGTAATCATCCTCCTGAAATCTACCTTATAAATTGTGAAATGGCCTGTCAATGAGGACATTCAGTGCAGCACTGTCTATGTATTTAAAATAAAGAATTTGAATACCTCCATCTGGTAATTTGTAAGTACTGCCACGGAACAAACTCCAAGACATGTTTTCAAGAACATACATGTGAATAGATTCATTCATTCTTTCATGTACTTAACAAATATTTTTGCTTTGTGCAGAATAAAATTTTCATTTATTTTGTAATGGCTTTATTGAGATTAATTCACGTACCATAAAATTTGTCCTTTTAAAGTTCACAATTTAGTATATTCATTTAGTATATTCATATTCAACGTGATGTCACTCAGTCGTGTCCGACTCTTTGCGATCCCATGGGCAGTAGCCTACACCAGGCTCCTCCGTCCATGGGATTTCCCAGGCAAGAGTACTGGAGTGGGTTGCCATTTCCTTCTCCAGGGAATCTTCCTGACCCAGGGATCAAACCCAGGTCTCCCGCATTTTAGACAGACGCTTTACCATCTGAGCCACCAGGGAAGTCCTGAGTATATTCATATAGTTGTGCAACCATGGCCACTATCTAATTTTAGAACATTTCATTCATCCCAAAAAGAGAGCCCACAGCCATTACTACTCACTCCCCAAATCCACCCAGCCCTAGCCCTGGCAATCACCAATCTATTTTCTACCTCTATAAGTTCAAAGGGTAAAGAATCCTCCTGCAATGTAGGAGACCTGGGTTAAATCCCTGGGCTGGGAAAATCCCCTGGAGGAGGGCAGGGCAACCCACTCTAGTATTCTTGCCTAGAGAAGCCCCTTAGACTGTAATCCCCTGGTGGGCTATAGTCATGGGGTCACAAAGAGTCAGACATGACTAAATGACTAAGCACAGCACAGCATATATTTACCTATTCTGGACTTTCCATATAAATGGAATCATACAACACGTGGGCTTTTGTGTCTGGCTTCTTTCATTTAGCATAACAATTTCAAGGGGCATCCATATTGTAGCATGTATCAGAACTTCCTTTTTTATGACTGAAGAGTATTCCATTTTATGGAATGCCACATATTTTAACTACTCATCTACTAATAAATATTTGGTTTTATTTTTGCCTATTATAAATAATGCTGATGTAAATATGTGTGTACAAACTTTTGTGTGGACATATGTTTTCTCCCTGGTTAGTTGTTCTTTCACTTTCTTGATGGTATTCATTGAAAAAAAAATGTTTTTAATTTTGATGAAGTACAATTTGTCTATTTTTATTATTTGTAATTTTGGTGTCATAAGAAACCATTGCCTAATCCTAATGATTTATATTTATGCTTTCTTCTAAGAGTTTTATACTTTTAGCTCTTATATTTAGGTCTTTGATCCATTTTGAGTTAATTTTTAAATACAGTGTTGAAGAGGGGTCCAACTTCAGTCTTTGGTGTGTGGATACACCATTTAAGATATTCTTTTTTCTCCTACTGGATGGATAGTCTTCGCATCCTGATGAAAATAAATTGACCATAAATGTACAGGCTTATTTCTCAACTCACAATTCTACTTCATTGGTCTGTGTGTCTATCTTTCTGCCAATACCACACTGTCTCGATTATTGTAACTTTATGTAAATCTTACTTACCTTTCCTTTTATGGAAGTGTAAACCCTTCAACTTTGTTCTTTTTCAAGATTGCCTTGGGTATTCTGGATCATTTGCATTTCTACATGAATTTTAGGATCAACTTGTCAAAAAAAAAAAAAATACCTGGGATTTTGATAGAAATTGCATTGAGTCTTAGGTCAGTTTGAGGAGTAGTGACATCTTAACAACATTAAGTCCTTCAATCCATGAATGTAAAATGTCTTTCCATTTATTTAGGTCTTCTTTTGTTTCAATGTTTTGTAGTTTTGTATTTCTTTTGATAAGTCTTATATTTCTTTTGATAAATTTATTCCTGAGTTTTTTATTCTTTTTGAGGCTTTGGGAATTGTTTTCTTCATTTCACTAGCATAGTGTTCATTGATACTATATAGAAATTGAATTGATGTTTGTATACTGATCTATACTACAACTTTGCTGAATTTGTTTTTTAGTTCTGTTTTGCGTGTGGATTTTTTTTAGGATTTTCTGTATACAAGATTACACTCTCATCAAGTAGAGACATTTTACTTTTTCCTTTTCAATCTGGATGACTTTTATTTCATTTTCTTGCCTAATTTTCCTGGCTAGAACTTCTAGGACTATACTGAATAGAAGTTCTAAGAACAGATTTCCTTGCCTTGTTCCTAATCTCAAGGGTAAAATTTTCATTCTTTCACCTTTAAGTATGAGGTTAGCCGTGGGTTTTTTTGTAGATGGTCTTTATCTGGTTGATTAAACTTCCTTTTATTCCTAGTTTATTGAGTGTTTTCATATTCAAGAAATATTTTGGGGCACTTACTGTTTCAGGCACTGTTCTAAGTGCTGGGAACATAACAAGACAAAATAGAAGCCGTATGCTAGTAACAGAGAAAGACTATAAATAAATGTAAATTATGTCAGGTGGTAAGAAATGTTATGGCTGAACCATGTGAAAACAAACAAACAAACAAACATGTACACATACATATAAACATAGCCAAGCACTGGAAAGGCATACAAAACATAAATGGCAGCAGTTGACTGTGGGGTGGCCACGGTGGCTGCAGCTGGAACGAGAGTGGGGGCGCCCTGGCCACTCTTCAACCTCTTTTGGCACCTTTTGGATTTGGTACCATGTTAAATGTATTGCCTAATCCAAAACATTAGTTTTCAAATAATCTTCTCATTTACTGAAGATTCAGAAAGACACCATACCAAAAGAAAGGCTGTTGTCCACCCATCATTAGGGAGAGCTACAGTGAACTGCCATTATTATTAGAAGAAACAGGCAAAAGACCCCTAAACTAGTTGGCATTAGGTCTTCAAGAAAGGAAATCCCAGGATCTGCTCTGGCTCGTGTAACTTCAGTTCTCCGTTCCACATAAGGTGAGTGACCATCAGTCAGCACCCAGAGGCTTTAAGAACCATTTTGAACCACATCTGTGGAATCAACAAGCTCCCTTCACGAAAACAAGGATGTTCCCATCCAATGGGTTGGGAAATATTTCAGCACTTAAAGGTTAAGCATTTAATTATCCAGAGCAAACCACTTAACCAGACAAATTTTCAAACCTGCAGGAAAACTTTGAGGGGATGTGGATAGGGGTCAGGGTAAGGAAGAAGAGGGGGAATCTTGAGTTATTTTGGTTTGCTTATTTTTCCCTGCCCTCTTGCTGGTTCATTTGTTTCCATGTGAAAAAAGGTGGGATATTTTCCAAGACTCTCAGTGATGGGAAGGGTGAGTTTAGTCCACAAATGTCTACCACAATCATAATGCAGAGGAAATGTTGGGAAATTGTACCAAATAGATAGATGACAGATAGACAGATAATCACAAAACACTACCATAAATAGAGTAGATGTTAAAGGGGCACTTAAGGCCAGCCTGGGATCCTAAATTTTACCCTGAGGAAAAGCGTGCTGTTCACTGAGACACAAGAATGAAACAAAGAGACATCTACTTCCTACTTTCCCAGGTGATGTTGAGAGGAGGGGTCAGCTAATGATGGGTGTAAGAGATCACATCTGGAGGGGATCAGGGGATTAAGGAGGAGGGATGCTAAAATAATTAGGGACTGAACAATAACAGCCTCTGGGATTTGCTTCAAAAGAATGGGACACCTTTCTCACTTCCTCTGCACCTGTCGGGTGTTTATTCTATAGCTGTCTCTATTTCTGTGGGTGGGAAGTTTCCATAACCAAAAAAATTCAGAGAAGGAGAGGGAGATGGGGAGGGAAAAGGGGAACTGTCTCCAGCAGGTCAATGCGGGACTGGGAAGATCAGGGAGAGAAGAGAGACGACCAGAGGGCCCCTGTCTCCTCCTTGAGCCTCTCCAGGTAAGTACAGACCAGACCACAGCCCTTAAAGCTCCCAAAGGAGGAAAAAGAAAAAAAGAATCACTTTCCGAAACATGAGAAAATGAGGCAAAAAGCTGATTAATGAAACATACATCCTGGCTGCTGTTCTGTCACAAGCTGGAAAGTGACACTGTTCACCAAGACAGAATAAAGTAAAGAACGTCAAAGTCGTAGACGCTCAGTCGTGTCCTGCTCTTTGCGATCCCATAGACTGTAGCCCACCGGGCTCCTCTGTCCATGGAATTCTCCAAGTAAGAATATTAGAGCGGGTAGCCATTCCCTTCTCCAGGGAATCTTCCCGACCCAGGGATCAAACTCCCGTCTCCTGCATCGCACGCAGGTTCTTTACCGTCTGAGCCACCAGGGAAGCCCAGAATAAGTGCACCTCAAATCCCGGTGCCCGGCGCCACGTCCTGCCCCTTACCCCTCATCTCTCCCAGTTCAACCAGCACGCCGATCTACGCTTGGCGAAGCCCCTCATACCAGATCCCCGGCAAAAGGATGAGTCCCGACCCAGTGCGAGTGGTCCCCTCCCGCCCTGCAGCAATGGGCTGGGAGGACCGCGGGCCACATGGAGCTCGACTTCCAATTTAAACTGCCTGTTCCGCTTTGCGGAACTCTCAGGCACGATGTGATCCCGGTCCTCACGTCCAATATACAAGCTCGTCCTGTACTTAAAAAGTTCAAATTGCACGGTTTGCTAATTCTTCAGGTCCCCCACCGAGCTGCACTTCCAAGGCATTGTTTTACCTACACGAGTGAGAAAAAAAAAAAAAAATGAAACTTCGAAAAGAAAAGTTGCTGCGAGGCAACCCAGAGTCTGGAGCGCAGCCCATCGGTCCCCATCCTGCGCGCCCGCAGAGTCGCGGTCCCCACCCGGCGCGCTGGCCTCGCGAGCACCGCTCCCGCCCCCGGGCCAGCAGACGAACAGTCAGAGCTGCCGGACATTCCTGCATTTTGCAACCCTGGCTCCGTTTGGACTTTTAGAGCCAGGAGTCTCTCGGGCAAGCAAAGGCTAAGAATCCTCAGTCTTGTTCCCGGAGGGCAGAGACAGGTGGCAGAGGACCATGTCGGTCCCACAGGACTGGAAGTCTAAGGAGCAGCAAGCCTTGGGGTTGCAGGTAGGACCCCAGCGAGCCGCGTCCATGAAGAGGGCGCGTGGACACATCCCTCCAGGTCTTTCGATTCAAGATGCGACGCCAGTGAGGTAACGCCGCTCCCACCGGGAGCAAAAAGTTCACCCTCCCCCACGTTGGTTCTAGAAACCGCGTATCCCTCACCAGCCCCGCACAGGTTCCCCTCGCCGGTCTCACCTGCCAGGCGGCCGAACTCGCGCGCCCGGAGCTCGTGCAGGGTGCCCCTGCCGTACCCGTAGACGAGAGGCTGCAGGCTCGAGTCCAGGAACCGCGCAAAGGGCAGCAGCTCGGCTCCCGGGTGCGCGGCCCCGCCGGCCATGACCCAGGCCTGCCCGTCGCGCCGTCCAGGCCGGCAGCGGCCGGGAAGCGCCTGGGCCAGCCCGCGCGGACTCCGCCCCGCCGCGCCCCGGCCTCGCCTCCTGGCCCTCCAGTGGCACCGCGTCCCCGCCGAGGGGCGGCGCCTCTCTGGGCCGGCCAGGCAGGCCCCGGGTACGGTGACTCACGGAGTTTCACCCATTTCTGCCCTTTTCCCACCTGGGGACCGGGGAAGCAGTGCCCGTGGTTGTCTGCTTTGCATCGCAGTCCATGGAGATGCCCCCCAGACCCTGGGAACGCAAAGTTCAAGTGTATCCGCGGTCCCACGGACAGGCGGATGGAAGATGCAATGAACTGCTTTTGCTGCTGGGAATCCTGGAACCTGGAGATCCTCCCGAGCCGACTCTCCCTGGCCCGAGCCCAGCGCAGCGCCCGGGACCCTCACTCTCCCCGGAGGAACTCCAGGGTGCGGGGCGGGGCTTTTGCCAGGGCGTTGTCCGGAGTTGCGGCTCCCCAGTGGGGCGTGCGCTCGGCGTCTCTGAAAATGCGGCTGAGCAAAAGGTGAAAGAGGAAAAAGACCGAGGATCCAAGAGTTTGGTTAATCAAGTCTAGGCAGATGCGATGGCACCCCACTCCAGTACTCCTGCCTGGAAAATCCCATGGGCGGAGGAGCGCTGAAGGTCGGACACTACTGAGCGACTTCACTTTCAGTTTTCACTTTCATGCACTGGAGAAGGAAATGGCAACCCACTCCAGTGTTCTTGCCTGGAGAATCCCAGGGACGGGGGAGCCTGGTGGGCTGCCGTCTATGGGGTCGCACAGAGTCGGACACGACTGAAGTGACTTAGCAGCACCAGCAGCAGGCAGGTGCGTACCTTCGGAACCGGGTAGTTCGAGTGCGACCCAAGCAAAAGCTCCGCCTCCGCTCCATCCCGGACCCTGTATCCGAGGGGATCACTGCCTCGAGTGCGGAGGGCCGGGTCACACCCACGTGCGCGAATCGCGTGGCCGGAAGTGAATGAGGAAGAGGGTGGGCAGGTGCGGGCCGCTTCCCAGGATGGAGTGAAAAGTACTGGAGGCCCAGGGAAGGGAAGGCACCGCAGGTGTAGAACCAAGCTGGGGCTGTGCTGAACCCACTGTGGGAAGCCTGAAAGTCTGGAGGGAGCTAAGGTGAGGACTCAGATTCCGGTCCTTGGAGACCCACGGTGGGGCCCCAAGAATGGACTGCTGGCTCTGTCGTAGGAAAAAATGGGGCATAAGAGGATGGTCAAGCTCATATCTGTCCTCGGGGCAGGTTATGCAGATAAGAATTCAAGAGCAAGCCACAGGAAAATGAAAGGTTTAGTTAGAGGCACAATCCATAGACACAGTGTGGGCTGTCTCAGAAGGTGGGAGAGGTGCCTGGAAGTGTGGGGTGCTTAGTTTTTATGGGCTGGGCCATTTCATAGGCTAATGAGTGGGAGGAATATTCTGTCTTGGAGAAGGGGCAGGGATTTTCGGGAACTAGGGTAGCAGCCACTTTTTGCCTTTTATGGAACTGCCGCTGCTCTGGTGGGTGTGCCCTTTAGCAGAGGCTACTGTATTAGAGTGAGTGTATGAGGGTCAAGGTCTACTGGAGGTCAAGTTGTCCGCCATCTTGTGCCTAGGAGGCTCTAACCAGTTTTTGTTACATCCTGTTCCCGTCAATAGTTTCATCATTCTTTTAATAGTTGTGCTCTGCCCCCTTCCTTCCTGTCCCAGCCCTCAAGCAAGCTGCGGTGGGAAGGGAGCCCAGGAGACAAGTTCATTGCCTGTGCTACCGCCAGGCCTGCGGTCGCCTTGGGATGCCTGACAGGGAGCGGAGCAGACTCCCTGGACCAGCCTCTGCTCGTATAAAAAGCACCCCCGAGGACCCAGTGGCCCACTGTGAGAGCCAGCCCTCCTGACCGTGCCCCCAGCACCAGATCTGGGAAAGACCCTGGCGGGGAGGGGCATGGAAGTGGTGGTTGTTGTGGCCCAGTCTGGAGGCATTGGGTACAGAGGCTGTAGCACCTGGGGTGGGCTCTGCCTGAAGACCGCTCTGGCTCATCTCACTCACAGCAGAATCCCTAGGATCTTACTCTGAAAGGAATGAATGCATCGATGGATGGGTGCCCCCGTTTGCTCCTTAGCATCATCACCCAACCCACCTGCCTGTGCCACACCTTCTAGCCACGCTTGGAGCAGGAACCTTGGGCATCTCGGCCTCCGTTTCCCTACCTGTAAGTTGGGGGAATGGTGGGGGGTGGTGCTCCCCTCACCCCTCTCTTTAATGCCCTTCTTCTCCTTGAGGACAAGTTTTTCAGGAATTAACCTGCAAGAATTATCTGGAAATCTGTTAAAACGCAGATTCTAATTAAGTTTGGCAGGAGTGGGACAGGTTCTAGGTTTCTAACTAGCCTGGGTGATACTGACGTTAGCGTCCTTGAACTGCACCCTGAGGAGTGACAGCCTCGGTCATTTCCCAGGGAATGGACGGAGTGCTTCTCCTCAAGGTGTTATGTGGCTGCGTAACAGGTCAGAAATCCACAAGGGTGCTTAGGACAAACTTGCTAGGAAACAATCTGGGCCAAGTCAGAACTCCTTTAAAAAAATTTTTTTTAATTGTGTTAAATATACATAACAAGAAATTTACCCTCTTAGGAATTTTTTTTTTCTTCAGAAGCCAGAGCTCTTTTTTTCTTTATTTTTGGTCACAAGGCATATGGGATCTTAGTTCCCTGACCAGGGATCTAACCCATGACTCCCGCATTGGAAGCTTGGGGTCTTAACCACTGGACTGCCTCGGAAGTCCCTTAGCCATTTTTAAGTGCCCAGTTCAGTAGTATCAAGTTCATCCACCTGCTGTGCAAACAATCTCCAGAGTTCCTTTCATCTTGCAAAACAAGTTCTGTGCCCGTTAAATAAGAACTCCACGTCCCCCTCCCCCAGCCTCTGGCAACCACCATTCTACTTTCTGTACACAAAAATTGGGCTACTCTAAGTACCTCCTATGGGTGGAGTCAAACAGTATTTGTCTTTTTGTGACTAGCTTATTTCACTTAGCATGATGTCCATGTAGTAGTATATGTTTAGAATTTCCTTTTTTTAAGAATCTTCCCTGGTGGCTCAGACGGTAAAGTGTCTGCCTATAATGCAGGTAGAACCTGGTTCAATCCCTGGGTCAGGAAGGTCCCCTGGAGAAGGATATAGCAACCCACTCCAGGACTCTTGCCTGGAAAATCCCATGGACAGAGGAGCCTGGCAGGCTACAGTCCATGGGGTTGGAAAGAGTCGGACACGACTGAGTGACTTCACCTTTTTTAAGGCTGAATAATATATAGGCTTCCCTGGTGCCTCGGAGAGTAAAGCATCTGCCTGCAGTGCAGGAGACCCAGGTTCAGTCCCTGAGTCGGGAAGATCCCCTTGAGAAGGAAATGGCAACCCACTCCAGTCCCATGAACAGAGGAGCCTGGTAGGCTACAGTCCATGGGGTTGCAAAGAGTCGGACACGACTGAGCGACTTCACTTACTTACTTTACTTCCTATATATATATGTGTGTGTGTGTGTGTGTGTGTATGTGTGTATATATATGTGTATATAGGTATATATGTATATATATGTGTGTGTATATATATACATCTATATATATATATAGGTTTAGGTTCCATTGTAGGTATATACCTGCTATATATATATATATATGTGTGTGTGTGTGTGTGTATGTATATATGGAACCTAAACCTATATATATATAGGTTTAGGTTCCACTATAGGTATATACCTGCTATATATATGTGTGTGTGTGTCTGTGTGTGTGTGTGTGTGTGTGTATATATGTATGTTTAGGTTCCACTATACGTATATACCTGCAATGTGGGAGACCCAGGTTTGATCCTTCAGTCAGGAAGACCCCCTGGAGGAGGACATGCCAACGCACTCCAGTATTCTTTCCTGGAGAATCCCATGGACAGGGGAGCCTGGTGGGCTACAGACCGTGGGATCACAGAGAGTCAGACACGACTGAGCAACTAACACACACATAGGTATATAACATATTTTTTGACCCATCCAAAGTGATGGACAACTGGAATACTTCCACTACTTGACTATTATAAACAATACTATAAAATGGGTGTGTGAGTATCTCTTTGAGATCCTACTTCCGGTTCTTTCAAACATATAACTGGAAGTGGGATTGCTGGATTATATGGTAGTGCTATTTTTAATTTTTAAGGAATTACCACACTGTTTTCCATAGCAGCTGCAGCATTTTACATTCTGACCAGTAGTGCACAAGGGTTCCAATTTCTCCACATTCTCACCAGTCCTTACTTTCTGGTTCTATTTGGTTTGGTTAGATTTTTGTTGTTATAGTAAAGCCATCCTACTGGGTGTGAGGTGGCTTCTCACTATGGGGTTGATTTGCATTTCCCTACTGATTGCTGGCGTTGAGTATCTTTTCAGGTGCCTATTGGCCATTCATGTATCATCTTTGGAGAATTGTCTGTTCAAACCCTTTGCCCCCCTTCTTTTTTGAATTGGTTGTTTTTTTTTTTTTTAATTGAGTCGTAGGAGTTCTTTATATAGTGTGGATATTAACCCTTCATCAGATACATCATTTGTGATATTATCTCCTGTTCCGTAGGTTGCCTTTTCACTCTGTCAACTGTGTCCTCCGATGTACAGTGTAGAACGCTTAAGGTCATTAAAAACCACTGAACTACCCTTTAGTCAAGAAGTATCTTTAAGCTCCTGGTTCTGCCCAGGGCCCTGCGTGCTCCAGAGGATGTGAAGATATTGTGCCTACAGCCACGTAGGGACATGACTCAGACAGCGGGGGCTGAGTGCCCTGTTGCTTGGCTTCAGAATGCAGGTTAGAATGGCAGGAGGGAGGAGAGAAAGGAGCTACTTCCAACCAGGAGTCCAGGGAAGGCACCCCAAAGGAAAAAGCCTGAGACCTGGGCCACAGTGAAGAAGGGAGGGCAGGGTGGAGGGGGACGTCAGGAGCCTCAGTCTCCAAGATTCCCTGGGCCTCTCCTGCCAGAATGAGACTGTCAGAAATTAGATTGCTCACTCCTACCCCGCCTGAAGTAGAACCTCCAGTCCCCACCAGAGAATGTCTTACACATATGCATCATTCAATAAACTCCTGTGCTACAGGCCTGCCACTGCTTCATCCTCCCTGGTCTAGCTGCTGGCCCTGGGACCTTGCAAGAGCCTGGTCTGGTCCATTCTGAGGTCCTGGCAACCAGCCTCAGGACCCAAAGTTTAGAACTTGGTAGTGAAACAACTCTTCAGATCCTTTGGATGACCCTCTCTCACCAAGAACCATGAAAAATGTGTGGTGGTTCAGACAGTAAAGAATCTGCCTGCAAGGCAGGAGATCTGGATTCAATCCCTGGGTGGAAAAATCCCTTGGAGGAGGGCATGGCAACCCACTCCAATATTCTTGCCTGGAGAATCCCATGGACGGAGGAGTCTGGTGGGCTACCATCCACGCGGTCGCAAAGAGTCGGACACAACTGAGCGACTAACACTTTCCCTTTCATAGCCAGATTGGGTAGACAGGTGAGGGAGCCCTGTCCCCCCACCTTGGTGGGGTTTTGTCCCTGATCCAGCCTACTGAGCCTGGCTCTGTACTCAGGCTACGGTCCCTGGCAATGGGCTCCACTCTTGAGGATCCCCACTCTACAGAAGACTTTGATTCGTGTACTATTCATTCATGTGCTCGCTTGGAAACAGTTCCATGAGTGCCTTTCAGAGTTAGAGCCTGTGGAGGTCAAGGAAGGAGGTAGGGCAGGTTTGGGGGTGGGTTTTGAAAGGCTGTAAGTCAGGCCAAGGGACTGGAATATCATTCTGAAGATTTTTGAGCAAGAAAGTGCCCCAAAGAGGTGATTTAAGCCAAACTAATGACTGTGACCAGGCCAGATGGTGGGGTGGTCTTCTTGCAACTGTCCAAGGCTGAATTACTGCAGATGAAAACGGGCTCTGGCAGGGACGGTCATTTAGTGTCCACTGGGGAGCTGCTCCCTGCTGGGAACCTGGTGGGCACTGGGAAGAAAACAGTCCACAAGGCGGCCTCTGGGCTGAGAGGCCCCCAGGACAGTGAAGAAGATGGGTTTGCAACCAGATCACCGCTCCATGCTGCAGAGTGCTGGAGAAGGGGCCTGCCTTCAGAAGGTTGAGCCTCCCTCACCTGGGACTCCAGAGGGTCCAGAGAAGGGGGAGGCGGGGAGCGTTCCATGTTCGGTGGCCTAGAGGCACAGAAGGCTCAGAATATTCCCAAAGCAGGACCTTGGTTGAACCTGGAGCACAGGCTCCAGGTGGAGAGGAGGGGAGGGGATGGAGAGGAAGGCGAGAGGGCTGTCAGACCCTCCAGTGCCAAGGAGCCTGTCTGGGGTACAGGAAGGACGGGAAGAGGTGTGTCTGAGACCCCTGGTAGCCCAGGTATATTGGAACCAAGATGGGGCTCAGTTCAGGATGTCTAAGTGAAATTCGGGCCCCAGCCTCAGGAAAGACAGTGTCAGTTGGAGACACAACTCATGGGAGGCCTGTGGACAGGTCATCCCAGGAGCTCTGAAGTGTTCAAAGGAAGAGTCAAACTCCAGGGACAGTGACATTTAGGAGTCATCTGCCTCCGTGCCACTGACGAGTGAGAAGGTACAGTCAGAGATGGGAGGAGAGCCAGAGCAGAGCACCTTGGTGGTAACTAAGCCTGAAAAGCCAGTTAGGACGAGGACTAATCAGACTATTGAACTTGCTTGGTGAGATTGTTTATGCAGTGACCTAAGTGATCATGTCCGTTGTCTGGGTGGGGATGGAAACTCCATTATAATGGCCTGGTCTTAAATGGTGAGGAAGGGTAGAGGTTTTTCTTTTGGCTAAAACCCCCCAGGCCTCTTGATCGTAGAGATAGTTGGAGGCTGCCAATTACAATGAATCATATTTCCTGCCAGGTAAAATGAGGGTGGATGTTTCAGAGGAGGCTGAATTTGGTTTGGATAATGAAATTAGTGTTTCCTGCTAGAAGGGAAATGCATGCCTCCCCAACAATGAGAACATTGATCTAGATATCCTGGTACCAGAGAAATCAGAAGAGGGTCTGGTGATCCAGTGGTTAAGAATCTGCCTTCCAATGCAGGGGAGCCAGGTTCAAATTCTGTTCAGGGAACTAAGATCTCACATGCCATGGGGCAGCTAATCCCCAGCTCTGCGACTACTGAGCCCATGTACTCTTCAGCCCTCAGACCATAACTAAGACCTGATACAGCCAAATAAATAAATAAATATATATATATATATAATTTTTATTTATATATAAATTAATTATATATATATATAGTAAGTATACTATATATATATATATGTATGCACACTATTGCACAGCAGAAAGTAAGAGAGACCGCAATGGAGCTGGTTTCTCAGCAGAGCCTGGTAGGGTGGAAGCTCTGGTAGAAATAACTTGAGAGCAGTGGAAAGAAAGATCTGAAAACCCCAGGAAGCTCCCTCCCCTGGAGTGACAGGAGACCTTCTCTGTGAATAGAAGCTGAAAGGGCAGCTCAAAATCACCATGTTTGGGAACAAGGCTCTATTATATCCAAACTCATGTTCAAAACAACCCCCTCGACCCCACCCAGTACTAGGCAGACCACAGGAGCAAAAGGGTGGGTGGACCCACAGCAGGCATCTTCCTGAGGCCCTTTCCCTGGGGTCCTAGCTTCTCCCTGTTCATTCAAGGAGTGAATGAACGAGGCCAGACCACTCCCTTCTTGTTCCCCTCTACGCTGTCATCTTCTTCCTGCTCTTTGTCCCCTCTTTATGCCACCAAGGCAGGGAAAGGGTTTGATGCCAATTACTCCCTTTACTGACTGGTGGCTTACACTGGAGAATGCTCCCCCACCAGTCAGCCGTATTATCAAACTTATTCTCAGATTCAGCAACTATTTGACAGTACATGGTGCTAGATAGATTAAACTGTGCTAGATGCTACGGAAAACAAATCAGATGCCCTGATGTTTAGGCTTTCATAGGCTTGTACACTTGGCTCTCACTACCTAGCCAGCACCCACTGCCCTCCGACTCTGCTTTGGCGAATAGCCGCATGTGGGCCTAATGGGGCTGACTCTGCCTCCAGCCCCAGAACAGGTGATCTCACGCTCTTGCTACAGCAGGTGGGCAGGCTCCAGCCACTCCGTGTGCTTTCCTCTGCCCACTGTGGTTCGTTCAGAGGGTCACTCAGAGTAAAGTTAGGGACTTCACCTTTAAGGGTTTATTCCTTTTTTGGGCCTTGTCAGATCTTGCAGGATTTTAGTTCCCCGACCAGGGACTGAATCCAGACCCTTGGCAGTGAAAGCTCTGAATCCTAACCACTGGACCACCAGAGAACTCTGAAGGGTTTATTCTTTTTGATATGCATGAGCAAGGCAATCTGTCACCTCAGGGGCTGCTCTCATCCCTCTTATAGCCATGAGGAAGGGCAGCCCTAGAAGACTGACACATGGAGAGGGCAGAGCTGAGAATCAGAGACAGGGAAACAGGGTCCTGGTCAAACTACCCCTGTGCTTTGTCCTACCACTGGACTTTTTTCAGTTACATGAGCTAATAATTCCCTGTGTCTTTTTTGAGACAAACTTTTCTTACCACAGAAAGTATCTAATTGATACTTCTTAGGATTTATGGGCTTCCTTTGTGGTTCAGACAGTAAAGAATCCAGCTGCAATGCAGGAGCCCCAGGTTTGATCCCTGGGTCAGGAAGATCCCCTGGAGAAGGGAATGGCAACCCACTCCAGTATTCGTGCCTGGGAAATCCCATGCAGAGAAAAGCCAGGTGGGTACAGTCCATGGGGTTGCAAAGAGTTGGGCACAACTGACAGACTAAGATACACACTAATAAAGATAGGAAGCAACAAAGGCCATAAAAGAAAATGAGAATAAAATACTATGAATTCAGAGAAAGAATCCTTGAAATGAGGGGAAATAAAGGCTCTATGGAAAGGCTCTTTCCAGTAGTCATGTATGGATGTGAGAGTTGAACTATAAAGAAAGCTGAGTGCCGAAGAATTGATGCTTTTGAACTGTGGTATTGGAGAAGACTCTTGAGAGTCCCTCGGACTGCAAGGAGATCCAACCAGTCCATCCTAAAGGAGATCAGTCCTGAATATTCATTGGAAGGACTGATGTTGAAGCTGAAACTCCAGTACTCTGGGCACTTGATATAAAGAGCTGACTCATTTGAAAAGACCCTGATGCTGGGAAAGATAGAAGGTGGGAGGAGAAGGGGATAACAGAGGATGAGATGGTTGGATGGCATCAACTCAATGGACATGGGTTAGGGTGAACTCCGGGAGTTGGTGATGGACAGGGAGGCCTGCTGTGCTGCGGTTCATGGGGTTGCACAGAGTTGGACACGACTGAGCGAGTGAACTGAACTGAAAGGCTCTACGGAGGTGACACAAACTGAACTTTATTTAATTGTAACAGTTACCAATTATTGGTGTCTTACTAAATCCAGACTTTGGGCTAGCATTTTAATGCATTGGCTCATTTAATCCTCAAAACAACCCTACAAGGTGGTTACTTTTTATGAAATGAGACTAACATTTGTCCTCTCTTCCAAAATAAAGCAATTCAATTCTCAGCTAAGAACCACTTGCAATAAAGATTACATTTCCCAGCCTGTCTTGAGGTACAGCTACAAGATAAAAGTCAGGTCACAGAGATTAAGCAGAACTTGTGTGGACTTCCAAGTTTTCTTAAAGTTAGGGGCAAGCCTCTTATGCCTTCCTCCTTTCTGCTGGCTGGGATGCAAAGATCATGGCAGGAGGCCAAACAGCCATCCTGGAGAGTGAGGAAGCCACACACTGAGGATGAGGGCAAAGAGCCTGGGTGTCCTGATCATGTTGAGAAGTCTCCCTCCCCAACCTGCCCTGCCTCCCTAGATTCCTTTTTAGAGAGAAAACTTCATTCTTGCAATAAGCCAAAAAGAACATTTTGTGTTTTCTTTCACAGAATTGAATCAAGGTCAGACTGACCTATTAATATTATCTCTACTTACAGAGACGAGAAAAGCTTACCCAGACACAGCCAGTGTGAGCCAGGGTTCAAATACAACTGATTCCTTACCTCTGGGTTCCAACCCTCACCCAGACTCCCTTGAGAAGTACACAGGATTTGTACAGAGTGGGTAAGAAGACCTTGCATTTTCCTTACAGACCACAGAATCCTTACAGGATTTTCTGGAGTGGCGAGGATCTCTCACTTAGGAGATGACTCTGTCCTTTTGTTTTATCCCTGAATTGGCACAGTCTCCCTCCAATCCCCATCTGTCTTTGGAATCACTAACCACAGCTGCTTCCCCTGAGGCTGCTGGGAAGGCAGGGATTTGACTCTTAGTTGTCCAAGATAAACACTGCCGGGAACACAACCCAACCACCTCGCCTCCTTCCAGGAAAGTCCTGTAGGTCAGAAGAGACTGCTTAGACTGACACTTGGCATCAATCTGAACTTTGATGCTGTAAATCAGGCAGAGAAATGAAATGATCAGGGCAAACCGGCAAGGGTAGGTCTGTAATCCTGAAATACTCCTCAGCAAAGCTGCAAGACTGTCCCTTTGCTTTAGATGCTATGAACTACCCGAGTATGGTTCAAAGTGTTCTCCGGGAAGAACAGATTAAGACCATCGTGGACTTCCTAGGTGGTCCGGTAGTTAAGAATCTGCCTGCCAATGGATGGGACACAGGTTCAATCTCTGGTCCGGGAAGATCCCACAAGCCACAGAGCAACTAAGCCGGTGGGTCGCAGCTACTGAGCCAGTGCTCTAGAGTCCGTGCTCCACACCAGTAGAAGCCACCACCACGAGAAGCGTGCACACAACTAGAGAAAGACTAGCAAAGACCCAGCGCAGCCAAATTTTTAAAAAGACTAGACCATCATGGTAAAATTACAATGTGTGTATATGAAGCTCCTGGGAACACTTACTGAATGACACAGATGCTTCAGGACAACTTGGGAAAACTATGTACAACTGGTCAAACAGTAACCATGAACTTGACTTCCCCAAGGGCAGGACTGCTTTCAGAACTTAGGGTGTGCTGGAGAACGTTCCAGAGGACTGTTAAGTCCACTGAGTCTGCTCTGAAGTCCCACGCGTGAGGCATCTGAACAAACTACTGTGTGCCAATGGGGAGATCCAGATCCTTCCCCGGATTAGCAGAGAAATCACACTTTAGGGCATCCTGGTTTGCGGTTAAGACGCTGAGGTGCTCACTGCCTTGGTGCATACACGCTCATACACGTGTGCTTACACACATACACCACTAAAGGTCTAAGACAAGTTTATAGAGATTCTGTAGTTCAGAACTGCACTGTCCAAATATGGGTAGAGCCAGTATCCACAGGTGGCTAGCAGACACTTGAAATGTGGTCAGTCCACACTGAGATGGGTTCTAAATGTAAACTGCACTTTGTAGGATACAACGATTTATATACAAGGGTAAAATATCTCCATAACTTTTTATATTGTCTGTTAAAATGATCCTATTTGGGATATACTGGGTTAAAACAAATGGGTCATCAAAATAAATTACACCTCTTCTTACTTTATGTGGGTACTATAAACTATTACGGAGAAGGCAATGGCACCCCACTCCAGTACTCTTGCCTAGAAAATCCCATGGACGGAGGAGCTTGGAAGGCTGCAGTCCATGGGGTCGCTGAGGGTCAGACACAACTGAGCGACTTCACTTTCACTTTTCACTTCTCCAATTTTCATGCATTGGAGAAGGAAATGGCAACCCACTCCACTGTTCTTGCCTGGAGAATCCCAGGGACGGGGGAGCCTGGTGGGCTGCCATCTCTGGGGTCGCACAGAGTCAGACACGACTAAAGTGACTTAGCAGCAGCAGAAGAATTTAAAGTACATAGGTGGCTTACGCTGTATTTCTGTTGGACTAAAAATAGCAGATAGTTCTCTAAAAACTTTCATTTAGACTAAGTATCACTGAACTCCTCTGGAAGCAAAATGTCCTGTGAGGTAACAGCATAAACTCCCACCCCTCCCTCTTCCAGCACATTTATTATGTACGGTGTGCGTTTAAGGGGCAGTCTGCCAGGTGGCTCGTTTCCACAGGGTCAGATGCCTCCAGCTTCGCAGGCTCTCCCACACCCTCTCTGAAGCTCTCCCCATCCAGCTCCCGAGCGAGTGTTCAGCTCTGGTGGCCCACTTCCCAAACCTCTGTGGGCACACCCAATACTGTCTTTCTGGCATGTTCGTCTGTTCCTACCGCTCACTCCCCCAGGGACATCCTTCACTCTCATGACTTCAGCCTTCCTCTCGTGACTCATCCACGTGACCTCACAGAGGTTCAGATGATTCGGAATACTACTTTCCAAGCCCCTTCATCTGTCATTTTAAATGGGGCTATGTTCTACTTTAAGTCAAACCCTGAAGGAATAGAAGGGAGGGACTGCAGTTCAAACTCACAACCACCTGCCAAATTCCTAGAACGGCTGGTATGTACTGGGAGGAAGGGGTCAAGACCACACTTTGTGTGGTCCGTTTATTTACAAAAACTGTTAAAATAAAAACTGAGTAATCTGGGTTTTATCTCTTTATTTTTTAGGTCCTCCTTCGGAAGAGGGCAGTAAATAATAAAATGTCCCAAACAGCAGCGTATGAAAACAGAAGATGAAAATGACACAAAATTAGGCAAATTTGGTCATGAAGAAAGGTGGGGCAGAGGCTCTCAATCAGAAACACACAGATGCAGGTCTGAATCCCTGAAAGCATGGGCGAGGTTCTGAGAGTATGTGCATATATAAACATTTTGAGAAAAGAGTCTGTAGCTTCCATCATATTTCAGAGGATCTGAGACTCATATAAGGACTACTGCCATAAGGCTTAAAAACAAAACTCGATGCAAGTACGAGGTAAAGAAAGGTTATCCATTTACATGATAAATACTTTGCAGACACTGATGGGTGTATGCTTGTGGTCACTAGGTCCACTACAGCGCACATCTGTTGACTCTGTGTATCTTCACAGTGTGATCTTCACCACAGCTTGCAAACTGTAACCATTCAGCACCTTCTCCTTCATTCTGTTCAGTCTTTCCATTACAATTCTTCCAGCATAATTTTTTGATAGCAAGCGTATGACTTTGGCTAAAACAAAGAGAAATCATGAGATGAACATATGCTACGACTATGAAACATTTTACTGGCTGCTCAATTCATATTAATTAAATTAGTATGCAAAAAAAAAAAATTAGTATGCGCTTCCTATCAGTGTTGTTAACATAAATGAAAGTCAAAACCTGAACATCAAGATGTGCTATCACTAACAGTTTAGCAATTTTATTTTAACCTTGAAAACATCTTACTTACCGACCAAGGACACCACCAAAAACAGCAAGAAACAGACAATGTATTTCTGTCAAATTTTGCTTTAATGATCAGTGGAATTCAAGAAATGTCTATTGAAATTAAGTCTTTCAGGTAACATTACTACTAATTTGGTAACGGTAATGTTAGCAATCCAAATAATATAAAGTCAGGAATCAGTTCTTGCAAATCCAAAGTCATCATAATAACAAAAAAAATCTTTTAATGAAAAACTCAAATTCTGCACATGTCCCCTGCCCATGCTTTCTAAGGGGCTTCCTGCCAGTGTTGACTTTCAGGCCATGGATGTGGTCTGGGTACCAGGCAGAGGCAGAGCGAGCATCGTGGGCAGGGCAAACTGAAAGGAAGGAAAAGAAGGGAGGGGAGGCCGGGAAGAGAAAATTTCAAATGCCTGAAATACGAAATTTCATTGGCTTCCTCTTAGGTAAGCCAGCAGCATGAACTATTTCAACAGCCAAATCCAGCCTCAGAGAGGTAGGAGCAAAGCCATGAAAGAAGCAGTGACAAATCAGACCTCATTTTAACATACTTAAATAAATACAATTATCATAAGCATTAACATGCTTTGCTGATAAGAAGACAAACTCCTCTGGAAGAAATAGCTTGTACAATACATGTCTCTTGTCATCAAGCCAGTGACCTTCCTCATGGTGCTGTTGTTTGGAACTGTATTTGAAGTTATATTTTGGATAGTTTAAACATACAAATGTTGAAGAATCCTAAAAAAAAAAAAAATCTAACACAGAATGATGTGTGACTTTTTTGCAAGTCTCGTCATTTCTAATGCATAAAATGGGTGAAGCTGATTGACAAGTGATCCCTGCTGTCCAGGCAGGCGGGTGAGGAGGAGGCGATCGGCAGCAGGCGCTCTGAGCCGGTAGAGGTGACGCCCAGGCCCAAGGCTCGGAGCCCTCGCTCTGCCTGAAGCCCTCACAGGGCTGGGAGCGGCACCTGGAGGTTTGCTCCGTTTTCGGGAGCTGAGCTGAAGTGTTCAAACACGAGATCTGGCTACCAAACACAGTCTATAATATTTCCAAAAAAATCACCAACATTCTGAATCAAATTTTCCTAAAATTCTACTGTGGTCACATTCTGAAACCCATCATTTTGAAATCCATTTTCATCTCCAATGTGTTATCTCTAAAGATAATATCAGACAAACAAGCCATGTGGTCAAATAAACTTTTTAAAAATAAGTGCAGTATAGTAACAAATGTCAATTTCAAGAGAGTGCCACAAAATTCAGAGGTACCAATTGGAGTTAAGCGCCAGGAATGGATTTGTGTTCTTCTCCATGAAAATGAGGCATGAGATTGCGAAAGACTTCAACGATGTCTATCTGATCTGGTGGAAGCAAAAACAAGAAAGAAATACCTTTGACTTGTTTCTACACAGCGGATCCAGTCGTTTATTTCTGGAACTTGATCGGTCTTTTTCCAGGAGTATAAGCAAATCTTTCCACACTCCAGTCCTACTGCAACCACATATCTGTTTTTAAGAGAAAGGTGAAGGCTGATTAATTTAGCATGAATTTCTTCAGGGTTCCCGACTACCTCTGGCTGATGAAGGACTGTTTGGACCCAGGATCCAGTGTGCTGCTCTGCTATGCACTCGAGAAGCCGCCTCTCCATCGAGGGAGCACAGTTCTACCTCTGTCCCTGGTGGGCAAGGCCCGTGAGCCAGCGCTTCCCTGGCTGGCTGTGGGGCCCTCAGTATACTAAAGATACTCGTTATAGAGAAAGTAGCACCGTCTTCCATTTGGTGAAATAAGAACCTCTGAGCCACACTCCCCATCTCTATTTCACCACTCTAAATACCATCAAGTTCTATCAATTTAGAAATTCTTATGAGAAACATAAGCATTATTTTAAAAAATATTTAACTTGGAAGCTGAAAGAACACACAGATAAAAGCATAAGAGGGCTACACATTGAGAAACTAAGTGGTCCTCTTAAAGAAACATGAGATGAAGCCCCCACATAGAGACTGACCGTTGGGAAAGGTTAAGCACCGGGCAGACGCTGACGGCGGTCACAGCTCCACCCACATCCAGGACGGAGGAGCAGGGCCCGATGCTGTGCTCGACGGCGTCATCGCTGGAGTCACACTCACCCCAGACAACCACCTAGCACAGACAGATCACACTCTGTAACGCTTTCTCTCTGCAAGGTTTCTGTTAATGGCAATGCATTAGAGAGTTTTGATGGCATAAGTGACACTCTGAAATTTTTTAATTCGTCATTTTCATTTGTGATCCAGGACTTCTGAGCACTACAAGCATCACAGAGAAGCCACCATGTAGCAGATACAAGTCTGAGATCTCAACTACCCAAGTGTGCTGGGCCAAAGTCGACTGTCCCTGCCTAGGGGCCTGCTCTTTATACTCAGGAAACCAGTTTGGATCCAGTGAGATTTGGTCCACCAAGGTGCCTGCACATTCCCCCAAGAAATTACCTCAAAATGTATGGAACCAATCAAGTCCTTGGCTCTCCCTCTACACCCCAGCCCAGCTCAGAGAATCAGCTCAGCTCTCTCATCAAGGTTGGAGGCCCCAACCTTGATGATACTAATCTAAGAAATGAGGCTTTTCTGGAAGCTCAGGCCTCGAAGGGGTGTGAACAGTCACAAAGAAATGGAGAGGGCCATGAAACAGACAAGAGCTGCAACTTCAGGACCAAAGAGAGACTCTGAGCAGAAGGCTCTGCCCAGGCAACCAGAAGGGCATTCCCGAGACCGCCTGACGGATGATGCTTCGTCCGTTTCAGCCTTGACCTGTCTCTGAGAGTCACAGCTGGACCGTCTGCTGCCGGGCCTGACTGTGGAGGACGGAAGCAGACCTGCTGCCTGAGCAGCTTGCAGACAGTAGGAAGATAAACGCCCGGGAAGACATGAGTAGGCCAGTGAGAGGAGCGAAGGGCTGACAGAGGGCGTGTCAGAGGCCGACACGTGTGTGTCACTGAGCACATGCCGTGTCAGTCCCCTGCTCAGGAACACCACGGCTAGGACTGAGAGGGCGGGAGCGGAAAGGAGGCACTCGGGCGCCTCAGACCTCTAGTCTGCAGGAACTGCAGAGAAGGAAAGGATATTTTTTTTTTAACATTTTAAAATAACTTTTATTTCTAACCACAGTTACACATAGAATTTTTAATAGTAAGAAAAAACAAAAGATATATTGGGAATGAAAATTTCCATTCAAACCCCCCAGCCCACCCCATCAACATCCTCACCCACCGAACCACCTTCTCTTTATTGCCACGTTGTTGTTTAGTCGCTCAGTCGTGTCCAACTCTTTGCAATCCCGTGGATGTTTTAAAGAGCATGAACACCAGAGCCAAGACTGGGCCAGGCAAACATTTCCCAGGGAACAAGGGCAAGGGGCAAGGCCAAGAACCTACTGCTAGCTCACTTAACCTGACTTTTTTCAAACTTGGGACACACACACTCACATACCCCACCTCCTCCAATGAATGAAAAGGTAACAGTTATTCACAGAATTTTAAATTCATACAAGTATGAAAAAGAAAAGTATGGATACTCTTAACACTTTTCATTTACTACTTTTCTCCCACTGGGGCCATCTGATATTGGTAATGAGTCTGAAGAGTCTCCTCTGTAGTTGATATTTCAGAGACATATATTTATAGAATTTAACAAGTAAGAAAAGTCTTTTTATGTATGCATATAAAAAACACAGGAGGGAATACATAAACTGATTTTTAAAAACCATATTAGAAAATTAGGATTATGTGTGTTTTTTAAATCCAAAGATACCTGTAATATTATTATATTACATTTGAAAAAATACAAAGTTAAAAAAAAAATTACCTTTCTGTCCCGACTTCCAGTGAAGAAATACTTGCCATCAGGACTCCAATCGCAAGACCAAATAATCCTGCTGTGCACAGCAGTGACTTTGTTAGTGAAGGCAAACAGGCTGAAGACGGGATCTGAAAGAAACACATTTATGCACTATTCTCAAAGTGGAGAAACCTGGTTTTTCCTTATTAGAAAGTTATGTTTAAGTGCCATATAAATCATGTAATTTAGTCATCAATTTATACACATAAATGGATGTCTTTTACAACAGATCAAGGCCAGGGAGCAGACCCCTCACCAGAAGACTATGAGCATACAATTATTTTTCTAGTAGGAAATGATATTATACTGATTAGTCACTCTCGAGTGACTGATGTGAACTCCTTATTGCCAAATTCAGAGTTAAACTGAAGAAAGTAGGGAAAACTACTTGACTATTCAGGTATGATCTAAACAAACAGATTCAAGGGATTAGATCTGATAAACTGCCTGAAGAACTATGGATGGAGGTTCGTGACATTGTACAGAAGGCTATGTGATCAAGACTATCCCCAAGAAAAAGAAATGCAAAAAGGCAAAATGGTTGTCTGAGGCGGCCTTACAAATAGCTGTGAAAAGAAGCGAAGCTAAAGGCAAAGGAGAAAAGGAAAGATATACCCATTTGAATGCAGAGTTCCAAAGAATAGCAAGGAGAGATAAAAAGGCCTTCCTCAGTGATCCATGCAAAGAAATAGAGGAAAACAATAGAATGGGAAAGACTAGAGATCTCTTTAAGAAAATTAGAGCTACCCCTTTTCATGCAAAGATGGGCACAACAAAGGACAGAAATGGTATGGACCTAACAGAAGCAGAAGATATTAAGAGGTGGCAAGAATACACAGAAGAACTGTACAAAAAAGATCTCCATGACCCAGATAATCACAGTGGTGTGATCACCTAGAGCCAGACATCCTGGAATGTGAAGTCAAGTGGGCCTTAGGAAGCATCACTACAAACAAAACTAGTGGAGATGATGGAATCCCAGTTGAGCTATTTCAAATCCTAAAAGATGATGCTGTGAAAGTGCTATACTTAATATGCCAGCAAATTTGGAAAACTCAGCAGTGGCCACAGGACTGAAAAAGGTTGGTTTTCATTCCAATCCCAAAGAAAAGCAATGCCAAAGAATGCTCAAACTACTGCACAATTGCACTCATCTCACAGACTAGGAAAGTAATGCTCAAAATTCTCCTAGCCAGGCTTCAATTGTACATGAACTGTGAACTTCCAGATGTTCAAGCTGGATTTAGAAAAGGCAGAGATCAAAGAATCAGAAATCAAATTGCCAACATCTGCTGGATCATGGAAAAAGCAAGAGAGTTCCAGAAAAACATCTACTGCTTTATTGACTATTCCAAAGCCTCTGACTGTGTGGACCACAACAAACTATGGAAAATTCTGAAAGAGATGGGAATACCAGACCACCTGACCTGCCTCCTGAGAAATCTGTATGCAGGTCAAGAAGCAACAGTTAGAACTGGACATGGAAAAACAGACTGGTTCCAAACCACGAAAGGAGCACATCAAGGCTGTATATTGTCACCCTGCTTATTTAACTTATATGCAGAGTACATCATGAGAAATGCTGGACTGGATGAAGCACAAGCTGGAATCAAGATTGCCAGGAGAAATATCAATAACCTCAGATATGCAGATGACACCACCCTTATGGCAGAAAGTGAAGAAGAACTAAAGAGCTTCTTGATGAAAGTCAAAGAGGAGAATGAAAAAGTTGGCTTACAACTCAACATTCAGAAAACTAAGATCATGGCATCCGGTCCCAGGGATCAAATCCGGGTCTCCTACATAGCAGGTGGATTCTTTACCAGCTGAACCACCAGGGAAGCCAAGTGGATGTCTAAATTATCAGTGTGAAACAGGTGGGTAATTTAACTGTATATTATTATTCCTGTCCCATAAAATCCTCGGTATATATCATCTATTTGGTTTTATGGTGGCATTCTGTAACCACCTGCAAAGTCTAAATTTTGTACATACAGATTTTTATGGTTCTTTAACCAAGATATCTGAAAACATTATCATCCTTACAAGGAAGGTCAAGTCTTCCTCAAATTTCAAAAACTTTCAAAGACTCCCAGTAACCAGACTCTGGCCTTCACTCTGTTATCATTTCACTTTACCCAACAGCTGCTCAAAGTGAGTAAATGGACATAACTGTCTCACTAGTACCCTTCCCAGCCAGGAGCCATTTACCTAACTCAGGCGGGATCGTGTCCTGCCTCTTCCACAGTGACCAGGTCCGATCTCTGGAAACAGCTAGTAAGAACTTGTCGTCAGGAGAGAAGGCCATCTGTGTGACAGTCAAACTATGGAAGATTAAATTCTGCACCTGCTTCCAAGATGCAGTGTTCCAGAGAATGATAGCAGCATGTTCTTTCTTGGCTGCCTGTAGGACAGAGATGAAACAATAAAGCAATGTGAGTGAAATAAACTGGAAAAAAGAAAACAAAACCACTTTTTAAAGTAACACACTGCTTCTACAGTATTCTTCATGTATCTGCATAAATAAAAACCACAAATTCTCAGAAGATACTATAAATTCTATAACCAGGTGTAACCCCTGAGAAGAGACAGACTGGGATTAGAAATGATGACTAGACACTGGCAGTGGAATCAGAATTTTTAAAATTATAATTAACATACAATATTCTACCTTGTTATTGACTGTGTTCCCTATCTGCACCTTACATCCCTGTGACTTATTTTGAAACTGTCAATTATTTTGTAACTCCAAGTTTATACCTCTTATACCCCTATTTCCATCATCCCTCCACCTGCACCCTGAAAACACCCTGTCTGTTCCCTGTATCAACGAATCTGCTTCTGTTTTGTTTGTCCATTTGTTTTGTTTTTTTGGATTCCATATAAATGAAATCATTTAGTATTTGTCTTTCTCTGTCTGCTGACTGACTGATTTCACTTAGCATAACACCCTCCAGGTCTATCCATGGTGCCACAGATGGAAAGACTTCACTCTTTGTTAATGGCTGTGTTATACTGCACATTCATGTGTGCACACACACCACCCCTTCCTAGTCATTCCTTTATCAGTGGACGCTTTGGCTGCTTCCATATCTTGTCTATTGCAAATAAAGCTACAATGAACACAAGGGTACATTTATCTTTATAAATTAATGTTTTCGTTCTCTTTGGATAAATACCCAAAAGCAGAATTGCTGGATCATATGGTATAGTTCTATTTTAATTTTTTGAGGAAGTGCCATACTATTTTTTCAAGTATGTATTTATATAATTTTACAAGTATGTATTGTATTTTTACAAAATACATTTCTGCATTAACTGTGTAATTAGTAGTTAAGAGACTTTCACTCCTGGTCCATACGAAGTAACAAGGACCAGATTTACTATCTTGTATGAAAAAAACTAAAAGATCAAACAAAATGCATCAAACAATGCCACTTCAAAATACTTGATGTCTGGCAACAAAGAACAGTTACCCCAAGGAACAAAAAGAATCATAGAGTAGAAAAAAATAAAAAAACAAAAGAACATCACTGAACCCTATAACAACAACAACCACCCAAATATAGGTGTAACTACGGTCTGCAAAAGGATGAAAAGAAAAAACACTTAAAGAGCTGCTGCTAAGTCGCTTCAGTCGTGTCCGACTCTGTGATCCCATAGACAGCAGCCCATCAGGCTCCCCCATCCCTGGGATTCTCCAGGCAAGAACACTGGAGTGGGTTGCCATTTCCTTCTCCAATGCGTGAAAGTGCAAAGTGAAAATGAAATCGCTCAGTCATGTCCGACTCTTTGCAACCCCATGGACTGCAGCCTACCAGGCTCCTCCATCCATGGGATTTTCCAGGCAAGACTACTGGACGGGTGCCATTGCCTTCTCCAGTTAAAAAGCTAATGGCCCTCAAATTTGATGAAAACAATAAACCGAAAGATCCAAGAAGTTCAATAAAACTCAAGCACAAGAAATAAGAAAAAATTATACCAAAAACAATCAAATTGTTTAAAACCAGTGATAAACAAAAAATTGTACACGGAGGGGAAAAATCCCATTATTGAGTAACAAAGAAAAATTACACTGGACTTCTCATCCAAAGCAACACAAGTCAGAAGAAAATAAAGCAACATTTTTAAAGTACAGAAAGGAAAACAAACAATTCTTTACCTACCATAAGTACACTTTAAAAATGAAGGAGACATATATATTTTCCAGACAAGCAAAAACTCAAAAAATTCCTAACCAGCAGAACTACATTACAAAAAATGTTGGGGAATATACTGCAGGCAGAAGGAAAATTATATCTGATGGAAAAAATTTTTTATTATTTAAATCTCTTTAGGGATAATTGATTATTAAAGCAAAAATAATAGTATCATGGGATTTCTGTAAAGAAGCAAAATGTACAAAAACAATACCACAAAATAGAGGAAATGAAAATATACTTATTTTCTCATGAACAGTGCACTATTACTTGATGCTAAACTGTGGTAAATTAAAGACACATACTATAAAATGTGAAACAACCAATAAAATAACACAACAGAGTTATATCTGCTAAACAAAAGAAATGGAATTATAAAAAGTAATTACTTCACCAAAAATAAGTAAAATGGGTCAAAAATCATGGATTAAACAGAAAACAAATGGCAAGATAATAAAGTAAATCTACAATATCAATTATTACATTAAATTCAAATAGTCTAATAAACACCCCTATTAAAATGAAAGATTATCAGGACAAGAAAAAGATCCAACTCTATGCTGCCTCCAAGAAATCCACTTGAGATAAAAGTTAACAAATAACTTAAAAGTAAAATGATGAAAAAAGACACATAATTCAAGCACTACTCAAAAGAAAGCTGGGGAATTCCTGGCGTCTAGTGGTAAGGACTCCATGCTTTCACTACAGGGGGCATGGGTTCAATCCCTGGTCAGGGAACTAAGACGGTGCAAGCCTCACAGTGTGGCCAAAAAAAAGAAAGAAAGCTGGAGTGGCTATATTAACATCAGAGTGGATTTCAGAGCACAAACTATTATCAGAAATCAAGAGTTTCATTTCATAATAATAAACTAATCAGTTAATCAAGAGAACATAATGATCATAAATGCTTAGGATCTAACAACAGAGCTTCAAAACACAGAGTACAAACTGAACGCACTACAAAGATTAAAAGACAAGTTTACAGTTGTCGTCAGAGATTTTAAAATGCCACACACAACAGAACTGAAAGAGCAAAGATGGTAATGCTGTCAACCAATGTAAGTCGTATTTTTCAGAACACTCCACCCAACAGAAACAGAATCTACCTTCTCCAAGACAACATGGAAATTTACCAAGATTAAATTTCAAATGATTGAAGCTATACTACACTTTTCAAACAAAATGAAATTAAATTAGAAATCAATAACAGAAAGATACCTTAAAAATACTCAGTATATGGAAGCTAATATATTTCAAAATAACCTATAGTTAAAAAATAAAAGATGAAGGAAATTAAAAAGTATTTTTAACTGAATGAAAATGAAAACACAACATACCAAAATTTGAAGAATGCATCAAAAGCAATACTTAGAGGAAAACTTAACAGCACTAACACCTATCCAGAAGCCAGGATTGAGGGCTGGGTGAAATGGGTGAAGAGTCAAAAGGTACCAACGTCCAGCTACAGATAACTGAGTTAGGGGGACGCAGTGCAGCACAGCAATTATCATCAATACTGTACTGCATGTGTGAAAGTTGCTGAGATCTTAAAAGTCCTCAGCACAAGAAAAAACTTTTTCTTCTAACTATGTATGATGATGGATGTTAGCTAGACTTACTGTGGGGATCACTTCCCAATGTAAACAAACGTCGAATCATTATGCTGTATACCTGAAACTAACACAATGTTATATATGTCAGTTACACCTCAATAAAAAAAGTAATTTTTTAAAACGTATATACATATATATCATGAGCAGGAATGCAAAGCTGATTCATCATTTGAAAAATCATTCAATGTAATTCATCATATTAATAAATTAAAAGGGAAAAACATATGATATGCCAACAAAGAAAAAAATTTGACAAAATCTAACATCCATTCTTGATAAAAAACTCTCTGCAAACTAGAAACTGTAGGGAGATTTTGCAACCTGATAAAGAATTAGAGTCATAATGCACAGCAAACATGCTTAATAACGCAGAAGATTTTTGAGTCAGGCGAAGATTACTTAAGATTCTACACAAGAAGCACAAACTCAACACAGAACAAAAGTGATAAATTAGACTTCACCAAAACATAAACTTCTGCCCTCTGAAAAAACACTAAGAAAAGGAAAAGACAAGCCACTGTGGAAAATTATCTACATAGCAAATATCTGATAAAGGAGTATCCAGTGTATATACAGAACTTTTCAAAATTCAGTAATAAGAAAACAATACAATAAAGAACTGGGCATAAGATTTGAATAGTTAGAAGTGAGCCAACTTGAAAAGGAGAAAATAATTATATGAATAACAGTGCTCTAAGACACAAAAAAGTTTGCTCAATAGAAGCACAGTTGTTATTGCTATTATGCCCTATTCTACCCAAAGGCCCCTGTATTAACAGAAAGAAGAACTCTCAGGACCACCCTCACAAAGAGGACAATAAACAAAGAAGGGTGGGGGAAAAGGAGCATGACACTATTTCTTAGGATGACCCTCAGCTCAACACAGGCAAACAGCAAGAAGCCACAGCAAGAGCACAGACAAAAAACAAACATACAGAAAAAAAACCAAAAACAAAGAAACCCAAAGGTGGCCATCCAGATGGGCAGTTCTTACCATCATGCTTAAAACAAGTAAATAAATGTATCTGCTTGTTTAAAACAAGTAGATAATTTGCGGAAATTCAGAGGAATGTGTGGGTCTCAGATCCTTCACATAATCCTCCACAGGATATAAACACTGAAGAGCAAGTTCAAGGCCATTCCCCCAGGCCACTGTCTCAAGTGCACAATTCTGCAGCGCCACCTACTGGTGACTCGCTGCCCGGGCCGCCCCCCTGCCTCACCATGGCATGGGCCAAGGGACACCACTCCTTTAGGTCAGCACCCGGAGTGGCCTCGAGAAATGGTCAGATGGAATGCACACGGGGTTTTGCCTTCCCCTGTGTCTCCAGGACTCCCATTACTAAAAATTTTTATCACGTTTTTAGGTCTAATTTTCAGATATCTGATTAAATAGTTTTTGAGTAGGGGCATAAATCGGCTCAAGCCAAGTACTGAAAAACAAAAATGTGCAGCTGAGATAGATTTAAAAGGCAACTGCAAGCTTTTGAAGAGACAGATGCAAAAGAGGCAGAGAAAGCAAGATTCAGAAAAATCAGGCACCTGTGGCCTTTCATGTCGAATTCTGCCTGTATCACTAAGCTTGCAGGAGCCTGATTGAAATAACCTGTGACCAAGCAGAACAGAAAAGTAACATGCCCTACCTTACAAGCTGAGGCAAGCAGAGTCTGTGAACTGCTACAAGCAACACAAAATATCTCATAGCCATGTCCGTATCTAAAATTCAAAAAGAAAAAATGGATGGCCTCTGTTTTAGGAAATGTATCTATATATCTCATGCTGCAAAATTTTTTAATGTGAAAACATTAATCTCTCTAGCTAACACACAGTTCTTTTAAGAAACATTTCTGTCAAGGGAAGTATCTGGGGTAAAAGCAGAGAGTGGAGAAAAATACAGCTTTCTAGCAATACTATAACTTATTCAAACTACTAAATTAAATACAAGTTTTCACCCCTAGCCAGTCAGTATAATAAATATTAATAACAAATCACAGAAAGGTTCGGATAGGGAACCACTGTAGAAAAAAAAAAGAGTAATAGTTTAAAAAAAAAAAAATGGTGCTATGCCTCTCTACTTTAAAAAACCAAAACCAACAAATCTAGGAACTATAATACACAGCATTATAAAAATCTAAGTAAAGTTTGATTCTCACCCCTTATGAAGGCTACCAAGAGATCTTTAGATCTGGGGGTGGGGGAATGTGGCTAAGAGGAAAGCAAAGGAGAAAATCAAATTGTGGGGGGAAAAATATCACAAGTTAGGATAGAATCAGACCAAACAGCTAAGTATAGTTTAACTTACAGTTTTTGAACTTCAGGCCACAAAGTGTTTTGCAGCAGATGGTCCTCAGTGGGAGGTTCTATAATAAATTTACAGTGTTGCGGTTAATTTTTCTATTTTCAAGCAAGTGAATTCTGAAGCACATATTGAGGTCAGCAGTGACACATGCCACACTATGTGTACTAGTGTTTCTAGTAAACCATACTTTTGCCTTTTCTTACCAGTAAGTAAGGAGGGTTGGAAGGCCACCTGGTGATACTCGAAACCACTGAACAGCTCCTCTTCATCAGAATGCTGAGAAGCCATATCTCCTAGTTTAAAAGAAGCATCAACATCACGAACGTGGTCCCATGTCTCCTACACACATCCCAATGTTAAGGCCACCAGTGAGAAAGTGGTGGCACTTCAAGGGAAGGAACGCTGTGTTCACGTGATTGCAAAGCCAAGGGTATTTCCACTGCTCTGGTATTTTCCATATGCACTGTGGTCAATTTCATAACAATTCCTTCCTTTTCCTTTGACTGAATATCTCCCAAACTTTTTATAAACTATGGAACGCATTTTTCAGGCAACCCACATTAGTATCTGTGGTTGTAAGTGCTCCATGAAATACACTTTGAAAAGCGGCACCTATTTCAGGGTGTGCACGGGCACACAGAGCAGTTACCATGAAATATCTGACAGAGAGCAGAGATGCCTGGACTGTGATTTATAAAAAGAGAAATCACCTGTAATGAACACTAGTACATGTTATACAAGCGTGTGACTAGGTGGTAAGTACCATAGGTTCAGTAATTCTGGAGACGAATTCAGATGAACTCAGTCTTACCCTGAAAGACAGCTTTATTGGATAATCCCAAAGCAGGGACAGTAGCTCCTTCTGGAAGATCACCGTCTTGCTGGAATAAAAAGTGTGAGACATGTCTTAAATGCTAAAAGATACTGTTACTTCAGGCACTGCAGGGGGAAAAAAAAATGCTATGCTCATTAATGCTGAGAAGCAGTGTAAAGACCACTTACACTGAAGGTTATCTACCCAGACTTCCGTTTTCTGAACCAAGAGATGAAATGCTAAGCATTCATTCTCCAGCAGACAGGCTCCAGCTAACCCCAGCCCCAGCCCCCACCCAATCCATAAAGTTGGGTATCTCTCATCCACAAGATCACTGAACCCTCACAGTTCAGTGAGTTTCAGGGTTTGACAAGGAAAGCGCTGTGATGGCTTCTAGCGAAGAGTGGGCTGAAAATGGAAGGCCTGAACCTTTATTTACAAGAGAGTCTCATGGGTACATCCCTAGTGATGCTCATGCAAACATGTTTCCCAGGAAGCCACAGTCATAGTATTTTCATTAAACATACTTAAAATTTTGAGTATTTTAAAACTTTTCAACAGAGTACTCTTTAAAGTGGCAATAATCTGTTTATATGCTGCATATCAATTAAGTTATTACAAGTGAAACAAATACTAACCATCAAAATTGGCACATGTCCATAAGCTAACAGCATCTCTTAAAATCTAAACTTTGTATTGATGGAACTGAACACAAACATGAGCAATGGGAATTTAAACTCACCAACACTGGTTACCGGAGACACAGGATGCTTCATTTTAGAAACCAAGAAAATGAAACACCATGGAAAACAGCAAAAAAGAGGCGTTCCTACATATCCCAATATTTAACATGGGGAAAAAAACATCTAAAAAGCAGCAAGCGGCTTTCCAGTCTACAGCATCCCTGTATCTTGGGACACAGAACTGAATATATACCAGGGACTAACCTCTCATGAAATCCCACTGCCACATTTCAATCCCTAGAATTGTTAGATCCTCAAACCAGCCAGCCCTCCACACGATGCTCCGTCTAATGACCACAATCCAGGCCCCTCTTTCGATCCTGTTCTGTCCATTAGCATTAGAACTATGTAATAGGATCTTTCCTCTTTGCCTAACTAAGACAGCCCGTGGCCAGAGGTGTCCATGGGACACTCTAGGAAGTGCAGCTGGACATTTCTTTTAAAACGATTCTGTTTTTCTCCCAGACTGATGCTAATGTCCCTGCCTTCAAAGTCTCTGAGCTCAAAGGTATCCTGCTCCCACATCACTCTTCCCCACAAAGCGCATTTCATCACTTCCTCTGTTCAGGACCCGTCGTCAGTGCCAGAGTCTCAACTGTGTCTGCCTCCCAGGTCCTCTACCATTAGACCCTGCCCCAGTTCTCCATTTCCCTTGGTAACACTTTTCATTCAAGCAGCTCTGACCACTTCTCTGCTCCCTTTCTCGCCTTCCTTCTGCCTATTAAAAGTGTACTTACCCTTCTCAAGCTCAGAAGCAAATTTGTGACCCAATTCTAAGGACTGCAAAGGACTGTATAACATGCATTTCTGTGTAATGCAACTACCTGGCTACTTGCTTTCCCTTCCTTCAAAACTGGTTACTTGCTAATTTTTCTAACCTATGTATTTTTATAAGTGCTCAAATCTTTTGTAGAAAGAGGATAAAAATGAACATTAATAAAAACTCACCCCTTTCAAAATTCAAATGAAGCCCCATTTTCTCATTACTGCAGTGACACTTCTTCCTATGACTATTACTTTAGCCAACACAAGATTCAGCAATTAACTGGTTTTATCTAACAATTTTAAGTACATGAGCTCCACTGCCCCCTACCCCTAATCTACATCGAGATGATAATCTCCTTGAAAATATAACCTATTGTGTTTTATCACAGTTACCAAACACAGTGAATATACATAGTATTTGTATCTTAATTTAATATTTTAATTCTTTAACAGTGTCTTGGGCTTACCTGTTATAAAATTTATTATACTAATATTTAAATTACTGCCTGTACAGTATACACAAAAATTTATCAAGCCAATGATAAAATGATTTGACTTCCTTTCTACCCATACTCTCCATTTACAGTCTTAAGTAAAACTTCTTTAAAATGTTATATGAAGTGGCAAGATCTAGTTAAAACATTTAGGGGAATACTCACATCACAAAGCACGTGATTCATTGACTGACCCGTAATGGCACAAAAATTTTCCACAAAATTCCGAGGTGCAGAAAATACTCGAAGAACTTTTTCATCTGCTCCAGACACAAACTGAAACCTACTGATCATTGCCAAACATTTAAGATCATATCCATGTATCTGAGGCCTTGCAATTTCATGCCAAGTCACCTGGGTGCCAAAAAAGATTAAAAAAAAAATGATCGCACATTTCAAAAACTGAATTCTTTTCAACAAGCAAAGTATCAGACATAAAATCATTCATTATGCCACGGAAATATGACCATGGGGCAGATTCATCCATGTTGTTATGTACAGTTCAATACTTTTTTCTTGGTATAGCCATACAAAAGTAGTATTCCTTCTGTATGGCTATACCACAAATTACTGATCCACTCACCTACTCAGATATCTGGGTTGTTTCCAGCTGTCTTACTGAGAAAACAGTCATGAACTTTCATTACAAGTCTCTGTATGAATATATGCTCCCATTTCTCTTGAGTAAACACTTCCTATGGGTATGATAATTGAATGATGATTGTATAATTTTTAATAAACTGTCAAATTATTTCCCAAAGTGCCTATACATTTTACAATCCCACCAGCAGTGTAAGAAAGATCCAGCTGCCCACACCCTCATCAGCACTTGTGCAAGTCAGCCTTTCAACATTAATCATTCTAACAGCGATGTAATGGTATCTCATTATAGCTTTAACGTGCATTCCCTAATGACTAATGGTACTGAAATCTTTTCCTGTTCTTACTTTCCATTAATACATCATCTTCAGAGAAATATCTTTTGCCCCATTCCCCCCGCTCCTCTTTTTTACTGGATTGTCTGTTTTTGTTTTTACTGAGTTCTAAAAAATTCTTTGTAGACTCTAGATAAAAATCCTTTATCAGATATGTGTTTTGTAAATATTTTCTCCCAGCCTGTGACTCATCTTTTCATTTTCCTGATAGCGTCTTTCAAAGGGCAGAATTTCACACTTTGGATAAAGTCTGATTTACCGAAATTTTTTTTTTTAAAGGATCATGAGTAAACAACAACTGAGTCATACTGGTAGCAAATTACCAAGAGTCACTGAAAACCACTCCAAAATCATTTGCCTTTTTTGCTTGACTATAGTGTGCTCCCAATGTTCTCTCTTAATTTTAATCTACCAAAATGCTGCTAAAGCAGAAATGCCAATGGCCAATTTCATTAGCACAGTCAGTTTCATGAATTTTTATCAGAAACTGAGTATACTTTGTAGTATAGCTCAGTTCAATGATTTATCAGTGGTAAAGTTTTATTGTGGTTTTTGAAAGCTTAGGGCCAAGACTGAAAGGTTTCTTCAACAAACACTGGGCTCAACCACTATTAAGTGACACTATATGATATTAGAAATTAGCTTTTACTGCACATCTGACAGTGTTTCCTAATGAATTAAAACTGAAATTACAAGGTATAAGAGAACTTTTTTGTGGAACTAAAGTAAACACAATTTGGCAACTAACATTTGAATTGTTTGAATTATAAAGAATACATGCATGCTTAAATTTGTTTTTTTACTGAAATACAGTTGAAATATGTAATATTATGTTAGTTTCAACACAGTGTACAACATAGTGACTTGACATTTAAATACATTACAAAACGGTCACCATAATAAACCTAGTAACCACCCACCTGTCCTCATGTGAAGTTATTAAAGCATTACTGACCACATTCCTTATGCTCTATACCATACCCCCGTGACTTATTTACAACTGAAAGTTTGTGCCTTTTCATCCCTTCACCTACTTCGCGCAGCTCCACACCTCTGGAAAACACCCATTTGTTCTTTGTGTAAGTTTGTTTTCACTTTGTCTGTTCGTTTGTTTTTAGATTATACATATATATCACATTGTCTTTCTCCATCTAACTTGTATCACTTAGCACAGTATCCTCTAGATTCATCTATTTTATTATAAATGGCAAGACTTTATTTTCCTCTTTTAAATTTTTTCTTAATTTTTAATTTCACTGAAGTATAGTTGATTTAAAAGGCTGTATTAATTTCTGCTGTACAGCACAGCTGACTCAGTTATAATGGCTCATTTTTTAATGGCTAATATTCCACTGTATATATATACCATGTCTTCTTTATCTATCAGCAGATACTTAGCTTGGAGAAGGAAATGGCAACCCACTCCATTACTCTTGCCTGGAGAATCCCATGGAGGAAGGAGCCCGGTAGGCTACAGTCCATGGGGTCGCAAAGAGTCGGACATGATTAAGCGACTTCACTCACTCACTCACTAGATACTTAGCTGCTTTCATATCTTGGCTATTGTTAATAATGTAATTATTTACAATAATTACATTAAATAAATACATGTAAATATTGTAAATAATGCTTCAATAAACATGGGGGTGGATGTGTCTTTTCAAATTAGTGTTTTGTTTTCTTTAAATAAATACCCAGAAATGAAATTCCTAGATCATGGGGTAGTTCTATTTTTAATTTTTTGAGGAGCATCCACTCCATTTTCCATAGCACTGCTATAATTTACGATCCTACCAACAGGGCAGGAGGGCTCCTTTTCTCCACATCCTTGCCACCATTCGCTGTTTGTTACCTATTTGATCACAGCCACTCTGAGAGATGAAAGGGAGTATCTCATTGTGGTTCTGATTTGCAGTTCCCTGATGGTTAGTGTTGAGCATCTGTTCACGCATCTCCTGGCCATCTTATGTCTTCTTTGGAATGCTTCAGTTTTCAAGAAACCTATTTTCCAGGGCAGCTGTAACATTTTGCATTCCCACTGGCAATGTATGAAAGTTCCGGTCTCTCTGCAACCTACTACCACTTGCCACTGTCTGTATTTTATACCTCAGATATCCCGAGGGTGTGCAGTGGCATCTCATCATTTTAATTTGCATTTCCCTAATGACTTATGTTGCTGCCCCTCTCTTCATGAACTCAGGGATGTTCTTTTCAAGTGGATCCATCAAGAAGGAAGATGTTTTACCTGTGACTGGTCTTTTCTCTTCCAAGGAGCAAAAAGTCGAGTTGTCTGGTCAGTACCAACAGTGATGATAAATTCTCCTTCTGGATCCCACGTTAGGTCTTGGACACCATCAAAGTGTCCTGAAATAACAATCTCTGGAGTCCATTCTTTCTGCAATGAAAGTGCTCATGATACATCAAAATAATCAATGTATTTTCATTCAAAATTAAGTCCGATAATGCCTTCAGCCCTCAGGTCTGATATGGGAAAGACCATGGCTCCCAAACAAGGTGAAAAGTTAAGTAAAAAAGATGGAAATTCACAGTAACAGGCTCTGTTTTTCAGTCAAGTAGAATAGAACTTAAACATTCAAATATGTGCTGTGTCCTTCAAAGCAGTTTCCTTGGGGAAGTCCCCTCCATTTGTCATTTGTGAATGCCTCCTGGAACCCAGACATTACCCAATCTTTCTGTGCCTCAATTAACTCTACTCTAAAAGAGCTACCTAGCTCCTACAATCATTATGATAGTCAGATGAATTTATATTTATACAACACTGGCACATACTAGGTATCAGTAATACACAAGTATTTAATTGTCAAACTAAATAATAAGGAGTACTGGGTAACACGAGTCTGTAGATTCTGAGCGTATGCCTGCCCAACTCTTTGTTAAGTAGAAAGCTGCACGTGTAGAGGACAGAGGTTAAATCAAACCTAGTTAGTCGACCTCCTGAGGGAGCCGGCACCAGTAACCAGTAAACAAATAATGAAATGCTGCTGCTGCTAAGTGGCTTCAGTCATGTCCAACTCTGTGCGACCCCATAGATGGCAGCCCACCAGGCTCCGCCATCCCTGAGATTCTCCAGGCAAGAACACTGGAGTGGGTTGCCATTTCCTTCTCCAATGCATCAAAGTGAAAAGTGAAACTGAAGACGCTCAGTCGTGTCCAACTCTTTGCGACCCCATGACTGCAGCCTACCAGGCTCCTCCATCCATGGGATTTTCCAGGCAAGAGTACTGGAGTGGGTTGCCATTGCCTTCTCCAATAATGAAATGAAATATAGAAAATGTCCACAAAGCATCTTTTGGAACAACTCAAGTGGTGTAAAACTTGAACTTTAGAGAAAAATTAAATTTATGTAAATAGCTAAAAGGTCATTCAAAGCCAACGCTGATGAATGTGGTTAAGCCATATTATTTTCTGGCCAAAAACATAAACAGGCTGGAACAAAGAAATCCTGTTAATTTCTTCTGTAATATAAGAATTGACTCTAAAGTTAGCACTAATGGGAATTCCCAAAAGATTTAGAAAAAAGTACAGCACTGTTGACTATCAACACAGCTCTGAAGCTCAGCGTTTGTTTTTAGAAATTGCCCTTGACTATAACAAATGTGTGTGGGATGTGGAGAGTGGAAGCAGCTATGCATGCTTGAGTGGCAGGGGTAAATGGGAACTCTATTTTCTGCTCAATTTTTCTGTAAATCTAAAATTTTTCCAATAAATAAAGTCTATTAAAAAATTACTCTAAATATTTGGTAAACTGCTATTATAAATTTGAAATCAAGTTATAAGCAAAAGTACAGTGAAATTCTGTCCTCTGGTTTGAGTAGTAGGTTTGTCCTCCTTCTCATCTAATGCTTTTTCTCATGAAGGCCCTCAAAGACCAGATAAAATATGGCTCAAAGGAGCTCTTAAGAACAAAATTAAATTTATCCTAAAAAAATCTGGAAGTGTCATAGATAATGATTCCCTAGTTCATATAATAGTAAAAACAATCTTAAAGGTCAACTCCAAATGGCAGATACAAAGGGGAAAAGTGAATCACTGCATGTACTGAGAATTCAAATCCTTCTATATGACACAACTATTACAAAGCTCTCAAACTAAAGGTCAAGCAAATTCATGAATCTGTACCTAAATAAGTACCAGGCACTAACCAATTGCACCACTCGGGATACATGAATTTTTCCTTTGTAAGGGAAGCCATTAGATGCATGTTCAAACTCTGATGACTCAATTCTGCTCTATGTTCTGACTTCTTTCATCAATTTATTTAAAATATATAGTATCAAGTATGTGTCAGGCCCTGCTTTTCACACTGTACAAGTATTAACTCATTTTAGCATCATAAAATCCTTCTCAGTAAAGTTCAGTTAGTTGCTCAGTCGTGTCTGACTCTGCGACCCCATGGACTGCAGCACGCCAGGCCTCCCTGTTCATCATAACTCCCGAAGCTTACTCAAACTCATGTTCATTGAGTCGATGATGCCATCCAACCATTTCATCCTCTGTCGTCCCCTTCTCCTCCTGCCCTCAATCTTTCCCAGCATCAGGGTCTTTTCAAATGTTCTTCGCATCAGTACGGCCAAAATACTAGAGTTTCAGCTTCAGCATCAGTTTTTCCAATGAATATGCAGGACTGATTTCCTTTAAGATGGACTGGTTGGATCTCCTTGGAGTCCAAAGGGTTCTCAAGAGTCTTCCCCAACACCACAGTTCAAAAGCATCAATTCTTCCACACTCAGCTTTCTTTATAGTCCAACTGTCACATCCATACATGACTACTGGAAAAACCACAGCTTTGACTAGACGGGACGTTTTTTGGCAAAGTAATATCTCTGCTTTTTAATAAGCTGTCTAGGTTGGTCATAACTTTTCTTCCAAGGAGCAAGCGTCTTTTAATTTCATGGCTGCAGTCACCATCTGCAGTGATTTTGGAGCCCCCAAAATTAAAGTCTCTCACTGTTTACACTGTTTCCCCATCTATTTGCCATGAAGAGATGGGACCTGATGCCATGATCTTAGTTTTCTGAGTGTTGAGTTTCAAGCCAACTTTTTCACTCTTCTCTTTCACTTTCATCAAGAGGCTCTTTAGTTCTTCTTCACTTTCTGCCATAAGGGTAGTATCATCTGCATATCTGAGAATTATTGATATTTCTCCCAGTAATTACGGATTTTCTCATGATGTACTCTGCATAGAAGTTAAATAAGCAGGGTGACAATATACAGCCTTGATGTACTCCTTTCCCGATTTGGAACCAATGTTCCATGTCCAGTAATACGTGTATACAGATTTCTCAAGAGGCAGGTCAGGCGGTCTGGTATTCCCATCTCTTTCAGAATTTTCCAGTTTGTTGTGGTCCACACAATCAAATGCTTTGGCACAGTCAATAAAGCAGAAATAGATGTTTTTCTGGAACTCTCTTGCTTTTTCCATGATCCAGCGGATGTTGGCAATTTGATCTCTGGTTCCCCTGCCTTTTCTAAAACCAGCTTGAACATCAGGAAGTTCACGGTTCACATATTGCTGAAGCCTGGCTTGGAGAATTTTGAGCATTACTTTACTAGCGTGTGAGATGAGTGCAATTATGTGGTAGTTTGAGCATTCTTTGGCATTCCCTTTTTTGGGTTTGGAATGAAAACTGACCTTTTCCAGTCCTGTGGCCACTGCTGAGTTTTCCAAATTTGCTGGCATAATGAGTACAGCACTTTCACAGCATCATCTTTCAGGATTTGGAATAGCTCAACTGGAATTCCATCACCTCCACTAGCTTAGTTCGTATTGATGTTTCCTAAGGCCTACTTGACTTCACATTCCAGGATGTCTGGATCTAGGTGACTGATCACACCATCCTGATTATCTGGGTCTTGAAGATCTTTTTTGTATAGTTTTTCTGTGTATTCTTGCCAGCTCTTCTTAATATCTTCAGCTTCTGTTAGGTCCATACCATTTCTGTCCTTTATTGTGCCTATCTTTGCATGAAATGTTCCCTTGGTATCTCATTTTCTTGAAGAGATCTCTAGTCTTTCCCATTCTATTGTTTTCCTCTATTTCTTTGCACTGATCACTGAGGAAGGCTTTCTTATCTTTTTGCTATTCTTTGGGACTCTGATTCAAATGGGTATATCTTTCCTTTTCTCCTTTACCTTTCGCTTCTCTTCTTTTCACAGCTATTTGTAAGGCCTCCTCAGACAACCATTCTACATTTTTGCATTTCTTTTTCTTGGGGATGGTCTTGATCACTGCCTTCTGTAAAATGTCACGAACCTCCATCCATAGTTCTTCAGGCACTCTATCAGATCTAATCCCTTGAATCTGTTTGTCACTTCCACTGTATAATCATAAGGGGTTGATTTAGGTCATACCTGAATGGTCTAGTGGTTTTCCCTATTTTCTTCAATATAAGTCTGAATTTGGCAATAAGGAGTTCATGATCTGAGCCACAGTCAGCTCCCAGTCTTGTTTCTGCTGACTGTATACAGCTTCTCCATCTTTGGCTGCAAAGAATATAATAAATCTGATTTCGGTATTGACCATCTGGTGATGTCCATGTGTAGAGTCTTCTCTTGTGTTGTTGGAAGAGGGTGTTTGTTATGAGCAATGTGTTCTCTTGGCAAAACTCCAAAATCCCTCTCAGTTCAGTTCAGTCACTCAGTCGTGTCTGACTCTTTGCGACCCCATGAAATGCAGCACGCCAGGCCTCCTTGTCGGAGAAGGCAATGGCACCCCACTCCAGTACTCTTGCCTGGAAAATCCCATGGATGGAGGAGCCCGGTAGGCTGCAGTCCATGGGGTCACTAAGAGTCGGATACAACTGAGCGACTTAACTTTCACTTTTTACTTTCATGCACTGGAGAAGGAAATGGCAACCCACTCCAGTGTTCTTGCCTGGAGAATCCCAGGGATGGGGGAGCCTGGTGGGCTGCCATCTATGGGGTCGCACAGAGTCAGACATGACTGAAGCGACTTAGTAGTAGTAGTAGTAGGCCTCCCTGTCCATCACCAACTCCTCGAGTTCACCCAAACCCATGTCCATCAAGTCAGTGATGCCATCCAGCCATTTCATCCTCTGTCATCCCCCTTCTCCTCCTGCCCCCAATCTCTCCCAGCATCAGAGTCTTTTCCAATGAGTCAACTCTTCACATGAGGTGGCCAAAGTATTGGAATTTCAGCCTCAGCATCAGTCCTTCCAATGAACACCCAGGACTGATCTCCTTCAGAATGGACTGGTTGGATCTCCTTGCAGTCCAAGGGACTCTCAAGAGTCTTCTCCAACACCACAGTTCAAAAGCATCAATTCTTCAGTGCTCCGCTTTCTTCACAGTCCAACTCTCACATCCATACATGACCACTGGAAAAACCATAGCCTTGACTAGACGGACCTTTGTTGTCAAAGTAATGTCTCTGCTTTTTAATACGCTGTCTAGGTTGGTCATAACTTTCCTTCCACGGAGTAAGCATCTTTTAATTTCATGGCTGCAGTCACCATTTGCGGTGATTTTGGAGCCCAAAAAAATAAAGTCTGACACTGTTTCCACCGTTTCCCCATCTATTTCCCATGAAGTGATGGGACGATGCCATATCCCTCTCAGTAGGTGTTATTACTGTCCATATTTTACAGATGAGGAATCTGAGACAAAGGTTCGGTAATGTCCTCAAAAACATAGCTAGTAAGTTCTGGGGCCAAGATTCACATGCTCCTAACACTGTTTCTGTCATCCCATTTCCCTAAACCCAGAGAAGCAGGTCGCAAGCAAATTAGGAAGCAAGAGATTGGAATAATACTGTAAAGCCGCTATCATACTTACCTAGAGGAAGATTATCCCTCTCCAAGAGAGTAAAAAGTGCAAGAAAGATCTAGAAAAGCCCAATATTTGCAGGATCATTTAGAATTACACATATCAAGAGCCCCTGAGAGCATTAATATATTCCATCATAAAATAACAGGTCCTTCTAAATGCCCTTATGTCAGCCAGTCATTCAACAACTCAACAAATTATCAGTGGAGCACCTAGCTATCCAACAGGAAAACACCAAATTATTTTATCTTGCATAAGACAAAGAAATTAAACATTTTAGGAAAAACTCTCAGCACAAAATGTATATAGCTTAAGGGAGAGCTTAAATTTTATGCAGTTTAAACTTCACTTAAGTAAAAATTTTAACTACATGCAAATTTTAATATTGCAACAATGCTAGACAATTGAATTTTATTCTTAGGAAACCATAAGTTTCTTTCTTAGTATAACAACAGAATAACATCTACAGAAAAAGTGACATCATCTGAACTTAAATGCCTCTACTAAGTTTCTGAAGAGTGTTAGAGGTAAAACAACACTGTTTCCCTAGGCTTCACTTACGATTTACTCTATTTGATCGGAAATGATTTAAAAATATTTTCCTTACTGGGTTGGTAGCATTCTGTTTCCAAAGGTGCAATGCTCCGTGGAAAGCATGAGCGATGATCATGGAGCCATCTTCATTGAACTGGCAATCATAAAATCCCAGGGTATTGCCACCTACTTCTCCTACTCGAACCTACTCAACAATACACAGAAAACAATTCATCACCAATTTCTCACAACAGAAAACAATGATTCCAGAGATTATGTTCTCACTTACTTAACATACACAAAGAGTGAACATCTGTAGCTCTAGGAACACAGACTTGGGATTTACTGCTTAACAAACTCATTTTTCTTGTCCTTAAATATTCACATTTTACCTGTTCTAGCCAAACTCCTGACTCTTCATCTGGAGCCCAAAGAATCATGGTTTTATCCATTGAGGCAGACAACAATCTCATTGGCTGTTGTAGGATACCATCTAAAGAAAAAAACCAAACTACAGTAAGTCCTCTAAATAAAAAATTCAAATTGCACACTTTCATAGAGGCAAAGTGCATTCGCCATGTCCAGTCACATAAGTTAGTTCACGTGTCTAGCATACATTTGTCAGCTGTATGCATCCTCTACAAGTGGCCATGCTTTTGTGTGCTTTACAGCACCGTATAGAGTCCAGTGGCACAGTATTTTTAAGCCAGATCTGCAAGAGGGCGACTTCACTGAACTCCTTGCTGTGCGATACAAGGCACTTTCTAATGAAGACCTCCAATGAAGAATTGGGAGGACGAAGAGAGAAGAGAGGAAAAAGAAACCGAAGAATGAAGAGATTCATGACACAGGAAACGGCAAGAGGATTTTATTTGAGGAGGGACTGTTGGTTTTTCAGGCACAGGACTGAATGTAGACCAGTACACGAAGGCTGCAGCAGCCATTCAGAATGCAATCCAGTGCTACCTTGTCATCTATGACAAGAAAAAAAGAGCTGCTACCCAGACATCACTGGATCATTTTTTCAAGAGGCTTAGATAGAACTGAATCCAGTAAAGAACCAATCCTTTGCCATCAACATCAGGTGTTGAGTGAAACTGCAGCCTGGCCTTCATCTTTCGACAGCCCTTCAGCTCTACCATCTCCCACCTCCCCGCCCTCCTCCCGTCAGTAACTCTTCTTGCCTGTTCACTCGATGCTAGCCCTGTATGCCAGCTGTTGTACTGCACTACGGCACTTTTCAAGGTACAATGCACTAAGATGTTTTATTATTTGTTTGAAAGTATTATACATTTATTATAGTACTGTACTATATAGCTGATTGTATTAAGCTGAAAAGGCAGGTTGTACAAGCGCAAATGCATATTGATATAGTTTTAACAGCTACAAAACACTTTTGTTTATGATTACATAAATGTGTGGTATAAAAGGATAAAAACTGCATGGGAATAACTGAATTCAGCCTTAAGGGAAGGATGGAGGGGGGACGGTTCAGGAAAAACTACACAGGAATCCCCATCTCTATATCTAATTTATCTCTTATTTTAATTTATTGATTTATTTTTGGTCGTGCTGGGTCTCCGTTGCTGCGCGGGTTCTCTCTAGTTGTGGCGAGTAGGGGAGCGAGGGCTTCTCACGGCGGTGGCTTCTCTTGCTGTGGAGCACAGGCTCCAGGCACACGGTCTTTGGTAGCTGCAGTGTGTGGGCTCACTTGTGGCTCGCGGGCTCAGTAGTTGGGCACACGGATTCAGTTGCTCTGCAGCATGTGGAACCTTCCAGGCCAGAGATCGAACCCAGGGCCCCTGCAGTAGCAGGAGATTCTGATCCACTGAACCACCAGGGAAGTCCTATAATATCTAATTTAACTTTTTTAAAACTGCAGCAAATATGACATCATAATAAAAGCTGGATGGTGTTACCTGAGCATTAATTACTGCTGCTCTCTATTCTTGTCTTGGGGAAGGGGCTGGGAAGAGAAAACAGGGCTGCTGCCACGCTCAGCTCTACACCTCAGTGCCAACTCGAACGTGCACACAATCATCACTCCATAAACAGAGGTTAAGGGTAAAAGAAAGAAGGAAAATCTTTACTTAGTCATAAATGATGTAGCTTGGTATTACCAACTTTGTATTTCCAAGGGTAAAGGATCAAGTGAAGTTGGCTTGAAAGTCAATTTCTCTTAAATCCCATAAGGACCAGGTAAAATCTTTAAAGATAAAAAGTTAAAAGCCATATGGCAGTTTTGGCATCAAAGCAGGAATCATACTTTTTTCCCTCTTAGAAATACAACTTTCAATGGAATTGAAGAGCTAGCTGAACGGATTACAGTATTATACTTTGCCAACATGAAAATGTCTTATACTTGAGATTTCTTTTTTTTTAATTTTTTGTTTGTTTTGGCTGGGTTGGGTCTTCATTGTGGCGCACTGGCTCTTCGCTGCTGTGCTAGGGCTTTCTTGAGTTGCAGCAAGCAGGGCTTCTCTTGGGTTGTAGTGGACAGGCTCCTCATTGCAGTGGCTTCTCTTGCTGCGGAGCACGGGCTCTAGGGTACGTGTGCTCAGCAGTTGTGGTTCACAGGCTTAGCTGCCCTGTGACATGTGGGAACTTAGTTCCAGACCAGGGATCCAACCTGTGTCCCCTGCACTGGCAGGCAGATTCTTAACCACGGGACCACAAGAGAAGTCCCTGAGATTTCTAATTACACTCAAAAATATCCTCTACTTCATTTGGTCGGCTTAAAATTCTATCAGTCAGACGTAATTGAAATGAGGGCTTTGTGTTTGCTTTTCTTCCTACCTTTGTAAAATGAAGGCTGCCAATGAACTGCGTTTACCCAGTTTTCATGACCAGCCAGGACAGTCTCCAGAGTAACCGCAAATGTTATTTTAATACCTACAACAACAACAAAAAAAGATTCTTCCCACAAAGTTCTTTGTAAAAGGAACATTTTCATAACCAACTCAGTTGTACAATTACATTAAAAAAAATCAGAACAGAACATGATTTAGATTCAACAAAAAGCATTAATTCTAAATTTCATCAACTTTACCCCTTGTTCACAGGAGAAAAAAGATACATAAATTCTAAAGATGTACAGATTTTTCTTTATGTTTTGCCTACTTAGCTATAAATAAAAATTAAGGAATATGTTCTATTTTAAATTTTCAGGGACAGTGACTCTTATGCTATAATTAAAAAACAAAAAAGACATGCCAGCCTTCTTTGCTATCCTCACTCATTATGTGAAATAGTCTAAACTACCATTAAAAAGAGACAACACCCCTAAGATAAATGTAAAAATAAAGGAAGTCAAATCAGTACTGTGAACTTCCAAACAAAATAATTAATGAAAATAACACAAAAGTTTTCATATTTGGAAACAATATGCTGCTTATAGTATTTCTTGGTTCTCTCCAAAAATCTGTCACCAAATCTCAACTCTAATGGCGTTATAACCAAGAATAGTAATAACAAAGAAGTGTATTTCTGGATGAACAATGTTAAATAAGGATTAACATGATTTTCATACCCATAGAAAATTATCTCCTTTAAATACAACATTCCAACAGAACCTACCATGGAGGGGTACTGTTCTGATGCCAGACAGTAAGAAAATCAGAACTACATATGCCATTCAAATATAGGAATTTAGTTGTGTCTTATGAATATCCTCTAACAAATGTACAAATAATTCACATTATTTCTTTACATCTTCCTATGCTAAAACTGAAATTTAAATTTTACAAACTAATTTATTGAGAAAATACTAAACATTTTCAGCAACTAAAAAAACCTAATATGGTTTAGAAAAGTAAGTTTCATATATTAAAAATGACTTACTCTCACATAAAAATAAAAAAGGAAAAACACATAGTGTAAGTTTCAGCTAGGGATCTGATATTTCTGAAAACCTAACCTTCACATATGTGTGTAGTGATACAGATAAATAAATCAGCTAGGAAATCTAAGAACTACTGCATCAAATATTTTCATTATTACTCACTTTCATTTTCTACATTAAAAGTATTTTCTTTCAGTTTTATGTTATCATCATCTTCCTGAGTCTCTAAAGATGTTGATTTTACATACAGTCTCCATATCCGTATCAGGCAATCTTGTGAACAGCTTGCTAAGAAAAGATCTCTTCCTAGTTAAAAAAACAGATACTATTATTTTTAGAATATTCTATTCTTAAATTTAAGTATAAGAGTTTTTCTTCTACAATATATAAATTTCTAGATTTCATGAAAAAATTAGACTTTGCTTCCCTATCTTTCATTCATTTGACCTGTATTCATTTTCAGTGACATTGACAAATACACATAAAATGCTAATAAACAGTTACAATATTTGGTATTACTATACAATCTACTAATTTCTACGAAGAACTTCTCAAGAATGTCTGCACATGTAATAGCTAGTGTCCTCTTGTAAAGATCAACTTATGTCATCCTCTACCATCCCAACTAATACTTAATACAAAGGATAAGTATCCTCTTTTCTAACTGGGCCAACAGAAAAATGTTACATACAAAGAAAATGTTAGATTAAAACATAAAAGGCTGCTTTTTTGAAAGTTACACATACTTGTCTGCACTATATGTACTTTAGCAATATTTCATACTGACCAAAGGCTGCCCATTCCACGCCTCTTATCCAATCCTCATGTCCAGAGAGAAAAAGCATTTTCTGAAACTAGTAAGATAACAAAAATCACAGGACTTAATGTAAGAATTTAATATTTTAATGTATATCAGTAACCTCATTTGATCTCAGCCATTCCTCCTGCATTTTTTAAAAAAACTGGGAACACTATCTGATCAGTCATAAGATAGAGTTCTCACTTGGGAATGAAAAAAACTCATCATCTATATCATTGAACTGAGCAGTCATGAGTAGATAGTATCTGTAGTCCCCAAATACACCAACTGTTCACAAGGTAAAATGACATATGCTGTAGATACAATATAGAAAAAAGCTGGGCAGCTGAACACAATGATTTTTAACTTTCTTATAAAATGCAAAGAAATAAGTATCTCTGTTATTAACTAGGGATTTCCTAGTAGCTCAGCTGGTAAAGAATCCACCTGCAATGCAGGAGACCCCAGTTTGATTCCTGGGTCGGGAAGATCCACTGGAGAAGAGATAGGCTACGCACTCCAGTATTCTCGGGCTTTCCTGGTGGCTCAGCTTGTAAATAATCCACCTGCAATGCGGGAGACCTGGGTTCAATCCCTGGGTTGGGAAGATCCCCTGGAGAAGGCAACAGCTACACACTCCAGTATTCTGATCTGGAGACTTCCATGGACTGTATAGTCCACGGGGTCACAAAGAGCGGGCATGGCTGAGCAACTTTCACTCAGGCTCTATTAACTAAATGAACATAGGGTTAACCAACCCTCTTTCTGAAACTTCCCTCTGGTTTAACCACTCAAAGAACAGGAAAATATTACAAGGACAAATAATCACTGCTGGGGTGTATGTCACGGTAGGTATATTATACTTCATTTAAATTTCTTAAGAAAAACTACTACTACTACATTTCCCTCTCTTCTTCCCCACCTAACGACCTGTATTCCGCAACAACTCTGGACTTGGAGGCCAAAGCAGCAGCAGAATACCTGGCGATCAAAGAGCGACAAGCGGTTTAACAGAGGACTGTCGAAAAGATTTTCCTATTGGATTGGTCAACTTAGATCAGAACATCCCCCAAATTCTATAATCTAGAAAGTCTGTCTTAAGATATGGAATTAAGCAGAACATAATTGTAGCCTCTTAAAGAAACATGAACAATTACCTGATTGTTTTGTTGAACAAATAAGTGAATTTTGCAGTCATCATCACCACATGCTAATACTGGCACTGGGAGGAAAAAGAGGCATTACTATAAGCATCATATAACATATATATATATATATATATATATAAAATATCATGCAACATCGTAACATCCATCCTAAGTTATGACAATCACCTATGCCGTGTCCTAAGTTCTAGGTAGAGCCTTGACTTCTATTTCCCACATCACTGAACAAATAAATGGAAAGCACTCAATAACATCTTTAGGAATAAAATGAACATTCTAGAATGTTGCATTAAATGGATACTTGGCAAAGAATGACTATTAACAGAATCCTCTGCTCTGTTCTATGTCATTTACTATAGAAGGAGCAGTAAAAAGAGCTCAGCAGTAAAAACAAGCTGGGAGCACTTAACCATGTCAGCCAGAACACTTAACAGGAATCATTAGCCCAAGTGAATAATAAAAAATCAGGGAGAGCGACTAAGAGCCCAGCATCCTGGTTATTGCACAAAGATTTAAGGGTATGTTTGTTACTTTGAGGACCTTACATTGCGAGAATTTGATAATAAAACAAAATTCACAGAGTAATTAAAGAACAAAATGAAAGCACATATATAACTATGTGGTTAAAAAGCTATGAAAGGTGTGACTGTAAAATTAGTTTTCTTTAAATCAATTTTTTAAAAAAGCCATAAAACGCCAGTCACTCAGCCTTAGTGCAGATGCGAAGAAATGAAATTCTATGTAATAAAAACCAGAATAGAACGTGTGCAGTTCCTCCTCCCAGGAAGCCCTGGCAGAAAGTGGAACATCACGTGAGACCACGGAGCTGCTGCTCCCGCTGCAGAGGGCAAAACAGCCTGGAGGTTTCCAGGCCCAGTCTCTGCCCACCAGCTCTGTCCTCCAGGCACCTGAGGAGCCACAAGACTGTCTGACGTGCGCTGGCCACCATCCGGGTAGAGAATAATCAAAGACAGGTACAGACAGGCTTCCCAGCAAAAGGACATTTTTCGTTTAGAGATTTTAAGTGGCCTGAGGCACTCTGCCACTGCGCACGATGGGCAGGGGCTGTCACCTCGAGAGAAATGCTCACAGGGCCCATCCTTAGTACTTTCTCAACTTATCCCAGACCTCCACCTTCTACAGAGCTAGGCAATTTCCCAAAATTTCATCTATATTGAACATATATCTGATAAATTGGAGTATCAATCTCGAGTTCATATTAAATCACTTAAATTTTTAACAGCTACTGAAGTTTCTAACAGCCACCCCCTTAACCTTATGTTTTATACACAGATAGATCATTTGACTACTGAGAACAAAAGTATGTTATCCATGTCTCTCAACTTGTCTTCTGAAAATATTCAGACACAAAATTAAGATCCAATATGTTTCTCTGAGGTCCTGGTTGTAAGGAGATATAAAAATATGCTGCTCTTTTAATATACACTTAGCAGGAAACTCACCATCAATATTAGGCAAAAAAGACAAGCAGAGAGCCAGAGCGAATCCATTTCCAAAGTTCAAGGTCTGAAGGCATGTCACTAAGAAATAAAACACACCATGAACAACTCAGCTTATCCACCTGGAGAGGTCCAGTGGCATCATCAGAACCCTGGACATCACCAAGGAGACGAGAAAAGTCAGTTCTGAGCCCCCAGTGACAATGGGACTTTAAATGGTCAGCTTTAAGGTTACAAGAGAACAAGGTTACAGAGAACAAAAAGACTTAAATGAAAAGGCTTTGAAGGAATTTACATTATCAACAGTTTGGTAAACAGGAATTCTAGAAAAGTGTAAAAAAAAACACGTAGATTAGAATTCTAACATTTCAAAAACTGCTCGAAAGACTGAAAAAATTATGAGGATGCTCTTCTACGATGCTGTTCATTTGATCATTATTATTTCATCTGTTTGGAACAATGTCTCTAAACCTACCTTCAGAACCCTGTTTAGACCAGACTCGAACAGTAGAATCGGAAGCTGCAGACACAATCAGTGTATGCAATGCAATGCCTGGTGCCCTCCTCTGGTAAACAGCATGCACTGCATAAACAGGTCCTTCATGGCCAGAGACGTGGACTGCTTGTAAAAGCTGAATCACAAAGAATAACAAAAACGCTATGTGAAACAAAAGAACTATCAGTTTCACCTGCACTTAACTAGAATCAGAGGATTAAAGGCACTGTTAAAATGCCTGACCCAGAAATAAGTCCTTTCAAGCTGAGACAGTGAAGGACAGGGAAGCCTGGCGTGCTGCGAAGAGTCAGACACAACTTAGTGACTGAACAAGAACAAGCTGAGAAGAACATAAACTTGTGAGAAGTCTGTCTGATTATATTAACAACACACAAAATATGCACATCCCTTGACATAGCAATCTCACATCTAAGAACCTACTCTGAGAGAACAGCACTAATTTAACTGAAATAAAAGACAAATGCAAAAGGATACTTATCATACTCTTCATGAAAACTGCAATCAACTTAAAAGTACTAATAGGAAAAAAAAGTGTTAATAGGAAACTGATTAAATAATTTTAGACTTATATTCTAAGCCAACAAAAAGGATAATGCTCACTTATCACCATGGAAAGACATCTATGACACTGATACCTTTGAAGACTACAGGCCAGATTTGTGGACTGCTCCTCCTCTAGGATTGGTCTGACGTCTCCCCATGAAAAGATTCAGGACTGACATTGTGACGTTGTCACAACATCAGTGTAACACACCAGGAGACATGCAATGTCAGCCTGTTCCACTATCAGTGAAATTACCTTTGATGTTTTAGCAAAGGTAGTGTCAACCATGTTTCTTCACTATGAAAAATTTTTTGGTGGTAATATGTGAGAAGGCAATGGCACCCCACTCCAGTACTCTTGCCTGGAGAATCCCATGGACAGAGGAGCCTGGTAGGCTGCAGTCCATGGGGTCACTAAGTCAGACACGACTGAGCGACTTCACTTTCATTTTTCGATTTCATGCATTGGAGAAGGAATTGGCAACCCACTCCAATGTTCTTGCCTAGAGGATCCCAGGGACAGGGGAGCCTGGTGGGCTGCCATCTATGGGGTCACACAGAGTCGGACACGACTGAAGTGACTTAGCAGCAACATGTGAGATTATGTTTTGGGAATGAGTAAATGTTCTGTTTTCTATCAAACTTTTACCAAGTTTTTTCAGCATCCACTCATAATACTTGCATGTATCAAGCAGAGCTACAAAATGAAGAACTAGCAAAAACTGGGAAATGCCACCTGGTTATCAGTCTTCCTGCTTGCTATGCAAGATTATGCCCTGTAGTATCATTTCTGTTTTTGTGGGTTTGTATTTTTAGAGTTCCAAATATGTAAGATTTACCACTTTCCTTGAGAGGTATGTTTTGTAAATTGTTGTCTGCTCAAATAGAGGTGCCTTAAATATCTCAATTGTTTTCCAATTACTTAAGTAGAACTCTGCCACTCGAAAAGGTAATTAATAGTTACGTGTAAGGTTTTGTATACTAACTTCCTATAGTCATTAACCTTTGACTTCTCTGAAAAAAAAAAAAAACACTTTTTAAAACTCAAGTAAACAAAATCACTTCAATACATAATTAAACACTAGAGATATGGAACAATCTTCATTAGAATGTTAGCCACGGAAATTTTGTGTCTTTTTTCTTCTTTATACTTTCCGGTATTTAAAATTTATTGTTATTGTTGTTGCTCAGTCACTAAGTCGTGTATAACTCTTTGCAACCCCAGGGACTGCAGTATGCCAGGCTTCCCCATCCTTCACTGTCTCTCGGAGATGGCTCAAATTCATGTCCACTCAGTAGGTAATGCTATCTGAGTCTGTATAATTACCTCCTAAATGTTAAATCTATAGAAAAACTCATTTCACACCTGTTTTTTTCTGTTTTATTTTATACTGAAGTATCACTGATTTACAGTGTTACGTTGTATTATACATATTCTTTTTCATATCCTTTCCTATTATGGTTTTGAATAAAGTTCCCTGTACTATACAGTAGGGCCTTGTTGTGTTGTTCATTTTATATAGTTTGTATCTGCTAATCCCAGGCTCCTAATTTTACCCCATCCCCATCCCCTTTCCCCTATGGCAATCATAAATTTCTTTTCTATGTCACTTCACATCTTTAAGCAGAATTTTATGTCAACCATCAGAGAATCTTAAAAGCTCAAACAAAACAAATCTCTCAAGTTCACTGGCTTGTTAAAAAACAACGCCCACTAGTCAAAGACTCAAATCTCTCATTATGCCAGCTTAGAACTATCTCCTTTTATCAGAAGTCAAGATGCAGTGAGCACCTGTGTGCGTGAAAATGCATACCAGATGGAACCTTTAAGCCTCTCAAGCTACAATGTGTGACTCCTTCCCTCAAATCCTCTTATTCCCTTCATCCCTCTTTGAGGCCTTTCATCTTCCTGCTCTTCCTGTTTAGCCTCAGCCTCCTTTCTGGTCCATGTCTAAGTTCGCCGTCTGCCATCAGATGCTTATCCTGCAAGTCTCTCTACCGACAGAAGCTTAGGGCAGCACTGACAAAAGAGTCTTGCAAGTCTTAACTCAAGGTCTCAAAAAATGAGTACTAAAGTGGTTCTCTCTGAATTCCTCTGCCAAGATAAGTCCAAATAGGAGCTGCTTTGCTACATAAGCCTTTGCAGTTCTCATTCAAGTCTAAGTGACTCCACAATCCCCACCTCCACATCTGGCCCCTTTCTCTGGAGACAAGTCTGGGTGTCTGGCCAGCAATACAAGTAAAATGTTTACAACATCTTCCCTCCCACTTGCCTATTTTGCTTTGTAGAAGCATCTTTCTTCCAGGGCCTGGAGACAGAATCCCACTGTTTTTGATTTCTCACTTCTCTACCCACGAGATTCCCACTCCTTTGACAACTATCTAGTCAATGCCAAAATAATTTTGCCTTCACAAATACATTTCATATCTCTTCCTTCATATTTCTTCCCATTCCAATTTGGCACACTCCTGTCAGACTCATTTGCCTTTGACATACATACTCCACTACCTAGAAATCCTGCTGCTGGTGGTGGGTTTAGCTGCTAAGTCATGTTCGATTCCCATGACCCTGTGGACAGAAGCCCATCAGGCTCCTCTGTCCATAGGATTTTCCAGGCAAGAAATCCTGAATGACTTCCAAATGCCTGTTCATAAAGAACAAACTCGTGAACTCAGTCTCACGAAATCGTCTCCTCCTCTTCTTACTAGAAAAGTAACGCTTCCACTGCCTGTCATGTGGTATCCAGAAATATTTCCAAATCTGTGTTCCTCAAAGTTACAATGGATGCTAAGGGATTTAAAGGGGGGGCGGGGAATCAGACTTGAAGGAAACACTGGCTGAAAAAAGATGAGCAGGTCTGCCCATGTCAGAGCTTTTCAGAGCCTTCACTACGCTCATGCACGCTTAGTGATTCTCTAAGAACAGTGGATGCACTGTTTTCCCAGTGGCCACAGATTCCTTTTTACAGAGCTTACAGATGAATAATTCTCTGAACGAGCTCGAAAAGCCCTGCCCTTAAGACATCTTAGGCTATGGTAAAAACTGAATACTTCTGAGCAAATGGTCTCCTTTCTTACCTGAACTTTGATTCATGCATTTTTCCTACTTGGAATCCTCAACCCTTTAATTCTTCCTAAGAAAATCATCTCATACTATTAGACTCAACTCAAGGGCCACCTCTTAAATCCCTATTGAACTTTCACAGCGGTATGACTGTGGTATAGCAAGTGCAAGCACTCACCTACAGAGCCACCTTTGTACTTATTAAACAAATCTGTAGTTATTTAAGCACATCTTGCCTTTGATATATATGCACAATTCATGAATAGGATTTTGCCTCATTTGTATCTTCTGCATGGCAGATGTTCAAATATCTGATGCACCAACTTCACATTTTTAATCTCTGCTTCCAACTAGAACCAACCTAAACGTCCATCCGTAGAGATCCATGCACACCCAGTACTGCATATTATAACATCACGCAGAATTATATAAATCTCTATCCACAAGGCAACCATTGTCCTATCCACACAGCAGTATGAATTTTTGCGATAACCGAAAACAAAATAGCCCATGTAAGAGCACTTTGTAAATTATTTCAAATGATAAAAGACATTCAAAGAAATGACTGAAAGCCTATGAATATGAAAGCAGGTATTAGAAGGAAGGGGACAGGACCTATGACATATGGAAGATACAGGATCTGGATTACTGATAAGCAAGAATGAGGAACTTCATCAAGGAGGAACACAAGAAAAATGACAGGAAAAATTGAAAATAAATGTAGATATAACAGTCATTTCTTATAACCATAAACATGTCTACTCACCTGATTATTCTCTATTTCCCAGTGAATCACTTGATTATCAGATCCTCCAGAAACTAATTCAGTTGAAGGAGCTGAAAAAAATCGTATCTCAGTGAACATTTTTTCCCAGCTATTTTGAAAAACTTCAAAGCTATGGAAAAAACAAAACTCACATACTTTTACCTGTATTCACCAACTGTTAAGATTTTCCCATATTTGCTTAATATCTTGCTCCCTGTATGTACATTTACACACACCTCCATTTTTGCTTTTGATAAACCATTCCAAAATAAGTTGGAGGCATGATGACCTTTGCTCCTGAAGATATTTTACCCTATTCTTCTCAAAAACTGGAACACTCTCCTACATTGTTGTTGATTAGTCGCTCAGTCGTGTCCGACTGTCTGCGACCCCATGGACTGTAGCCTACCAGGCTTCTCTATCCATGGAATTTCCCAGGCATAAATACTGGGGTGCTCTGCCATTTCCTTCAATAGGGGATCTATCTGGCCAATGCAGGGATCGAACCCACATTTCCTGCATTGACAGGTGGATCCTTTATCCACTGAGCCACCACATATAATTATCGCGTTCAAGAATGTTAACACTGACACAGTAATGTTACGTAATAATACATATTAAAATTCCCTAAGATTGTCCCAGTAATGTCTTCTGTAACTTCTTTTTTAGTCAAAAATCTAAGGACCATACATTATGCATTTGATTGACACATCTTTTAAGTCTCCTTTAATCCTGAATAACTTTCCAGTTTCTCATTTTGTCACAATGCGAGTCCAGGCCAGTTGTTTTGCTGAATGTCCCTCAATGTGAACTTGCCTGGTTGTTTCCTTATGAGACTCAGGCTAAACACTTTGGGTAGAAATAACATATACCAGCCACTACAGTTAGCTGGTGCTATCCAGCACATGAAATATTTTTGAAATCAAACACATATTTCAAATTAGCTCCTTCAAACATTTATTGATAGAAGAAAATGAATAAGAATCAAAAAGGGGGAAATAACCTAATATAATTTTGGTTTGGATTTTCCGTTTATTTATTTCTGCTGGTTCATGGGAAATAGATGGGGAAACAGTGGAAACAGTGTCAGACTTTTATTTTTTGGGGTTCCAAAATCACTGCAGATGGTGAATGCAGCCATGAAATTAAAAGACGCTTACTCCTTGGAAGGAAAGTTATGACCAACCTAGATAGCATATTCAAAAGCAGAGATATTACTTTGCCAACAAAGGTCCATCTAGTCAAGGCTATGGTTTTTCCTGTGGTCATGTATGGATGTGAGAGTTGGACTGTGAAGAAGGCTAAGCGCCGAAGAATTGATGCTTTTGAACTGTGGTGTTGGAGAAGACTCTTGAGAGTTCCTTGGACTGCAAGGAGATCCAACCAGTCCATTCTGAAGCAGATCAGTCCTGGGATTTCTTCGGAAAAAATGATGCTAAAGCTGAAACTCCAGTACTTTGGCCACCTCATGCGAAGAGTTGACTCATTGGAAAAGACTCTGATGCTGGGAGGGATTGGGGGCAGGAGGAGAAGGGGGATGATAGAGGATGAGATGGCTGGATGGTATCACTGACTTGATGGACGTGAGTCTGAGTGAACTCCGGGAGTTGGTGATGGACAGGGAGGCCTGGCATGCTGCGATTCATGGGGTCGCAAAGAGTCGGACACGACTGAGCGACTGAACTGAACTGACTGATGTCTAGATAGTTAGATGAAACAGCTGGCAGACTATCTAAACACATTAGATTTGTACTCAAAAGTCCCAGGCTCATATCCTAACCCTGCTGCCAGCCAGGTGCAATCTTGGGCTTTAACTTCTTCCTGTGTCATGACAATTAAGCCACTGACCTAACTATGAGATTCTGATAATTGTTCTAAGGTACCTGAAAGTAATGTGATAAGAATCAGATGTTTTAGAAATATAAAATAATATCATTAGAATTTCATGTCACTGATATATGGGTTAGAAAGAGTACCTGAATTATCTGGCAACAGAATCCAATTCTGAGAAAATCAATCATAACTATAATAGATTTCAGTGATACACAAGTGATACACAATTCATTTTATGTAACCTCACTTTTAAAAGGAAGATAAAACATACAAGCCCAAATTAATACTTTAAAAGGAATCCCTATACTGAGATTCAAGTAGGCTTTGATGTCATTTGGTGGCAATTAATATAATTACAATTGTATTTTAATATATGTACTAACAGCCACTCTTTCTAATATTTAATGGTTTTTACTGACCTAATGTGACTAACTCTGCATTACCAACTGTAATAAGTAGCTTATTAAATGTTTTTTTAATGTCATAGATAAAACCACAGCTCACTAATTCAGGAAATTTTGCCTTTGGGCCTGGCTCAGAATGCTCTCAATAGATAGTTGCAAAATCAAAAAATAAAATTAATTCAGAGTCCATAAGAACACTATAGTAGGTATAGTTAAGACATATGAGGAATTTCCACAGGATTTTAGAAGCCCATCTAAAAGCAATGTTAAATAAAATTCTGGAGCCGTGGAATCTCAGAGATGAAAGAGACCTGGAGATAATCTAGTCCAGCAATTCCCAAATGTTTTGATATCAGAACTCATCGACACTCATAAAAGTTTTTAAGGACCCCAAAGACCTTTTGTTTATATAGGCTATATGTGTCAATATTAATCACAACAGAAATTAAAACTGGGAAATTTGAAAAATACTTGTCTATTAGTTCACTTACGAATAACAAGAACATAACATTTTTTAATAGGGGGAAACCCTGTATTTCCCAAAACAAAAAATTTAATAAGGAGAAAGGTACTGTTTAATATTTCAGCAAACCTCTTTAAAGTCTGACTTTATTAGAATACACCTGGATTTTCATATCTGCTCCTGTGTTTAAACTGTGGCAACATCGCATATTATGTAGCCACTGGAAAATGGCACTGCATACTTGGGGCAGAATGAAGACTAGGAGTAACTTCTTAGTATTATTCAGAAAATAATTTTGACCTCACAGCTTTCATGAATCACTCACTGATTTAGTTCAAAGTTTTACTTTTTGTACATTACTAAGATGCAAACTAGGGTCAACAAAAATGCAATGCCTTGCCTAAAAAAACAACTGTTTGTCTGTGGCAGAAATAGACCACCTACAGGCTGAATTTTCTGAATCCCAGTCTGGGCTCCAATACAAGCCCTGCATACAGGCTTTGGATCAAAAACTGTGGGCAATGGCGGGGCTCTCGCCTCAGTAGGGGCTGCCTCTACCCTCATCCTAAGTACTGCTGTGTTATCCATGCTTCAATTGCTACAAAGCAGAAGTAGTATAAGTCAGATATTTCATTGGGCATGTCATTTTTCTTCTATTTTTCTAAATACACAATATCAGATACAGTAATGTTAAATTAAGAGAAGTTAGATTAATACTTACAACCATCCTGTTTACAAATCCACTGTAGGCAATTGACTCGAGCAGTATGACCATTCAGGTTGGTGATAACAACCCTTTTCTGTAGAGGGGAAAATACCAGTTAGTATGTTGGAATGTGTCCCACAGAGGAGCTGATAAATTAATAAATATCAGATGTCAGAAAACGTTCAGGATTACTTCAAACAGAATCACCTTCCTTAACTCATAAACTTTACCATGGCTTAAGTCATCCATTCACTTTTTAAAATTCATTCCTGCCTTTTTCCCCACTCCACATTCACTCAGCCCTACCCTCTTCTTATTTAGGGAGCCTGTCTCCAAACCAGATTAGACAAGGGCCTATGTTCTCACTGGTCTCAGGGCCTACTTTTACCATGCTTGTACAAATTCAAGAATTGGGTTGACCAAAAGAAAAATCCCTTCATTCAGGGAATGCATGATTGACGGACGCAAAATCATAGCTTACTTAGCATGCCATGGCTGATCTGGTGTTGGATTCTTCAGCCTTAAGGACACAAGGTCACTAGGCCACAACTACGAAGGTCCTCAGACATCAGATCCCTTCAGGGCCTACGGCCAGGTTCCCTGCAGATCCTCAGACTGCTGCTTTCACCAGATCACTCCACACCTGGGTTTTCTCTACATCCCCCCACTGCTGGAGACTATGCCTACTGGGCCCAGCTCTTACAGCCCTTTCTCTACCGGTTGCCTAGAGCACTTACTTCACACCTGCTTACACATCAACTGGAATTCTCACAGCTGAGAAAAAGGTACACAAAGGGAAATGTGCATAAGCTAATATAGTTCACACATGGGTTATATGAGTTTGGGAAACAATCTAAAGCAGGGCCCCCAGCTTCCAGGATCTAATGCCTGATGATCTGAGATGGACCTGATGTAATAATAATAAACTGCACAATAAATGTAACGAGCTTGAATCATTCCAAAACATACCCTCGCACCCCTGGTCTGTGGAAAAACTGTCTTCCATGAAACCAGTCCCTGGTGCCAAAAACACTGGAGCCTGCTGATTTAAAGTATTTCATTGTCTTTCTCACCAGAATGAGAATTCCTTGATGGGCAAGGGTCATAACCCATTATTTTTGTGTCATTATCACTCAGTTCAAGACTAGCGTCAAAAGTTTGCTGAACAAACATCATCTCCAAAGTTTCACTTTAGCATCTGACACGTTTAATCCTGTATTTAATTAAATACCCAGCCAACAATACTTAACAAAACAAAACTTTCTAGGATCCATACAGCTTTTTTCTTGATGTTAAAATCCCCTAAGATAGCCACCAATTTATCATTAAAAATAAAAATGTGGTGGAAGGCATGGGTACAAATCCATTAGACAGCTGCAGAATGATAGGCTTCTACAGTCTTGGTTGATGGCCAATGTAAAGTTTACCTTTGGCTTTATGTGATTTATGGAGTGCATGGAAAAGAACAAAGCATGAAGCATAACCCTCCCAGACATCGGACAATGCTACAAAGCTACAGTAATCAAAACAACATGGCACTGGCAAAAAAAAATAGGCACACGGATCAACGGAACAAAACAGAGAGCCTAGAAATAAACCCACACACCTAGGGTCAATTAATTTTTGACAAAGGAGGCAAGAATATACAATGAAGGAAAGACAGTCTCTCCAGCAAGAAGTGTCAGGAAATCTGGACAGCTGTATGTAAATCAATAAAGTCAGAACACACCCTCACATCAAACCCCAAAATAAAATGGCTTAAAGACTTAAATATAAGACATGACATTGTTAAACTCCTAGAAAATAGGCAAAACAGTCTCTAACAAAAATTGTATCAATGTTTTCTTAGACCAGTCTCCCAAAGCAACAGAAATAGAAGCAAAATTAACAAATGGGATCTAATCAAACTTATAAGCTTTTACACCATAGCAAAGGAAACCATAAACAAAACTAAAAGACAACCTACAGACTAGGAGAAAACATCTGTAAATGATGTGACCAACCAGGGCTTAATTTCCAAAATATACAAACAGCTCACACAGTTCAATAACAACAACAAAAATTTTCAAAAAATGAGCAGAAGATCTAGACACTTCTAGAAAGAAGATACACAGATGGCCAAGAGGTATGTGAAAAGATGCTCAACATCGCTAATTATTAGAGAAATGGAAAGCAAAACTGCAATGAGATATCACTTCACACCAGTCAGAAAGGCCATCATTAAAAAGTCCAGAAGTAACAAATGCTGAAGAGAGAGTGGTTGTAGCAGTGATCTACCCTGCTACATTGTTGGTAGGAATGTAAATGGATCCAACCACTATGGAAAACAGTACCTTAAAAAACTAAACACAGAACTACCAAATGATCCAGCTATCCCACTACCAGGAATATATCTGGAAAAGGTGAAAACTCTAATTCAAAAGATGCATGCATCCCGATGTTCAAAGCAGCACTATTTTTACAATAGTCAAGAAATGGAAGCAACCTAAATATCTATCGACAGATGAAGGGATAAAGAAAACATGATAAACATATACACACAGACACATACAAGGTAATATTACTCAGCCATAAAAAAAAAAAAATAAGGCCATTTGAAGCAACATGGATGAACGTGGAGATTATCATACTAGGAAAGTCAGAAAAAGAAAGACAAATATCATTATGTGGAATCTAACATATGACACAAATGAACGTATCTTCAAAACAGAAACAGACCCACAGACACAGACTTGTCATTGTCAGGGGGTGGAGGGTGAAGGACGGACGGATTCAAAGTCTGGAATCTGCAAAAGCAAGCTACTATATATGTGTATACCTGAATCACTCTGCTGGACACAGAAACTAACACAGCACTATAAATCAACTATACTTCAACAAAATTAAAAAAGCTCTTGAAGAGTGCCCGGTAATAACAAAACAAAAACTGGAAGGAGGCAAGCAAGCTCAAGAAAAATGTGTACAACTATTTCATTTATAAGTTTGACTCTGCATTGGATAGAAGGATGATGGAACTTTTTAATTTAGGTATGGCTGATTTATAATGATTCAGGTGTAAAGCAAAGTGATTCAGGTATTCTTTTTCAGATTCTTTTCCATTATAGGCTATTCCAAGATACTGAACATAGTTCCCTGAGCTATACTATAGGTCCTCATTGTTTATCCAAGATATATTGTAGTACGTATCTGTTCATCTCAAAGCCCTAATTTATCCCTCCCTGCCCCATTCCCGTTAGGCAACCGTAAGTTTGTGAGAATATTTCTGTTTTGTAAATAAGTTCCTTTGTAACATTTTTTAGATTCCACATGTAAGTGATACCATATGGCATTTATCTTTCTCTGTCTCAGTATGATTATCTGTAGGTCCATCCACGTTGCTGCAAATGGTATTACTTCATTCTTTCCATGGCTAAATTGTATTCCCGCGCGTGTGTGTGTGTGTGTGTGTGTGTGTGTGTGTATACATATATATCTCTCTCACCACATCCTCTTTATCCGGTCATCTGTCAATGGACATATAAATTGCTTCCATGTCTTGCTGCTGCTGCTAAATCGCTTCAGTCGTGTCCGACTCTGTGCAACCCCACAGACGGCAGCCCACAAGGCTCCCCCATGTCTTGACGGTTGTAAATAGTGTTGCTATGAACACTGTGGTATATGCAACTTTTTGAATTACATTTTTTGTGCTTTCCGGATATATCTCCAGGAGTGGGATTGCTGGCTCATATGGTATCTCTAATCTTAGTTTTTTAAGGAACACTGAACTGTTTTCCATAGTGGCTGCACTAGTTTACATTCCCACCAATATCCTAGGAAGGTTCCCTTTTCTCCAGACCCTCTCCATATTTATTATTTGTAGATTTTTCTGATGAGAGCCATTTTGACCAGTCTGAGGTGATACCTCATTGAGGTTTTGATTTGCATTTCTCTAATTAGTGATGTTGAGCATCTTTTCAGTTGCCAGCTGGTCGACTGTGTGTCATGTGTCCGCGGTTCTTCAGTCACAAAGTTCTGTCTGACTCTTTGCAACCCCATGGAGTGCAGCCCACCAGGCTCCTCTGTCCTCCACCATAACCCGGAGTTTGCTCAGATTCATGTTCATTGAGTCAGTGATGCTATCTAACCATCTCATCCTTTGTCTGTATGTCTAAGATGATGGACTTTTTAATAAAATTAATAAACTCAGTTCAGTTCAGTCACTCAGTCCTGTCCCACCTCTTTGCAACCCCATGGACTGCAACACGCCAGGCCTCCCGGTCCATCACCAACTCCAGCAGTTTACTCAAACTCATGTCCATTGAGTCAGTGATGCCATCCAACCATCTCATCCTCTGTCGTCCCCTTCTCCTCCTGCCTTCAATCTTTCCCAGCATAAGGGTCTTTTCCAATCAGTCAGTTCTTCGCATCAGGCGGCCAAAGTATTGGAGTTTCAGTTTCAGCATCAGTCCTTCCAGTGAATATCCAGCACTGATTTCCTTTAGGATGAACTGGTTAGACCTCCTTGCAATCCAAGGGACTCTCAAGAGTCTTCTCCAACACCACAGATCAAAAGCATCAATTCTTCAGCCCTCAGCTTTCTTTATAGTCCAACTCGCACATCCATACATGAATACTGGAAACACCATAGCTTTGACTAAATGGACCTTTGTGGGCAAAGTAATATCTCTGCTTTTTAATATGCTGTCTAGGTTGGTCATAACTTTTCTTCCAAGGAGTAAGCGTCTTTTAATTTCATGGCTGCAGTCACCATCTGCAGTGATTTTGGAGCCCCAAAAAATAAAGTCCGTCACTGTTTCCCCATCTTTAATTTCATGGCTGCAGTCACCATCTGCAGTGATTTTGGAGCCCCAAAAAATAAAGTCCGTCACTGTTTCCCCATCTGTTTGCCATGAAGTGATGGGACCAGATGCCATGATCTTCGTTTTCTGAATGTTGAGTTTTAAGTCAACTTTTTCACTCTCCTCTTTCACTTTCATCAAGAGGCTCTTTAGATCTTCTTCACTTTCTGCCATAAGGGTGGTGTCATCTGCATATCTGAGATTATTGATATTTCTCCTGGCAATCTTGATTCGAGCTTGTGCTTTTTCCAGCCCAGCATTTCTCATGATGTACTCTGCATAGAAGTTAAATAAGCAGGGTGACAATATACAGCCTTGATGTACTCCTTTCCCAATTTGGAATCAGTCTGTTGTTCCATGTCCAGTTCTAACTGTTGCTTCCTGACCTGCATACAAATTTCTCAAGAGACAGGTCAGGTGGTCTGGTATTCTCATCTCTTGAAGAATTTTCCACATTTGTTGTGATCCACACAGTCAAAGGCTTTGGCATAGTCAACAAAGCAGAAATAGATGCGTTTCTGGAACTCTCTTGCTTTTTTGATGATCCAGTGGATGTTGGCAATTTGATCTCTGGTTCCTTTGCCTTTTCTAAATCCAGCTTGAACATCTGGAAGTTCACAGTTTACGTACTGTTGAAGCCTGGCTTGGAGAATTTTGAGCATTACTTTGCTATTATGTGAGATGAGTGCAATTGTGCGGTAGTTTGAACATTCTTTGGCATTGCCTTTCTTTGGGATTGGAATGAAAACTGACCTTTCCCAGTCCTGGAGCCACTGCTGAGTTTCCCAAATTTGCTGGCATATTGAGTGCAGCACTTTCACAGCATCATCTTTTAGGATTTGAAATAGCTCAACTGGAATTCCATCACCTCCACTAGCTTTGTTCATAGTGATGCTTCCTAAAGCCCACTTGACTTGGCATTCCAGGATGTCTGGCTCTAGGTGAGTGATCACACCATCGTGATTACCTGGGTCATGAAGATCTTTTTTGTATAGTTCTTCTGTGTATTCTTGCCACCTCTTCTTAATATCTTCTGCTTCAATTAGGTCCACACCGTTTCTATCCTTTATTGTGTCCATCTTTGCATGAAATGTTCCCTTGGTATCTCTAATCTTCTTGAAGAGATCTCTATCTTTCCCCTTCTATTGTTTTCCTCTATTTCTTTGCATTGATCACTGAGGAAGGCTTTCTTATCTCTCCTTGCTATTCTTTGGAACTCTGCATTCAAATGAGTATATCTTTCCTCCTTTGCTTTTCGCTTCTCTGCTTTTCACAGCTATTTCTAAGGCCTCCTCAGACAGCCATTTTGCTTTTTTGCATTTATTTTTCTTGGGGATGGTCTTGATCCCTGTCTCCTGTACAATGCCACGAACCTTCAGCCAAAGTTCTTCAGGCACTCTGTCTATGAGATCTAATCCCTTAAGTCAGAATTTGGCAATAAACTAGTAAAATTAAAAAAAAAAAAAAATGCTATCTCCTGCACTGCATCTGAATTCCCAGTATTTTACTTTTTATACTGAGGCATCTTTTGAGAAGCAACACTAACTGTACTGTCCAAAATCAGCCAGTGGGAATGGGATCACAATTAACTCAGGGAAGAATACAGAAACTAGTCACTTAAGAAGTTCGGTAGCGAAAAGGCCAAGAAAACAATCATTTGGGTGCAGTTCTGGGAATGGATAAGTGCTTAAGATCTGCACTTCCTAGGACCTTTGCCCTAATGGCACATTGTTTAAAATGTCCACTCCCGAAGCTAAACTGCAAGCGATATTTCTTTGAAACTGAAAACAGCAAAAGTTTATTAAGTAACACTTAGGGAAATACGAAAATGAGATAGCCCCGGATACATGTATATGCATGGCTGAGTCCCTTCACTGGTTGGTTACCTTAGACTATCACAATATTGTTCATCGGCTAAAGGCAAACAGAAAACAAAAACTTTAAATTTTAAAAGAATGAGATGGCACCTGTGAGATGGCTTTAACCCACATTTAAATGCAAATCTTTTCAAACCCAAATTGATTCCTTAACAGTGTAACAGTTTCCACAGAAGGCTTCAGAAAGGTTATCATCGTTTGAATTTCTATTTGCAGCTAACAGGCCACCTGTAGGACAGGGTGACCCCAGGCTGACTCAACGCAGGAGACTGGCGAGAGGCGAATGTCGCACGCCAGAGCCAGACCCACCGCCCAGACACCCTCCCCTAAGCGGATCGGGCCGCACACCGGATCTCCAGGCTCTGGAGCAGCCTCTACAGAGTCCGTCCCAGAGCATAAGCAGCAGATGTGGCGCCAGAAGCAGACGGGGTCCAGCCACTTCTCTCACCTGAGGGTCATAGAGCACCACGGAACAGGACGTGCCGAAGGCCAGGAGCCCTCCGGGCCCGGGGCTCCAGCTCAGGGCACCCCGCACACGGTTCGGGCAGCAAAACACATGAGACGTCTCCAGCATGGGTGCCACCATGTTGCTGTCTGGTCAGCGGCCGAAACCTGGGCACGCACTTCCGCCCTCGGAGCGGAACTGCCTGCCCGCCGCGTCTTCCCGCGGGCGTTATCCGGACCGCGTTTCCGAGGCGGCCGGGGGCGGGGCGGGGACGACCCCGCCTCCGCCGGGCCCGCCCCACCCCCACCCCAGCCCAAGCGGCCCTCTGTCTGTGGTAACCTTGACCCTCGAGTCGAGGACCGTGGCCCAAGCACGGCCTGCGTCCCAGGAACACAGACGCGACCGGAAGCGCTCAGAACCCTCCAGAAAGACCCAGGACTCGTGTGCCCAGAGACCGTCCCGCTGCCCTCACTGCCGGGATCCCAGCGGCAGACGGGGCTGGCTCGGTGTGGTGGTGGGGGGTTGGCGAACGAGTTTCTCAGAGAGGCGGGGGGCGCGGAGGAGCTGGAGGAAAGCTCCCCCGGCAGATGTCGGCGCCCGGCTCGCACCAGGACCGCGTCTCCGCCCCACTCCCGCCCCTGCGAGCCCCGCGGCGCCAGCGAACAGGCGGACCCGCGGACCCGCCCGCCGGGGACGGGGTGGAGCCGCACTGCGCATGCCCCGCAGCCGAGGCTGGCGGAGGCGGTGGCTCCTGGCAGCTCGCTGCGCGCGGCGCTAATTAGTGATTGTCCTCCTGCTCCCGGGAGGCGGCGGCGGTACCGCATGGGGCGCGGCTAGCCGGGGTCTACGCGGCGCTTCCCCGACCGAGGGGCAGCCGGGCCGATGAGACCGCCGCCTCTCCGTGCCGTGTAGAGATCTCTAGGGAGACAAGTAAGGGTCGGCTCCGCACCGCCGGCGGGAACTTGAACCGGCGCGCGGGAGCGGGCCGGGGGTCGGCGAGGCCGCGGAGAGGTGAGTCCCGCTGGTCTAGGAAGGGTGGGCGGAGAGGGGAACCCCGCGGGGTCGGCGAGGCCGGACTTCCCAGTTTGGGGTGCACAGCGGGCTTCGGGGTCCAACGGGGAAAGGAAATGGTTTGTCCTGTTCATCTCATTTTCCGAGAGAGTACTATGGTGTTTAAAAATAAAAAGCCCTTCTAGGCAGTTTTGCGAGCTCTTTCCCGTTTTCTCCGCTCACCCGTTTCTCCAGGCCCTTTCCTTCTGCTTTTTTCTCCAGCACACGCGGACTTGTGGGGATGGAGATCCGCTGGCGGGTCTGGGACCGCCCTAAGCATCCTTCCCTCCCTTGGGAAAGGCACGGAGCTGCTCCTGAGCCATTCGTCCGTGCTGTCCCCACCCATCTCGCTCCTCGTGTATTTCTTAAAGGTTTTCTTCTGCCCCTTAAAACTTCGGGCCCCAAGGATTGTTCTTTTAGGAGTCTAGCCCGGTGATAGTGCGCACGTCCTCTTTTCACAGAACGATAAGCAGCCGCTGTGCAATACTGCTGACAGCGTTTGGAGCACTTCCACATACATCCATGCTAGTGGTTTCCTCTGTCTCCGTATGAAATAGGTGTTACCAGCTGGTCCAAGGAAGAAGCGCTGAAGGTGGTAGAGCTCAGTTGCTCCTCTCCCTTGACATCTCACTCCCCTTATTTTCACTGGAGGCAGACCAATTTGGTCACGATCACCACCCATCATTGGTACTGGGCATCTGCTGACTGGGTCCTGAGATATTAGTCTCCCTGCTTCTTTTGGCCTATACTTTGGTCTGCTTAACTGAATTCTGCTTTTCAATGCTCAGCTGGATCCCTAACTCCTCTTTGGAGCATAGTTCTTTGGTTCCCAGCAGTATTGTGCAGATGAGTGATAGCAAAATAAGAGCAACACAGTTTTTTAATAAAGTTTTAATTTCCTTAAAGAACTATTACTGTGCAGTCATTCAAAAATATGTGATCACTTTGTATATACTCACATGGAAAGATGTCATTTGTTGAGTGGAAAAACAAAAGATCCCATTAGTATGATTAAGGCGCACATGTACCTGAGTATGCATGAGGAATTCTCAAGAAACTGGCCAAATTAGTTGCCTCTGAAGAATGGGATTGGGGGAGAAAGGCCTCAAATAGATTTATATATGGTTTAAGAAAAAAATGTTAAATGTGACTTATTCTGATTGCCATATTTACCTTTTTTGCTGTTAAAAGATTGTTCTATGAAATGGTGGTGGTCGTGGTTGAGGTAGCTAGTTTGGGTTTTGTGTTCTCTTGTTTTGAATTCTTGTTTGAAACATGATATAATGCCAATATGGCTGTGACCACATGGGTCCCTCCAGTCTCTGAATTACTATTGCTTTTATAGTGTTAATTACAGAGTCTTAGCACTCAACTGCTCTCCAGTTGTTTCCCATGTTTCAGCAATGCAGAGGTAGAGCCTAGGACTCCAGTTTGGTTTTTTGTTTGTTTTTTGCAGTATGTAGGACTACACTGATCACTCTAGATGGTGCTTTGTTAAACTTGGTTATTTGATTAGACATCAGTTTTCAGCATGAGATTTCTTAATTCAAATTGTTTTGGAAGTGAAGACAAGGTTGTTTCTTTCCTTTCGTTTTCTGTCTTCTTTAGGAAGGTGCGATGGCGAGGAATTTATCAGTGATCTTGATCCTGACCTTCACTCTGTCAGTCACAAATCCCCTTCATGAAGTAGGACCAGCCACTGCTTTCCCTCAGACCACTGAAAAAATTATTCCAAGTTGGGAATCTGGCATTAATGTTAACTTGGCAGTTACCACACGGCAGCATCATCTACAACAGCTTTTCCACCGCTATGGAGAAAATAATTCCCTGTCAATTGAAGGGTTCAAAAAGTTGCTTCAGAATATAGGCATAGATAAGATTAAGAGAGTTCATATACACCATGACCATGAGCATCACTCTGACCATGAGCATCGCTCTGACCATGAGCATCACTCTCACCATAATCATGCTGCTTCCAGTAAAAATAGTCGGAAAGCTCTCTGCCCAGACCATGACTCTGATGGTTCAAGCAAAGAGCCGAGAAACAGCCACGGGAAGGGGTCTCATCGATCAGAACATGCCAGTGGCAGAAGGAATGTTTTAATCAAGGAGGGTGTCGGTGCTAGTGAAGTGACCTCAACTGTGTATAATGCTGTCTCTGAGGGAACTCACTTTCTCGAGACCATAGAAACTCCAAAACATGGGAAACTTCTCCCCAAAGATGTGAACAGTTCCACTCCACCCAGTGTCACAGGAAAGAGCCAGGCAAGCAGACTGGCTAGTAGGAGAACCAATGAATCAATGAGTGAGCCCAGAAAAGACTTTATGTATTCCAGAAGCCCAAGCGAAAATACTCAGGAGGTAAGATGTTTCTCGTTATTTTAATCAGTATGCCTGCTGTCTATCCTGTCATTGCTATTCTCTCTAAACTAAAAATAAAATGTTGAGTTCATTGAACGGGGAATTTCTCCTTTCTGAGCAAGGCACTTAGCTCAAAGTGTCTCCACTATGTTGAAAACATTCCTGATAAAAAACTTGTGGGGTAAGTTCTTCGGTAAGAATAATGCTGCCTGGTGAAGCTATTTTCTAATATAGAATTTAAAACATATGAAATTATTTTGGGGGAGAAAATCTTTAAAGGTGAATACTATTAATTTTAAAAAAATACATAAAATGGAAGATCGAAAGAGCAGGAGTTAGAATTCATGTTTTAGGGAAAGGTGTGGTTTAAAGGGCCAGAGAATGCAAGAGCAGCTTTGCCTCCTTGACAAAGGGATCACAGTGACTTGTAAGGTGGGTGAAATTGGAGATGCTACCTAGAGTGACGTGCTGGACAAGTGAAAAGTCTGGGCAGTGAGTCCTGAGTTCATGTGTTTTTCTTCTCTGAAGCTAGACTTCCAGGCTGTACACAGTTTGCCTTGGCTAAGAGATATCAACAACAAGGCATTAGTTGGTATACATTAACAGGCAGAACTTAAGTATTTCATTCAAACCATCACATGACTACTAATTCTGGGATAATCCTACTAATGGTCATTCCCATAGCAACACTAGTAATAAAGTTTGTTTAGAGTAGTATTGGCCAAGAATTGTGGGAGTTTAAAATAGCTTTTAGAAGATGAGAAACAGGTGCTAGTGCCAGTGGTTTTTTGTGGGTTTTTTTGGGTTTGTTTTTTTTTTTGTTCGGTGAGAAGAGGGAGCTTACGTTCTCCAGCAGAGATTCTCTTCAAACTAAGCTTGTCATCTAATTAAATTTTTGAAACAACTGCCTGCCGGTGCAGGTTTGTCTCATTAACCAGTGTTGTCCTCTGCCAGAGTGAGTAATCTACAGATTTAATATTCTCTCGTTGTGAAGTGTTATTTTGCCAAGTATGTACACAGCACTGAGCTAAGTTTTGCAAGTACAGTCACTGCTGGAAGAGTGACATGCCTTGGGCTTGTTTAGACCAGGTATGATAGCGTTAGTACAGAAACAACATATTTCTCAATCTTTAATGAACCCATCTTGAAATTAAAGCTCATTTCCTTAATAGGTTTATACAGTGAGTTAACAGGCTTGTGAATGTCTATTTATCCTCAAACTTTTTCGTCTTGAGACTTTCTCCAGAGGTGACTAGTGATGTGCTTCTCCCAGGAAGAAATAAGCAGAAGAGATGGGAAATCAGCCCTGTGACAAAGTATCTCCAGGTAGCTTGAGGCAAATTCCAAAGTACTTAAAACAAAAGTTGGTCTTGATTTACCTTAAGTAAAGAAGTAGCTTCAGTAAGGAAAGGGAGTTTTGTATCAACAGCTTTTTTAGATTTTCTAATGGGAATGCCTTTCGGTGATTTCACTGTTTATTTCTTTTTTCTTCAGTGTTTCAATGCGTCAAAGCTGCTTACATCTCATGGCATGGGCATCCAGGTTCCATTGAATGCCACCGAGTTCAACTATCTCTGCCCAGCCATCATCAATCAGATTGATACTAGATCATGTCTGATTCATACAACAAGTGAAAAGAAAGCTGAAATCCCTCCAAAGACCTATTCTTTACAAATAGGTAAAATTGCCTTTTTTATGTAAAAATAATTTCCAGTAGATATATTTATGTTGTGTTTTTTCCTTCTATTTACATCAGCCTACTCATTTTTCAGCATAATTCCAAATATATCATCTTAATTGTTCTCTGCCTGGGATGTGAAGAAAGCAAATGTGTTAGCTTTACCCTAAAAAAATAAACAAAAACTAGAAAATACATTATATAGTAACTTGTCTGAGGTCCTCCCACAGGATATGTCAAGGTCATTCAAAAATTTTGGGTTCTGTTGAAACATATACATTACCATGTGTAAGATAGATAGCTAGTGGGAAGTTGCTGGGGGCTTTCTTGGTGGGTCAGTGGTAAAGAATCCACCTGCCAATGCAGGAGACTCGGGTTTGATCCCTGGGTCAGTAAGAGCCCCTGGAGAAGAGGATGGCAACCCACTCTAGTATTCTTGCCAGGAAAATCCTATGGACAGAGGAGCCTGGAGGGCTACAGTCCAGGGGGTCAGAGAGTTAGACGTGACTGAGCACGTACACACAGGAAGCTGCTGTACAGCACAGGGAGCTCAACCCAGCATTCTCTGAGGACCCAGAGGGGTGGGGTGAGGGTGGGGCGGGAGAGAGGTTCAAGAGGGAGGGGATGTGTGCATGTTTATGACTGATTCACATTGTTGTATAGCAGAAACCAACACAACATTGTAAAGCAGTTATCCTCCTATTAAAAAGTTGGGATTGCTTTGTATGTTGTCACATTGTTTAGAGAAAGGTCAGAGTTGTTTAGGAGCCTAATCCTAGTGTGCTCGTGTTAATACATGAAACCAGGATACAGTCTGCTGTAGTGTAAGTTGTGTTGCTCAGAACCTATAATGAAGAATTGATTGCTTTGTTCACTGAGGATATTACTGATTCCCAGCTTCCTTTCCTTTTCTCCTTTCTTCCCTCCTTTCCTAATGTTTTCCTCTTCTTTCTCATAATTTAACTGTTAAGGGAGTCTGTAAGCACAGTTCCCAAGTGGTTGAGAGTTCATCCTTGGTAACCATACCTTCCCCCTCCTTCACCCTCAGTTCAGTTCAGTTGCTCAGTCATATCCAACTCTTTGCGACCCCATGGACTGCAGCATGCCAGGCCTCTCTGTCTATCACCAACTCCTGGAGCTTGCTCAAACTCATGTCCATCGAGTTGGTGATGCCATCCAACCATCTCATCCTCTATTGTCCCCGTTCTCCTCCTGCCTTCAATCTTTCCCAGCATCAAGGTCTTTTCCAATGAGTCAGTTCCTCATATCAGGTGGCCAAAGTATCAGAGCTTCAGCATCAGTCCTTCCAGTGAATATTCAAGGTTGATTTCCTTTAGGATTGACTAGTTTGATCTCCTTGCAGTCCAAGGGACTTGCAAGAGTCTTCTCCAACACCACAGTTCAAAAGCATCAATTCTTCAGCCTTCGGCCATCTTCACAGTCCAACTCTCACATCCATACATGACTACTGGAAAAACCATAGCTTTGACTAGATGGTCTCTCGCTGAAGAATGTTCTCCTAGGTTATGCCTTTTGCCCAGAGGGTTCAGTCACGTTTGATCCAGCTTCTTGGTTATTGCTCTGTTACCACAGTTCTGTTCCACTGCATTTGTATTTCTTTAGCTCCACTTTTTTTTTTAATTTATTTGTTTTTAATTGAAGGATAATTGCTTTACGGTATTGTGTTGGTTTCTGCCAAACATGAACACGAATCTGCCATAGGTGTAAACTTCCCTGCTTTTACAGATGACTTTATGCCACTCCACAGTCTCTCTTTGAAAGTGTGTCAGTTGTTTGCTTTGTCCTTTGCTCTGTCTTGTTCTCTTTGACAGCCTGGGTTGGTGGCTTTATAGCCATTTCCGTCATCAGTTTCCTGTCTTTGCTGGGTGTGATCTTAGTGCCTCTCATGAATCGAGTGTTTTTCAAGTTTCTTCTGAGTTTCCTTGTGGCATTGGCTGTCGGGACACTGAGTGGTGATGCTTTCTTACACCTTCTTCCACATGTAAGTAAATAATTTATCCCATTAGTGTGTTTTATAGGGCTTCCCTGGTAGCTCAGTTGCTAAAGAATCCACCTGCAATGCAGGAGACCCTGGTTCGATTCCTGGGTAGGGAAGATCCACTGGAGAAGGGATACGCTACCCACTCCAGTGTTCTTGGGCTTCCCTCGTGGCTCAGCTGGTAAAGAATCCGCCTGCAAAGTGGGAGACCTGGGTTCGATCCCTGGGTTGGGAAGATCCCCTGGAGATGGGAATGGCTACCCACTCCGGTATTCTGGCCTGGAGAATCCCATGGACTGTACAGTGCATGGGGTCACATAGAGTCAGACAGGACTGAGAGACTTTCAGTGTGTTTTATTATTCAACATTAAATACTAATACATAATGCATGCATCTATAAATACATATATTGAATATATGTATTTTCAGTTTGTGCTCTGTATTGATATGTATAAAAGGCTGGAAATTTAGTTTCTAGGAGCGTTTGCATGGGTTGTAGCCATGACCCCCAGTCTCACCTTGGTGTGCACCACACCTGGTTCCCTAACACGCAGTGACAGAAGCTCCTGCTGCACCCAGCTGCGGGCCACGGGGGCAGGGTGCCTGGATCTCAGGTGCTGGCCAGGGCCCATCACCCAGCCTGGGCTTCTTGGAAGCACACTGAGAACAGTGGTAGGGGCTTTTCCACTGGATGTATGAACAGTAGACACTATATGCCTGTTAAGACTTATTTGTGGCCATGGAGAAACATTGGAAATACCCTCTACCCGTACATTATGAGAATCGATGGAGAATGTGTCTGTCTTTACACTGAATAGATCCACTCCACTGAAGTGCCATCGTGCATTATGTATGTTAAGCTCTGGGTCACTGCTGCTTATTGGTAGTTTTACTTTTAATATCCTAAACTTCCCCTCATTCTGAAGTAGAACGTTAATTGCCTAATTCTGAATGGTTTCATATTTGACGTTAATTATCTTAGCCAATTTTTCTGACATGTGAAGCAAATGAATTTATAAAATCCGTATTATTTTGCCTTTAGTCTCATGCAAGTCATCACCATAGTCACAGCCATGAAGAACCAGCAATGGAAATGAAGAAGGGACCACTTTTCAGCCACCTGTCTTCTCAAAACATTCAAGAAAATACTTATTTTGATTCTACATGGAAAGGGCTAACAGCTCTGGGAGGCTTGTATTTCATGTTTCTTGTTGAACACGTCCTCACGTTGATCAAGCAATTTAAAGATAAGAAGAAAAAGGTAAGAAAAACTGTACTGAGTACTTACTATGCATTGGACATTTATTTAGAGCAGCACTTGAACTGAACTGTTAGCAGAGTGTTTCCAAGGTGTATGATCTTCATTTGTGAGGAGGTTCAGTACCTTTTTGCTCTCAGTAGCATTCATGGAAGTCAGTAACCCTGGACTTCTCTGTCTTCAGTATTCCCTTCAGAGTCACTGGAAAGGGTAAACATCTATATAAATGACCAAACAAGGCATCGATGGTGGCGGTGGTTTCACGGATGTGTACTTACCCCAAACTCTTTGAGTTATGTACAGTAAGTATGTGCAGCTTTAAAATTACTCAGTAGCTAAATATTATGTTTTGTTTGAAAGACTATCTGACTCACTCAGACTTGCCGTTTGCAAAGTGCCCGCAGAAATAATATGAAGCTCAACAGTAGACTCTATATCTGGTGAAAATATCTTCGGAGTTGCCTATGGTTATCTTCCTCTTCCTCTCTGATGTGACCGGGTAAATCAGTCAAAAGATTGTCCCCATGGGGACGCTTAATAATGACATGTACACATTTTGGCCATTTGTGTGCTCATATTCTGGTCATTTGATGTTGACCAAGAGAGTTCCAGAAAACCATCTATTTCTGCTTTATTGAGTACGCCAAAGCCTTTGACTGGGTGGATCACAATAAACTGTGGAAAATTCTGAAAGAGATGGGAATACCAGACCACCTGACCTGCCTCTTGAGAAACCTGTATACAGGTCAGGAAGCAACAGTTAGAACTGGACATGAAACAACAGACTGGTTCTAAATAGGGAAAGGAGTACGTCAAGGCTGTATATTGTCACCCTGCTTATTTAACTTATATGCAGAGTACATCATAAGAAACGCTAGGCTGGAAGAAGCACAAGCTGGAATCAAGATTGCCGGAAGAAATATCAATAACCTCAGATATGCAGATGACACGACCCTTATGGCACAAAGTGAAGAGGAACTAAAAAGCCTCTTGAAAGTGAAAGTGGAGAGTGAAAAAGTTGGCTTAAAACTCAACATTTGAAAACTGAGATCATGGCATCTGGTCCCATAACTTCATGGGAAATAGATGGGGAAACAGTGGAAACAGTGTCAGACTTTTTTTGGGGGGGCTCCAAAATCACTGCAGATGGTGGCTGAAGCCTTGAAATTAAAAGACGCTTACTCCATGGAAGGAAAGTTATGACCAACCTAGATAGCATATTCAAAAGCAGAGACATTACTTTGTCAGCAAAGGTCCGTCTAGTCAAGGCTATGGTTTTTCCAGTAGTCATGTATGGATGTAAGAGTTGGACTGTGAAGAAAGCTGAGTGCCGAAGAATTGATGCTTTTAAACTGTGGTGTTGGAGAAGACTCTTGAGAGTCCCTTGGACTTCAAGGAGATCCAACCAGTCCATTCTAAAGGAGATCAGTCCTGGGTGTTCATTGGAAGGACTGATGATGAAGCTGTACTTTGGCCACCTCATGCAAAGAGTTGACTCATTGGAAAAGACTCTGATGCTGGGAGGGATTGGGGGCAGGAGGAGAAGGGGACGACAGAGGATGAGATGGCTGGATGGCATCACCGACTCGATGGACATGAGTTTGAGTGAACTCCGGGAGTTGGTGATGGACAGGGAGGCCTGGCGTGCTTCGATTCACAGGGTCGCAAAGAGTCTGACACGACTGAGCAACTGAACTGAACTGAACTGAAGATCTTCTTGGAGTCAGAGTTCTGTATGATCATTTTTTTCTCTGCAGCCCTGCTACTTCTTCTAAATTTCCAGTTTTGGTTTCTCTTAAATTGAGCAAGAGGTTACATACTTGTAAAGCTATTTTAATGTAGAAAAAGATTTATACAGTGATTGCCTTATGTAATTGGCAACTTGCCTTTGAATCTTTCAGAAGCATTCAACTTAAATTTTCATGGCAGTAACTCTTTTCACTGGCATTTCATAGTCTGAATAATATGTAATTAAATCATGCACTTGGAATAGCAGGTATAGCTGGCATGAAGAGACTTGAAAACTAACATAGTTGATTCTTGCTGAGCTTAGAGCTCAGGTTGGGAACCCAGTGCATGTGAGCAGAGTAGCCTCCTCCATCCTGTGAATATTTTCCCTTATGGATTTTACAGTCACTTAAATCTCAAACTGAAGATTTTGAACCCTTACTGAATGTCAGTTTACAGGGAATAAGTGAAGCAACAAGAGCTGACTCCTTAATACAGGAAGTCTTCCATGTCCCCATTGTCCCTGCTGCTTCACTTGGGTAGCTTTGAGGATATATCCTCCTCCTCTGCATTCTTAAGGATTTTTTTTGCAGGGGAGGGGTTTGTTTGTGTTTGTTTGTTTTACTGCATTTCTATTTCAGATGCCATTCTAATTTCAGTGTAATTTTCTAGTTTTACCTAAAAAGTGCTGTTTATTACCCTGGTGCTCTAACATAGGACTCTAAGAGGTAGGCTGTCTGTAGCAATACAGATCAGTGTTTTTCAGACTCTTTAAGTTATAACTATTTGTGAGTTGTGAAATCAATCTTGTGTCTTGACCCATGTTTTTAAATGTAACAGTGATATTACAGTGCATTCTATATATTACTCTGTTACATATATATTATTATGCATTGTAGTTAACGAAGTTTGGAATTTCTGTTCTCAGATAATTTCTGCTAGCATGTGAGCTTTCAAGGGCCAGGACCGCTCCATCTTCTTTACTGCTATATCTCCATTGCCTCGAATAGTGTCTGGCACATAGTAGAGGATTGATAAATACTTGTTGAATGTTTAAGAAGCATTAAGGGCTTCCCGGGTGACAGTAGTGGTAAAGAACCCGCCTGCCAGTGCAAGTAAGATGTAAGAGACGCAGATTCGATGCCTGAGTTGGGAAGATCTCCTGGAGGAGGGCATGGCAACTCACTTCAGTATTCTTGCCTAGAGAATCCCATGGACAGAGGAGCCTGGCGGGCTAAGTACAGTCCATGGGGATGTAGAGTTAGACACAACTGAAGCAACTTTGCACACACGCATAAGAAGCATTAAATAGTAAATAAGCATGATTTCTAAGCAAAGACTTCCCACAGATGTTTCACAAACATTTCATGTTCTCTTCCTTTTTAGAAACTATTGCATTTATCTTTTTTCAAGGGCATCCAGATCTTAGTGTTACTTATATAACAGTTTTAAATCTCATTTAGTTCTGTCAAAAAGAAAAAACTACTCCTTACATGGTAAGCATTGGTAGCTCTTCAGACCCATCAGTTTAGTTCAGTTCAGTTCAGTCACTCAGTCATGTCTGACTCTTTGCAACCCCATGGACTGTGGCACGCCAGGCTTCTCTGTCCATCACCAACTCCCAGAGTTTACTCAAACTCATATCCATCGAGTCAGTGATGCCATCCAACCATCTCCTTCTCTGTTGTCCCCTTCTCATCCCAACTTCAGTCTTTCCCAGCATCAGAGTCTTATAATGGAACATTTTACCTAGGATTTCCCTTAAGACATCCATATATGTCAATCTCTTTATTCAAATTAGGGTTGAATCACATACTTGGTGTGGGGCACCCCACTCCAGTACTCTTGCCTGGAAAATCCCATGAATGGAGGAGCCTGGTAGGCTGCAGTCCATGGGGTCGCACAGAGTCGGACACGACTGAGCGACTTCACTTGCACTTTTCACTTTCATGCATTGGAGAAGGAAATGGCAACCCACTCCAGTGTTCTTGCCTGGAGAATCCCAGGGACGGGGCAGTCCTGGTGGGCTGCTGTCTATGGGGTCGCACAGAGTCGGACACAACTGAAGTGTCTTAGCAGTAGCAGTAGGCTCTTAACGATATTTCTACCTCAGACTTTCTTTCTACCAGATTCTCAGGTTTCTTGCTTAGGCTGGAAACCTTAGGCTGAAAATCATCTATGAATCCCCCTCATCCTCATATCCAACCTAGTTTTATTAAGTGTATCCAGAAGTGAAATTATTTGTTTCTCTCCATCTTCCTTGCTGTTGTTCTGGTCTAAGCTCGGCTTACCTGACTGACAGCAGCTGCCTCCTGACTAGACTGTCTACATTATTTTGTTACCCTCTTCTAATCCAGAGTGGAGAGGGCAGAGTGATTTTAAATGAGTCTGATGAGGTTGGACACCACTGCTGAAAATCCTCTGTGTCTCTCAGTCTCATTGCTTATACGATGAAGTCCATAGCTTCATGATGGATGAAGTCCATAGTCCATGGTTTGCACTGTCTGGACTCCCCGCTACCCAGCCTCATTACTGGCCGCCCAGTCTCTGACCTACCAGACCCCAACCACCTTGCACTTCTTTCAGTTAAAGAAGGGGCTGCTCCCTTTCTGCTTTAGGGTCCTCCCACATGCCATCTCCCTGCCTGGATTACTCCTCCCCCCACCCTTCTCCAGCAAACCCCTGCTCATCTTTAGGTCTTGGCATAAACATCACTTCCTGGATGAATCCTGTCGTGGGAGTTAGTTAGGTCTTGTTATACACTCTTGTAGTACTGTGTATTTGTCCTTTGTAAAATGTATAAAGTTGGCTTAAAGCTCAACATTCAGAAAACAAAGATCATGGCATCCGGTCCCATCACTTCTTGGGAATAGATGGGGAAACGGTGGAAACAGCGTCAGACTTAATTTTTGGGGGCACCAAAATCACTGCAGATGGTGACTGCAGCCATGAAATTAAAAGACGCTTACTCCTTGGAAGGAAAGTTATGACCAACCTAGATAGCATATTGAAAAGCAAGAGACATTACTTTGCCAGCAAAGGTCCATCTAGTCAAGGCTATGGTTTTTCTTGTGGTCATGTATGGATGTGAGAGTTGGACTGTGAAGAAGGCTGAGTGCCGAAGAATTGAGCAACTGAACTGAACTGAAAGTGTATCAAAAATTGCAATCAAAGAATTGTGTAATCATTACCTGTATAAAACTTCCCTCCCTGTGGGTGATAAGCTCCATGGGAACAAGGACTGTGTGTATCTTGGTTTATGGTGTATTAATGTATTGCCAGGATTCAGCACAGGAAACGTTAGAGCCCCTTAATACTTGTGGAATGAAAGAATTGGTTAAAAACTAGAGATAGTCATTGCTCAACAAGAAATAAAACATCAATTAAGTGACTTACAGTATCCTGAATTCACTTATTTTCACAAATATTTAAGTACTTCCTGTGTTTGAGGCATCATGCCAGGGGTAGGTATAAAGATTGGTTTGTGCTTCCTTTTAAAAACTCTTATAACCTAAAAATGTGCAGATATTTTATATACTGTTAGAGCTAAAAATGAAATCTCAGTTATGGTGGGGATTGAGTCATATTCAAAAGATACTGCAAATAAGAAGGTGATTGTTTTTGTGACCGTTTTCCTTATCTTAAATATTCTCCGTAAGTCGGTAATACACAGGCACCATTGTTCTAACAGTGACCTTCATTCTTGGGTTCTGAGATATGGACAGTATCTCAAGTATGGTATTCAGCTGGTTTAAAAATCTAGTGATAAATTCAAGACTGACTACTAGGGTTTGTTTCAAAAGAGAAAACTTGGTAATGGCGTTTTATGACAGCAAAAGTATTTTAGTTTTAGTAACAAGTATGTATCAGTATCACAGTATAATTTTAAGTTATAAAAAGTGTGGCAAGTATGGGCTTTCATTGCCCAAAAGAGGCATTGGAGGAAACCAGGCAGGTGGTTAGCAGATCAGTACTTGCCAGGAGGACGTGCCTGTTCTGAATTGATGGCCTGAGGCAGAGCTCAACTTTAATGTGTGTGTGAGTCACCTGGAGATCTAGTTAAAATCCAGGTTCTAATCCATTCACTCTGGGGTGTGGCCTGAGATCATGCATTTCTAAATAGCTCCCAGGGGATGCAGTGCTTGTTTTCATGAGAACAGATTATACTGTGTGACCTGAGGGACCAGCAGAAAGATGAGTGTGTGGTTTTTCTTTCATATTACTGATGCATCATCCTTTACCTTTCTGAACAGTTTCTGCCTAAAACAAACTACTAGGTGCTATGAAGTTAAGTGCAGGCCTTGCCCTTAGATGGGGTTTATTCCTTTAGAAGTCTGTAACTGTTGTCTTGTTCTATGAAATCTTTTGCTTAACTATTTATCTGAAGGTGTATGCATAAGTAAACCACTTATTTCAAGTATTGCTTTTCCTTGCTGTTACAGAATCAGAAAAAACCTGAAAATGATGATGATGTGGAGATTAAAAAGCAGCTGTCCAAGTATGAATCTCAACTTTCAACAAATGAGGAGAAAGTAGATGCAGATGATCGTAAGTCCTTATAAATCTGAGAGCTGGAGGGGAGTCCATTGCTCTGTGATTTGCAGGCAACTCGGACTATCTGCAAGAGATGGGACCATATTCCAACCCCATTAACCTTCCCCTCCCTCTTTTTTTTATTTTTTTGGACTGTGCCACGAGGCGTCTGGGATCTTAGTTCTCCAACCAGGAATCGAACCTGGGCCCCGGCAGTGACAATGCCAAGTCCTAAGCACTGGACCACCAGGGAATCCCTCCCCTCTTTTTAAACTTATACTTTCTTTTAATTGCCAGTAAGTTGGTTATTTCTATGTATATTTATATGTCTCCTTTCTATAATTTTTTTATTTTGAGGTAAATTCAAACTTAGAGAAAAGTTCCAAGAATAGTATGAAGAATTCCTCTGCCTCTTCCTGTATTCCCCAGTTATTTTGTGTACATTTATCATTCTTTCTCTCTTTCTCTGTGTATATACATACTACTCATTTTTTTTCTAAACCATTTGAGAGTAAGTTACAAAAGTGATGCTTCTTTACCTCTAAATACTTGTTATATTTCCTAAGAGAAAGGACATTCTCTTATGTAATTACAGGTCAGTGATCAACACCAGGAAATTAAAGCTGATACAATGCCATTTTCTAGTCTATAGACAGACCATTTTCATGTTTTTCCAATTGTCTTAATAATTTCTTTATACTCCCCTAACCCCCAAAAGGAAAAAAAAAATGATCGAGAGTACAATTCAGGGTCAGATGTTGCCTCTTATTGTCCCTCATTTTGAGTTTGTTGTTTTTGCATCAGGTTGATCACTCGGGGCAGGAATAGCACAAAGTGTGTTACATCCTTTTCAGTGACGTGACCTGCCTCCCACCATGATGCTGGGTCACATAGCGGTGGTGGTAATTTTGATCACTTGGCTAAGGCTGTGTCTCCTGTGTTTCTTCACTGTAAAGTTACTGTGTTACTATGTTTCCTAGAGCTTGTTAGCCTGGCATTTCTTGTTGGACAGGCTCAGTTAAAATTAAAATTTTAAACCAAATGCCTCATGATGACCTTTGAGGTCCTGCCCTGCCTTCCACTCCCCCGGATGGTTCACTCTGTCCAGCCTCACAGCCTCCTTTTCATCCTGTGAGTATACCAGATCTGTCTCAGAGGCTGATACTCAGTTTCTTCTGCTTGGAGCACTTTTCTCCCAGGTCTTCATATAAACTCCTCCTATTGTTTCAATCTCAAACTCAGACATCTCCTTCTTAGAGGCCTTCCTGGCTCATCCCAATACAGAGGTCTCCCACTCACTCTCCTCATATTCGCCTTTTCTATTTTCTTCCCATGCTGTCCAGTGCCGTACCTTATTTATACCTGTATTTCCTTGTTAAGTGGCTATTTCCCCCAAGAACATGAGCTTCCTGAAGGCAGAGACTTTGTTCTGCTCCACTTTGTCCTGGTGCCTGGCCCAGAGTAGACACTCAGTTGCTGACAGAGGAGGAAGAGCAGCTTTATTGTTGCTACTGGGCAGTCCTAAGACTTTCTGTCCACCCTTTGTCTCCAGCATGCTGCTCCTCTCTAAAGAGTGAGTGAAATACTTTGACTTGTCTTCCTGCATCTATTCCGTCTTTAGAATTTCCAGTGAAATTTATAATGATGAGAGGAAATAACTTTTAAAATTGGACCATAGTGTCAGGAATGCTCCCAGAAAAGTTGATGCCAGTGTAAAAAAAATAAAAAGCAAAATCTATTGTTGCAGTTTACACAGATAAATGTTTCTTGGTGATGATGGTATTTCACATTCTTCTGCTTTTCCTTTTTAATTTTTGTTTGGCCACAATACATGGTTTGCAGGATCCTAGTTCCCTGACTGAGGATTGAACCCAGACCCTTGACAGTGAAAGTGCAGAGTCCTAACCACTGGACCACCAAGGAATTCCCCTCTTTTGCTTTCCCTTGAATTTTGAAAGAGAGGAACTCAGATGACAGAATTGTGCATGTTTTTTATTTCCAATTTTTCTGGAATATTTTTCTAAAATATTTTAAATGTCAACAGTGAAATATTTTTTTAAAATGTGTGTGCTGCTTTTATAATCAGAAAAAAAATATCTTGAAAAACATAGGGAGGCAAAAGAATTTAAGGGAGGATCTGGGGCAGTTACTGAAGGCTATCATTTAAAATCCATTCTTAGTGAAATCATTTAACTTCTAAAATTTACTAAAACATACTGATGTTTCTCGTCAACAGTACTCTAAAGTCTAGTCTGCCCGGCAGGTGTATGTGAGAGAGTTGCCATGCTTTGAAGTCTTGTTGACTCTGTCAGTGGAGATTTTGAAATGTGCGCATTAACAGAGCCATTTGACTTTGTCCCAATGTCCTTTATGTTTACATCTAGGACCTGAAGGCTATTTACGAGCTGACTCACAAGAGCCCTCCCACTTTGATTCTCAGCAGCCAGCAATCTTGGAAGAAGAGGAGGTCATGATAGCTCATGCCCATCCGCAGGAAGTTTACAATGAATATGTACCCAGAGGGTGCAAGAATAAATGCCATTCGCATTTCCATGATACACTCGGCCAGTCCGATGATCTCATCCACCACCATCATGACTACCATCATATTCTCCATCACCACCACCACCAGAACCACCACCCCCACAGCCACAGCCAGCGCTACTCTAGGGAGGAGCTGAAAGACGCTGGCATCGCCACATTGGCCTGGATGGTGATCATGGGGGACGGCCTGCACAATTTCAGCGATGGCCTCGCAATTGGTATGTCTCTGTGTTTCAGCCCTTGTTTGTTGATCTCTGAAAATGCCACTTTAAGCTGCTGATTTTAGCAAAGAGTAGGTTGGTTTGATAAGGCTGTTAACATCCAAGGTTATCAAAATGTTATCTCTTCTTTGACTGCTTTGACAGTGATGTACTTGATAAATGTGGGATAAGATGAAAAAGTACGGGAAACTGCTTGGCCCCTTAACTAAATTGAAGTTACTTTCTCAAAAATTACTTTCTCTTATCTGCAATATAAATAGTATGTATTATTAAAGTGAAAGTATCTTTTCCACCGTCTTTTCTATTATGCTAAAGGAATCTTCATCTACCTAATAAGTTTAAATTACTAATCCGTACCCAAAGAAGAATTACAGACTTTTTGTAAGTTGTGCTACCATTGAGAGATAATAGAATATTTATGAATTGTAGTAATTTAGTGCAGGAAGGGAGGAGCTTCCCAGGTGGCACAGTAGTAAAGAATCAGCCTGCAAAGCAGGAGATTCAAGAGACAGTTCCTGGGTCAGGAAGATCCCCTGGAGAAGGGAATGGCAACCCACTCCAGTATTTTGCCTGGGAAATCCCATGGACAGAGGAGCCTGGTGAACTATAGTCCATAGGGTTGCAAAGAGTTGAACATGAATGAGCACTTGTGCACATACACAGACCCACAGAGTTCTAGAAGGAGCCATGGAAATAATTACGGAGCAGGTAGGCGAGGTCCGACGAGGCAGTGTTGTTTTGTTGCCCAGCTGAGATGAGCCCAGGCCCTGCTCCCCGCACTGCACTCTTCCTCCTCTGCACCATGCACTTCCTCCTCTGCACCATGCACAACTTAAGCGACACAGAAGGATGTGCAAATGCTCAGTCATGGTTGTAAGTAATCAGTTGTATAACGTGTTAACTTTTAAAAGCAGGGAGCTATTTGTCTTAAACCTCCCTTATCAAGACATTGAAAGAATAAAAGTAAAAAAGTCTAGTTACACAGTGGATTCCTCTGAGGCATGGAAACATATTTGTACTCTTGATTCCTGAGGTTTTTTTCCCCTCAACCTTTTAAATCAGTTTGTTTTATATTTCTCCATAAGTGCTTTATGTGGTAGCAGTTACTTCTCAGGTTTGTGTAAGATCATTTAATCGCTTTAAGGCACAGCCCAACCTTCCCTTCAATCATATCTCCTTGTTCTCCTTTGGGAAATTTAAGCCTAATTGAATGTAATCTAAGATTAGTAATGAAGAAGTTACAGAGTGCAGTTGAGAAAGTTCTGTTTATTCACAACCAGAATATAGTTTCTTTCACCTCATTGTATGTGCTATACAAATTTTAAAAATACACACCCACAAAATACTGCAGTGATTTTTTTTACACAGGTGCTGCTTTTACTGAAGGTTTATCAAGTGGTTTAAGTACTTCTGTTGCCGTGTTTTGTCATGAGTTGCCTCATGAACTAGGTAAGAGAACCCTTCAAATGGTATTTTCCAGGTGGGTAGCATATCTTAGTGTCACTGGCTTTTGCTAACAATAGTTTCCAGCAGGCTTTCTCATTTATGGCTTCTCATAAGTCTACTATCCTAGCTAGCTTTGTTTCTTACTAAGGACAAGTCTGTTTCCAGCCAGAATTCTAACCCTGCAACTCTGATTACACAATTGCCTCTGTGGGGTTGCCAAACAGATCCCTGAGCCCCATCTCTGGTCCTCTTCCCCTGCCAGATACTTTCCTGTATCAGCGTATGGTGATGTCAGTCCCTGTTTTCATTGTACACAGAATAGGAATAAGACCATAGGCAAATAAAGAGTCATCTTCCATTAACAGAGAGAACTTGACAAAGAGAATGTCATTGGAACTAAAAAGAAAGAGAAGTTGACGAATTGTGTTTTGAATATTCTTTTTCTCTGTCACCAGAAGGCAATGGCAACCCACTCCAGTACTCTTGCCTGGGAAGTCTCATGGACGGAGGAGCCTGGTAGGCTGCAGTCCATGGGGTCACTAAGAGTTGGACACGACTGAACGACTTCCCTTTCACTTTTCACTTTCATGCATTGGAGAAGGAAATGGCAACCCACTCCAGTGTTCTTGCCTGGAGAATCCCAGGGACGGGGGAGCCTGTTGGGCTGCCCTCTATGGGGTCGCGCAGAGTCGGACACGACTGAAGCGACTTAGCAGCAGCAGCAGGACTTAAAACCTTCCCAGAGTTGCCCTGGTTCTGTGTGTGTCTCTGTTTTTCTTCTTACCGGTGGCCACACGCCTGTCGCACCATTCTCACCTTTGTCCCTTGGCGTGTGTTCTGCCATTTCGAAGGCCTCCCATCTTCCTGTTCGATGCTTGTAAGCCTTCAACATCTGATTTGTGTTCCACATTCTAGATCCTTCAGGCTCCACGAAGCCTCTCTGAAGTACTTTGATCTTAATTTCTTTTCTTCTTTTATAACCAGAACATTAGACTCTTTAGCTCTTAATTATGATGCATATTGCCTTAATCATTTGCTGATCATTTCCTGTGTGTTCTCTACTCCCTCTTCCTGCTTGTGGTCATTTGAAAGCCCCTTGAAGACAGTGCAAGAGCTCAGTGGTAGATTCTTGGTATTGACATTCTTTGACAAACAAGAAACCTTAAGAAAAACTTTGGATAAAAGATATCTTAGTTTATAAAACTGATTAACTGTTAACCCTGGGTGATTCTTAATTTTGTCTTTTTTTTTCCCACTCCTCAAAAAAATTGGAGGATTTTTTAAATCTGGAAAGTCTTTTGGGTATATGTCTTAAAAATGATTTTTTTAATGACTTTAATTGCCTTTTTGTGTTTTCTGTTAAAGGTGACTTTGCTGTCTTACTGAAGGCTGGCATGACTGTTAAGCAGGCTGTTCTTTATAATGCCCTGTCAGCCATGCTGGCGTATCTTGGAATGGCCACAGGAATTTTCATTGGTCATTATGCTGAGAATGTTTCTATGTGGATATTTGCACTTACTGCAGGCTTGTTCATGTATGTTGCTCTGGTTGATATGGTAAGTTTTTAAGAAGTCAAATTACAGAATTGACTAACAATGAAATAAAAATGTTCAATGAAACAGCATTTTTTAAAAGAGTGTAGGGTAAATGTAGTAGCAGTGAGATTCTGTGCTCAACAAAGTATACAAAGTATACTTCAGGATACACAGAAGTATCTACCTGCTTCTGATGTGTCTTTCTGAGAGGAGAGTTTCAGTAATCAGGCATTGAATTGTACATAGACTTGTGAGAAACCTAGTACAAGCCACATACTGTTGGCAAACTGTGTATGCATCAGAACACTTAAAGGATCCTTAGTAACGGATAAAGGAGTCGTATCTTTTTGTCACCAAAGTCCACTTAACAGTCTCAGCCAGTCTTACTGCTAAGATTATATTTTATAAAAGATTTCCATATCTCTGAACTTTAAGTGAACCACATGTTATGTACAGATACAGACAGTAAGCAGGGTAATCAGTGTAGCTCTCCATTTTACAGTGGAGTAAACTGAATCGATATAATTTTGATTTGCTGAGCAGACCATGAGTAGTCATTGTTAATTAACTGTTAGGAAATGCTGTGTGACCTTATTAGCTAGATTCATGTTTTAGAAATTTGACTCATGGTATATCCAGCTACATAGAAAGCTAGTACAGTGTCCTGGAAGTTCTTCTAAAATCTGTGGTTCTGGAAACTTAAAGGTTGCTCTTTTTTTGTTTGTTTTAAAGGTACCTGAGATGTTGCACAATGATGCTAGTGACCATGGATGTAGCCGCTGGGGATATTTCTTTTTACAGAATGCTGGGATACTTTTGGGTTTTGGAATTATGTTGCTTATTTCCATATTTGAACATAAAATTGTGTTTCGTATAAATTTCTAATTAGGGTTTAAATGCTAGAATTTAAACTTAAAGCTATAGTTTGCTGTCTGTAGTTTGAATAGGTCATAGGGAGATGAGTTCGTATGATGTGATCCATAGCACTTAAGGTTAGTGGATTTTGTGATTTTTTTGTATTGAATATTGTCATTTGTTATGCCTATAAGGTCAGTTATGGTGGTAACATAAAGGTACGTTTTAATATTTAAGTTATTCTGTTTTGGGAATATAAGCTATATGTGCAATTTACCAATATTACCAGTTTATTGTATAAACAAGAGATTTGGCATGACATGTTCTGTATATTTCAGAAAAAAAATCTTAATTTTTTTTTTTCTAGAACTAATTTAATATAGTGATTCCCATGCTGGATTTTAGGCCTCTGAAGAACTGCTGGTGTTTAGGAGTAAGAATACACATGAAGCTTAAGATACCAATAAAACTTAAACTGAATTTAAGCTAAGAAATAAGGAGAAAAAGAGAAGAATCTGTATGAATTAAGAAGTTATAGATTTCATATAAAAAATCAAAACTGGTTATTAAATAGAAGGGGAAATTTAGATATAAATGAAAAAAGGCAGTATCAGTAAAGTACAGAGTACATTCATAAACATTTTTGTCAGAATATTAATTGTTCCAATAAAACCTCAGCACTTTTTACTAATTTAGTTGTACATTTAACTTTGTATAGTAAAGACATCTAAATATATTTAATAATTTGAAAAATACATCATTTGACCAAGAAATTGGAATTTTAAAATATGTATGGAGATACGCCAGATGAGTATGAGTAAGTTTATGTATTGTCAAAAGACTTGGATATCACCAAGTCATGTTATGTATCACCCAAAGTTACATTATTGGATGTTCTGGTTATCTGGTTTACCACTTGTCAGAGTATTAGAATTTCAATATATGTAAGAACATTAAAACAGTACTGATTATACTTTGACTTCTTGGATTCAGAAGGTAGTTTGGTATCTTTCAGTGCTTCAGTGTTGTCGTTGTGAGCAGTTGTCATTTTTATAGATAGTACTTTAGATGTACTGGGGTTGTATGGCGTTCTCTAGTTGTTGCTTTTCTACAAAATAAATTCCCATGTCAGCTTCATATCATATATTCTGATTTTCTTTGCTTGTTTTTTTTTTTTTTTTTACCATCTTAGCCATTTTTAAGCATACAGCTTGATAATTTTGCATATATTCACAATGTTATGCAATTTGTCTCCAAAACTTTTTCATCTTGCAAAACTGAAACTCTTCGTTTCCTTCCCATAGTAACCACCATTGTACTTTCTATTTCTATGAATTTGAGATGTTTGATTTTCTTAAATATAACCCAGACTATATATACTTGTCAATTCATTTATATTACTGTATTAGGTGGCTTTATTCAATTTTTTACATTTTTATCACAAAGGGCACTTCAGAAAATACTGGTCCACAGTTTGTTCAAAGCTGTCCCTAACTTAGAAAATCCCCCCCAAACAAAAAACAAACCCCAGAACCTAAGCTTGAGAAGAAGCAATGATACCCTAGATTCTAAGGAGAATCAAGAACAACTGGGCAAGACTCTACAGCCTGTGTACTGAAAGACAATTTTGGACCAGCATTTCTGTTCCCCAGACCAAGCGAGAGGGGTCTGACTAACGAGAATTACTTGGATTGGGGTGGGCAGCAGGAGTGCTTGAAAGGATGAGATGGGACGTCTCCTTCTCAGGCTAAATGATTGCTGTGCTCCAGAAATCCACAGACCCGCCCTGATGCCACTGCTGGGTCAGTGCAAGATGAAATTCTGGACATTGGAAACTGTTCCTCCAGGAGTTTGGGAGATGGCTTGTACCTACTTCTTTCATAGAGATTTTGAAGATAGAAGGTGTGCTGGACCAGTTCACAAAACAGGAAGATAGCAACCATAGTTTGCACTCCAATTTGAACTCACTAGTGTGTATATAGAAGATTTAAGGAGTTGGTTCCCACGGCTCTGTGTGGGAGAGATTGAAGATCAGAGGACAATGCAGAAACTATAGAATATGAACCAAAGGCTGTTTGTTTGGGGGAAAACACATAACAGACTGATAGAAAATTAAAAGGTACAAACAAATAATATCTTGAATAAAGAAGGAGACATAAATAGAGATGTAGTAGATCCAAACAATCATTAATTGTTTGGATAATTAACAATCGTTAATTATGAATATTTATGGAAAAAATTGAAAATCAGCAACCTAAAATGACCACCACATCACAGTTGTTCCAGGCCTCCCTCAAAATAACACCCTTTTGCTGTATATTTACCAAAACTTCAAGCAACACATATTATCCAAGTAGATTATGGGATTAGAAAAAAAAATTCATCATGTTAATTGAGATTAGTGTAACTTGATAAAAAACCATTCTGGGAAAAGCAATCTGCCTGGTACCTTAATACTCCCTATATGTTCTTGCAGCTAAGTCAAGAATAAAAGGCCCTGAAAACTCTGCCTGGGCCAATTATCAGTGAACAGCCTTGAAAGATGAGGCATAAGACAAAGAGCAGATCTTGTACAGGAGAGATGGTTTCCCCAAGCTCGGCGTTTCTCAGTGCCACACACACTCAGCATGTGCACCATCCACCTGCAACCTTTCCCTTTGCTTCTATGAGACCTGAAGCCCAAGAGGGTCTTAAATGCTGCTCATGCTGCTTGCTATGCTGTGAACAGTAAAGTCCATTGTGTCCCAGAAGTTCATGTCTTATGCCCCAATCCACAAGACAAACAGGCTAACTTATAGCTTCTAAATTGGATAAAATTCCAGACCTTTACAAAACCTCATAGTATAGTACAAAAAGGGAAAGCAAAAGCGAATGCATGGTCACTTCAGTCGTGTCTGACTCTTTGCAACATTATGGACCATAGCCCACCAGGCTTCTCTGTTCATAGGAAGAATTTCTTCAGGCAAGAATACTGGAGTGGGTTGCCATGCCTTCCTTCAGGGATCTTCTCAACCCAGAAATCGAACCCACGTCTCTTAGGTCTCCTGTAAGAATCCTAAATGAAACAGCAAATCAAACTCAGAAGTGTATGTTTCGATCGAGTAAGGTGGCCCTGGGAATACAAAGATGCCTAATCAGAATACCCATTACCGTCATAAACCATGTTAACAGAGTGAAGTGGAAAGATACAAATTTAATTAATATAATTCTCATTCAGGATTAAAGAAAAGCATTTCAGCATATTAGAAACAAAATTACTAGAATTTGAGAAGTCGAGAAACTTGTCTCCTTGAATATCCCCATCGTATGAAGTCAAGGGTTTAAGAAAGAGTAGCAGTGGAGGGGAAGGGAGATGTGCAGAGAGGGAGGAAATGATAAAGACCAAAAAGAAACTCCTATTCCAAAGATGGAGTGGAACTTGAAACTCCCAACTTATATGTTTACATACAAAGTATAATGAATAAGGAAGTAGCAAGCTGCCATAATTCTATTGGAGAAGGCAATGGCACCCCACTCCAGTACTCTTGCCTGGAAGATCCCATGGATGGAGGAGCCTGGTGGGCTGCAGTCCATGGGGTCACTAAGAGTCGGACACGACTGAATGACTTCACTTTCACTTTTCACTTTCATGCGTTGGAGAAGGAAATGGCAACCCACTCCGTGTTCTTGCCTGGAGAATCCCAGGGACGGGGGAGCCTGTTGGGCTGCCATCTATGGGGTCGCACAGAGTCGGACACGACTGAAGTGACTTAGCATTGCCATCTGGAAAGCCCAACCCTTTAAACAATAATTCCCCTTTCTTCCCTCCTTCAGCTCCTGGCCTACTTTCTGACTCTACTTACTGCTTGACTATTCTAGGTACATCATATAGATGGAATCATACAATACAATATTTGCCCACGTGAGTCTGGCTTATTTTGCTCAGTATAATGTCTTCAAGGTTCATCCATGTTGAAGCATATGTCAAAAATTCTCTCCTTTTTAAGGCTCAATAATATTTCATTATATGTATATAACACATCTTGTTGATCGATTCACTCAGTGAAAACATTTGAGTTGTTTCCAACTTTTGGCTATTTCAGGTACCCTACTGTTAGTATGAACATAAGTGCAAATAGCAGTTTGCCTGCTTTCAGTTCTTTGAGGGGTATATAATATACCCAAAAGTGAAATTGCTGAATCATATGGTAATTCTATGTCTGTTTTTTTAAGAGTTACCATATGGTTTTCCACAGTGACTGCACGATGTCACATTCCCACTAGTATAAGGGTTCCAATTTTTGGAACCTCACCAATATTTGTTTTCTGTTTGTCTGTTGCTTTTTGGTAGTCACGTCTCATTGTGGTTTTGACTTCCATTTCCCTAATGTCTAATGGTGTTGAGCAACTTTTCATGTGCTTATTGGACATTTGTGTATGTTATTTAGAGAATTGTCTGTTCAGATTTCTTTGCCCATTTTTAGATTGAGTTGTTTGGTTTTTGTTGTTGAGTTGTAGGAATTCTTTACGTATTCAGAATATTAATCCTTTATGAGATATGCAATTTGCAAACATCGTCTCTCACTCTGAGTTACTTTTTTACTCTGTTCATGCTGTCATTCAGCGCACACAAAAAATTATTTTGATGAAGTCCAATTTATCTATTTTTTCTTTAGTTGCCTGTACCTTTAGAGTCATGTCTAAATCATCGTCACGTCCAATATTATGAAGGTTTTCCCCTATGTTTTCTTCTAAGAGTTTTATGGTTTTAGCTTTTGATCCACTTTGAGTTAATTTTTCTGAATCGTATTACATAAAGGTCCAACTTCACTCTTTTGAATGTGGATATCCAATTTTCCCAGCACCATTTATTGCTGTCCTTTCCTCCACTGAATAGTCTTGACACCCTTGTTGAAAACCATATATAAAGTTTATTTCTGGGCTCTCTTCTATTCCATTGGTCTATATATCTATCCTAAAGCCAGCATCACACTTTTTAATTACTACAGCTTTTGGACCATATTTGTTTGAGTCTATTACTGAAGTTTTTATTCTATCTTTATTACTGTAGCCTTATAATAATTCTTGAAATCAGTTAAGTCTTGAAATCATGGATTTTCCAAGTTTGCATACCTTTTTTTTCCCCAAAATGTTTAGGCTATTCTATTTCCTTGATTTCCTATGTAAATTTTGGAATCAATTTTTCAGTCTCCAAAACTGTTATGCTTGGTATGTACCCCAGTGCTCATTGTAGCACTATTTACAATGGCCGGGATGTGGAAACAACCTAGGTGTCCTTCAACAGATGAATAAAGAAGATATGGTACATATATACAATGGAATATTACTCAGCCATAAAAAGAATGAGTTTGAGTCAGTTCTAGTGATGTGGATGAAGCTATAGCCTGTTATACAGAATGAAGCAAGTCAGAAAGTGAAAAATAAATATATTAACACAAACATATGGAATCTAGAAAAATGGTATTGATGAGCCTATTTGCAGGGAAGAAATGGAGACACAGATGGAGAGGATGGGCTTGTGGACACAGGGAGGGAGGGAGTGAGTGAGACGAATGGAGAAAGTAACATTGATATACACACACTACCATATGTACAGTCGGTAAGAAGTTGCTATATAACACAGGGAGCCCAGTCTGGCACTCTGTGATGGCCTAGAGGGATGAGATGAGGGAAAGGGAGGTTGACTCAAGAGGGAGGAGATATATGTATAATTATGACTGATCCTTGTTATTGTATGGCAGAAACAAACAACGTAAAACTTTTTAAGTATTGTGCTTGTATTTTTATTAGAATTAGGTTAAAACTATAGATGGATTTGGGAAGAATTGACAACCATATTTAGTCTTTGATCAGTGAGCAACAGTATATCTCTCCATTTATTTAGTCTTTGAAGTTTTCTTTCTCAGTGTATAGTGTTCAGCGTGCAAATTCTGCAAACATTTTATTGAAATTGAATCTTTTGTGGTTTTGTATGCTAAGTTGCTTCAGTTGTGTCCAACTCTTTGTGACTCTATGGACTGTAGCCCACCAGGCTTCCCTGTCCAGGGATTCTCCAGGCAAGAATACTGGAGGGGATTGCCATTTCCTCCTCCAGGGGATCTTCCCGACCCAGGGATTGAATCCACATCTCTTATGTCTCCTGCGTGGGTTCTTTACCTCTAGTGCCACTTGGGTTGACATTATTAATCATTCTTTTTTAAATTTCAATTATTAATTTATTTTTTAATATGTAGAAATACAATTGACTTCTCTGTGTTAACTGTATATCCTACAACCTTGCTAAACTCATTTATTCTAGGAGATTTTTGTAGATAGCTTGAGATTTTCTATGTAGTATGGCTTTTGTTTCTTTTTTTTTAAATTATGACTAGCACACTAGCTAAGACTCTCCCCTATTTTCCACCCGTGCTGTGCAACATACAGGATCTTAGTTCCCCAAACAGAGATGGAACCTGTGAGTACTGGGGTGGAAGCAGAGTCTTAACCACTGGACCAGAAGGGAAGTCCCTGGCTAAGACTTTCTGTATGATGTTGAATAGGAATAGTGACAGTAGACATCTTTGCTTAGTTCTTATCTTAGCAGGAGAGGCAGTCAGTTTTTCACCATTAGGTGTAGTGTTAGCTTAAGTTTTTTGGAGATGCCTTTTTATCATCTTAACGAAGTTCTCTTCTATTCAGTTTGCTGAGAATTTTTATCATGAATGAATGTTGAATTTTGTCAAATGCTTTTTTGGTATCAATTGATACATTTAGTATGGTAGATTAATTAATTATAATTAATGAACTAACCTTGCATTCCTAGGGTAAATCTTATGGTATATGATATGTTATCCTTTTTTTAGATATAACTTTGTTTATTTTTGGCTGTGCTGGGTCTTTGTTGCTGTGCAGACTTTTCTCTAGTTACAGAGAGCAGGGACTACTCTCCAGTTGCCATGCACAAGCTTCTCATTTCATGGCTTCTCTTGTTGCGGAGCACAGACTCTAAGGAGGTTGGGGTTTCAGTAGTTGTGGCTCCTGGGCTCTAGAGCACAGGCCCAATAGTTGCGGTGCATGGGCTTAGATGCTCCACAGCATGTGGGATCTCCCCAACCCAGGGATCAAACCAGTGTCTCGTTACTTTGGCAGGCTGATTCTTTGCCACCAGCACGTGAGGGAAGCCCAGTGTGTTATCCTTTGTGTATATTGCTGGATTCAATATGCAAATATTTTGTTGAAGATTTTTGTTTCTGTTAAGCTCATGGCAGATATTGGTCTGCAGCTTTCTTGTACTGTTCTTGTCTGATGCTGGTGTCCGAAGAATGCTGGCTACATAAAATGAGGAGGGGAGTCTTTCCTCCTTTTTTATTTTTTAGAAATAGTTAATTTACAGAGTTGGTATTATTTCTTCTTTAAATTTTTGTTAGAACTCACCATTGAAACAATCTGGGGCCTAGAGTTTTCTTTGAAGGTTTTTAATCTATTTATTCTATTCCTTTAATAGATAAAGGAATATTCAAGCCATCTATTTCATGTTTAATGAGTTTGGGTAATTCATGTATTTCAAAAAATTGGTTCATTTTATGTCAGTTGCCACATTTATAGAAATAAAGCTGTGTATCATTTATCCACTTAAGTTCTAGAGTGATATCATTCCTACTATTGGTAAAGTGCATCTTTTTTCTTTCTTGATCAGTCTGACTACAGTTTGTCAATCACAGTCATCTTCTCAAAAAATAAAGCTAACTATAAACCTACTATAATCAAGACTCTGGTGTTGGTTAAGAGATTAAATATATAAATGAATGGAGTAGAACAGAGTCTAGAAATAGACCTACACAAATACAACCAACTTATCTGTTCACGATGGAGAACTCAGAAGTTTCCAACAAATGGAATAGGGATAATTGAACATTACAGGGAAAAAAAGAACATCTACCTAAACCTAACAACTTTTTACCCAAACAAAATTTTACCCAAAATAGATCATAAGTACAAGACCATAAAACTCTTAGAAAAAAACATGAGATAATCCTCAGGACCTGGGGTTAAGCAAAGAGCTCTTAGTCTACAAAAGAATAAATTGATAACTTGAACTTCATCAAATGAAAAATTTTGGTTTTTTGAAAATGTAAGAGTCTCAACAGACTGAAAGAAAAATATTTGCAAATAACATTCAATGAAGGACTTTTATCTAGAACATATAAAAAACTCAGACTTTAATAAAACAACCTACTTTTTTTAAATATGCAAAATACTTGAACAGACATATCACCAAAAAGGACATGTGAAGCACATGAAAGGTGTTCAGCATCATTAACCATTAGGAAAATTCAAACCATGATAAGATACTCAGCTACTAGATAAGATACTCACCTATTAGAATGGCTAAAATAAAAAACACAATACCAATTGCCAGCAAGGATGTAGAACATCTGGGACTTGCATACACTGCTGGCAGGTGTACAAAGAGGTACACCCACTGTGAAAAGCTATTTGGCAATTTCTTATAAAAGTAAACCTACATTATGACCCAGCAATCCCTCTCTGAGTGTTTACCCTAGAGTAATTAACTTATGTTTACCTGAAAACTTGTATAACAGTTCTATACAGGATTGCCAGAAACTGGAAACCACCCAAATATCTTTATACAGTTGAATGGATACATAATACTCTGGTGTTTGCTCCATGCAGTATTATTCAGTAAGAAACAAAATAGCAATGCTCAGGAATGGGAGAAAAAATGACAAAACCAATACAATTGGCCAAAAAGAACACAAAGACGCAGAAGACTGCCCCTGTTCCCTCTCTGAGTTCACCCCGGCATCTTCCCACGTGTACTTTTCCAATGAAAACACTGGGCAGTTGATGTATACAACTTCCATGAATATCAAAGGCATTGTGCTACGTGGAAGAGAGATAACGAGAGGTTATATATTGGATATTTCCATTTCTATGACGTTCTGGAGGAGATAATAGGAGAGGAAGAACAGGCCAGCAGTTTCCCAGGGTTGGTGTTGTGGTGAGGGTGTCACTATAAAATGGTAATGCAAGATTTTTTGAAGTGATGGAACCAGTCTGTATCCTGATTCTAACGATGATTGTACAAATCTACATATGTATTAAAGCTTACAGAACTCCAATGAAAACTTAAAAAGCAAATTTTCCTGTAAAACTTTAGGTAATTTAGTTGTACAATGTACAAATTATTTATTTATACAAGGGTGTGGATGTACGATTATAAATTTCAAGTATATACAGTGAGGTGGGGGAGTTTTATTTTTTTGGCTGCACTGTGAAGCGTGCGGGATCTTAGTTCCCTGACCGAGAATGGGACCCGTGCCCCTCTGCAGTGGAAGTGTGGATTCTTAACCACTGGACCGCCAGAGAAGTCCCGTCCCATTTAGTATTCTTTATTTATTTTCTGTGGGGCTTCTCAGGTGGCTCAGTGGTAAAGAATCCACCTGCCAGTGCAGGAGATGCAGGAGATATGAGTTCAGTCCCTGAGTTGGGAAGATCCCTTGGAGAAGGAAATGGCAACCCACTCCAGTATTCTTGCCTGGAAAATCCCATAGACAGAGGAGCCTGGTGGGCTACAGTCTATAGAGTCACAAAGAGTTGGACACGACTGAGTGACTGAAGACGAGCACACACGATAAATTTTCTGTACTTGAATTTTACTTTATGATGCCTTTTTTGTGTGTGGTAAAACAAACACATAAATGGTACTGCTTCAACTATTTTTAAGTGGACAGTTCACTGGCATTAAGTACATTTTTACTCTTGTGAAAATATCACCACCACCCATCTTCAGAGCGTTTTCACCACCCTATACTGAAACACTGTATCCATTGAAGAATAATTCCCTATCTTCCCTACCCCCAGCCCTTGGAAACCATGGTCCTACTTTCTGTTTCCATGTATTTGACTATTCTAAGTACACCATATAAATGGAATCATGTGGTATCTGGTCTTCTGAGTCTGGCTTATTTCACCTAGTATAATATTTTTAATATTCGTCCATGTTGAAGCATGTGTCAGAGAGTCTCTTCTTGAAAGGTGAATAGTATCCACTGTATGTATATACCACATTGCATTTAACCATTTGTCCAATGATGTAGTATTGGTTCCATATTTTGTCTTTTGTAAATAATGCTGCTATGAACAAATATCTATTTGAGTATCTGCTTCTGTTCTTTTGAGTATATACACAGAAATGGAATTGCTGAATCATATGTTTAATATTTTAAGGAACCACCATACCATTTTCCACAGCATTTAAAATTTCCGCTAGCAATTTTCCCCACTGACATTTTGTTAAGAGGAAAGGTATATATAAGGGTTCTTTAAAAACAATTTTATTTTATATTGGGGTATAGTTGATTTACAATGTGTTAATTTCAGATGTACACAAAGCGATGCTGTTATACATATATCTATTCTTTTTCAGACTGTTTTCCTACTTAGGTTATTACATAATATTGAGTAGAGTTCCCTGTGCTGGACAATAGAACTGCCATGTTTTGTTAAGCCAAGAATAAATATATTTGCATTGGGGCAAGAATTATATAGTTAAATCATTTTTAAGTTTATGTGTAAAATTCTATGATTCTATTACAACTAATCTAATGGTAAAGAATTCTTATGAACTGATTTACAAAATTAATCATCATTTGCAAAGTTGTTTCTGGGAGAAAATGCCTTCATAGATTCCTTGTGTTGTCTTAGAAAGTTTTTTTTAACTTGGAAATGCCAATACACGGGCTATCTAGACTGTATTTAAATCAGTGCAGTAACCTGATTTAATAGAACCAGTCTGCCGCCTTGTGGAATTTTAATGCAATTTCCAGTTTTATAAACAGAAGTGAAAGTGAAGTCGCTCAGTCGAGTCCAACACGACCAGGCTCCTCCGTCCATGGTCCATGGGATTTTCCCAGGCAAGAGTACTGGAGTGGGTTGCCATTGCCTAAACGGGATGGCCATAATTTAGAGATGATGCCACTTGCATTCAATAATTGTTTTGTTTTTCTTAGTGTCAATTTAAAGAACCAGTTTTTAAGATTTATTTTTAATTGGAGCATAATTGCTTTACAATATTGTATTGGTTTCTTCCACATAATAATGTGCTGCTGCTGCTGCTAAGTCACTTCAGTCGTGTCCGACTCTGCGAGACCCCATAGACGGCAGCCCAACAGGCTCCCCCATCCCTGGGATTCTCCAGGCAAGAACACTGGAGTGGGTTGCCATTTCCTTCTCCAGTGCATGAAAGTGAAAAGTCAAAGTGAAGTCGCTCAGTTGTGTCCAACTCTTAGCGACCCTATGGACTGCAGCCTTCCAGGCTCCTCCATCCATGGGATTTTCCAGGCAAGAGTACTGGAGTGGGGTGCCATTGCCTTCTCTGATAACAATGTGAATCAACCCTAAATACACATATGTCCCCTCCATCCTGAACCTCCCTCCCACCCCCCAAACCAGCCCACCTCTCTAGGTTGTCACAGAGCACCAGGCTGAGCTCCCTGTGTTATACAGCAACTTCCTACTAGCTATCTGTTTTACACATGGTAATGAATATATTTCAATGCTACTTTCTCAATTCGTCCCACCCTTTCCTTCTCCCGCTGTGTCTACAAGTCCGTTCTCTATGTCTGTGTCTCTATTCCTGCCCTGCAAATAAAAAGATCCAGTTTCATTTAACATATCTATCTAAGATCTATATGAGGATAACTTTGCTAATAAGTTATCCTAATAAGTTTTGCTAATGGGCAGAAGTATTTGAATTAATATAAAGGTATTTTCTGTTCTTGTTTAGGAGGAATACATAAAACATGGAAATTGAGTGGTCATGGAAAAAGATTCAAATCACTCTTTTACCACATAAGAGATTGCATATTGCAGAACTTCTCATTCTTAAGAAAAAAATGCAATTTAAAAATAAAATTGTCTACAATTTATATGAACTTTGAAAACATTATGCTGAGTGAAATAAGCCAGAAACAAAAGGACAATTTTCTCCTTTTTTATTGTATGGAATTAAAAATTTTTAAAAAATCTCTTCCACTTTATCTTCAGTTCAGTTCAGTTCAGTTGCTCAGTCGTGTCCGACTCTTTGCGACCCCATGAATTGCAGCATGCCAGGCCTCCCTGTCCATCACCAACTCCCGGAGTTCACTCAGACACATGTCCATCGAGTCAGTGATGCCATCCAGCCATCTCAGACTCTGTCGTCCCCTTCTCCTCCTGCCTCCAATCCCTCCCAGCATCAGAGTCTTTTCCAATGAGTCAACTCTTCGCATGAGGTGGCCAAAGTACTGGAGTTTCAGCTTCAGCATCATTCCTTCCAAAGAAATTCCAGGGCTGATCTCCTTCAGAATGGACTGGTTGGATCTCCTTGCAGTCCAAGGGACTCTCAAGAGTCTTCTCCAACACCACCGTTCAAAAGCATTAATTCTTCGGTGCTCAGCCTTCTTCACAGTCCAATTCTCACATCCATACATGACCACTGGAAAAACCATAGCCTTGACTAGACAGACCTTTGTTGGCAAAGTAATGTCTCTGCTTTTGAATATGCTATCTAGGCTGGTCATAACTTTCCTTCCAAGGAGTAAGCGTCTTTTAATTTCATGGCTGCGGTCACCATTTGCAGTTAGTTGTAAACATTTAGCAAAGGGAAAGTAATTATGAAGTAATAATAGCATTGAGACTTCTCTGGCAGTCTGGTGGTTAAGACTCCGAGCTCCCAATGCAGGGGGCAAGGGTTCAATCTCCAGTCTGGAAAATAAGATCTCATATGTTGCACGGCTCAGCCGAAAAGAAAAAAAAAGAATAATAGCATTTATTAAGGTCTGTTGTAGTTCTGAACATAATTCTCTCAGTTCATATAACAACTCTGCAGTATAGACCTGATTAATTTCATACTGCAGATAAGGAAAATGAAGCTCAGTTAAATTCATTGGTGTGACAAAAGTCTCAGCACCATTTGATGCCACAGAAAAGGCTTCAGGTCCTGTCAGTTTCCAAAGCTGAAACATTGGGGGAGTTCTCACTGGGCACCCCATCTTGAAAAGGATTTCCTGATCTGTTGTCTGGTGTCCTTTTTTGCCATTTGCTTTGAATTACCTGATTCCACATTAGAGATGTGTCTTGTGTCCTGAACTCTGCAGGGCTGGCTGGCCTCGGATTTTTTCTCCAATTCACAGGAAAGTACGCGGTGCTGAATAGGGAGGCATGACAGAGCAGGGTGATTGCCTGCCAGACAGACTGGGCTTGCTAGGCTGCACCATAAAACACCAGGCTTTGAACAAAGAGGAACCATTCTAGTATTCCAGGACTTGGCCAGAACATACTCTAATGGTTCAAGAGAAACATTGCCAAGCAGGCATGTTCATAGATGTCAGGCCAACATAGCGATGGATCTGAAAGCCATTCTTTCAGCAAATACTTACTGAGCTTTGACTATGATCAGATGCTAGTCTATGTAATATTTTATTAAGTACTGAAACAGACAAAAAAACCCTCCCCTAATAGAGCTTTCATTCTAGAAGAATAGGCAGACAATAAGATACATAGGTAAATTAAGGCGTGCAGTAGAAGGTGATTTTTTTTTTAAAAAGGGATTATAGAATCAGATATTTCTCCTGAAAAGACCAAAGGAAAATATTGCTAAATCTTTCTAGTCAACAAAACATAAAATTGCCAGTCAATTCTCATCCTCATCTTGGCTAAGTAGCAGCATTTGACATAATTGACCATTCCCTTCTAATGCATTCTTTGGATTTCAGGATTCCACACTACTGCTTTCCTCCTATCCCAATGCCTAATATCCTTTGGCTATTTTTAGGTTATTTCTTCTCATTTTCCCAACCTCTAAATACAGGAGTGCCCTGAGACCTTCTCTGTCAGTCTGCACTCATTAGTGAGTTCATGCAGGCTCATGATTTTAAATACTGTATATCACCAAACTCCAAAATTGTAACTCCAGCCCAGACCTCTCCTCTGAACTAGGGCTTCCCTGATAGCTCAGTTAGTAAGGAATCCACCTGTAGTGCAGGAGACCCCGGTTCGATTCCTGGGTCAGGAAGATCCCCTGGAGAAGGGATAGGCTACCCACTCCAGTGTTCTTGGGCTTCTCTTGTGGCTTACCTGGTAAAGAATCTGCCTGCAATGGGGGAGACCTAGGTTCGATCCCTGGGTTGAGAAGATCCCCTGGAGAAGGGAAAGGCTACCCACTCCAGTGTTCTGGCCTGGAGAATTCCATGGACTGCATAGTCCATAGGGTGGCAAAGAGTCAGACACAGCTGAGCGACTTTCACTGTCTTTCTTTCATATCACCAAACTCCAAAATGGAAACTCCAGCCCAGACCTCTCCTCTGAAGTGCAGGCTATTCAGTTGCTTACCCAACATCTTCACTTATAACTGCAAATTTAATATGAATTTCTGTTTCTTCCTCCTTAAGGAACCTGCCTTCCCAGTGTCTTCCCACAGTTAATTACAATGGTCAGCCTTCCACTTTCAGCTCAGGCTGCGAACCCTAATGTCTTCCTTGACTTTTCTCTTTCAAACCTTGCCTTCTTAGTAAATTTGGCCTGTTCTATTTGCCAAATATATCCAGAATCTGCCAGCTTCTCATCCTCAGTGTTTCTAGCCTGGTCTCACTCACCATCATCCTTCACAGGATTATCACAAGTACAGGTTTCTCCTGCTTTTCGGAAAGTTTGAGTTTCGCCACTTTGCTTTTGGGAAAATATCTACTCACTGAAAGAAATCTCAAGAGGATTTTTCGCTTTTATGGAGAAAAAGAGAAAGGCGAAAATAGTGTTTAGCAGCTAGTGGGTTATGGAGGCTGCACCCAAAGCTGGAGAATGGCACTGCCAAACTCCTTCCCTGGGAACTGAGCTACACTCAGCATCTCAGCATCAAGGCACCTGAGCTTTTCACTGTTGGCGTAAGCATCTGTGCTTTATCGCGATTTATTTTTTCCATCATTAGCAAGATGTGTCCTAAGATAATTGCTTTTTCTCCTTCCATCATTTCAGCTTAGAAAAAATTTTATAAGATCACTTTTGCTTACGGATAGCCAGGGAAACCTATGTCCGATCTCTCTCCTAACCCCTTGGTCCAGCCCCCTCAATCTCTTCTTGACATGGAAGCTAGAATGTTGGCTTTTTAAAACTGAAATGTAATAAGACCATGTCCTTTTCCTGTTCAACACTTTCCAACAATTTCGTTTCGCAGAGTAAAAGCCCAGGTCCAGGGCTATGTGACTGCTCTTCCCTCCCCCGCCCTGGTTTACTCTCTGCCCTCTCCTATGGCTCTCCTCTCTGATCACCCCGCCCTGGTTTTCTCTCTGGCCCTCTCCTATGGCTCTCCTCTCTGATCACCCCGCCCTGGTTTCTCTCTGGCCCTCTCCTATGGCTCTCCTCTCTGATCACCCCGCCCTGGTTTTCTCTCTGCCCCTCTCCTATGGCTCTCCTCTCTGATCACCCCGCCCTGGTTTTCTCTCTGCCCCTCTCCTATGGCTCTCCTCTCTGATCACCCCGCCCTGGTTTCTCTCTGGCCCTCTGCCCCTCTCCTATGGCTCTCCTCTCTGATCACCCCGCCCTGGTTTCTCTCTGGCCCTCTCCTATGGCTCTCCTCTCTGATCACCCCGCCCTGGTTTTCTCTCTGCCCCTCTCCTATGGCTCTCCTCTCTGATCACCCCGCCCTGGTTTTCTCTCTGCCCCTCTCCTATGGCTCTCCTCTCTGATCACCCCGCCCTGGTTTCTCTCTGGCCCTCTCCTATGGCTCTCCTCTCTGATCACCCCGCCCTGGTTTTCTCTCTGGCCCTCTCCTATGGCTCTCCTCTCTGATCACCCCGCCCTGGTTTTCTCTCTGCCCCTCTCCTATGGCTGTCCTCTCTGATCACCCCACTCCAGCCATATGAGCCCTCCTTGCTGTTTCTTGAGCCACACCAGGCACGCTCCTGTGTTAGCATCATTTCATTTGTTCTTCCGTCAGCTTGACACACCATGAAATAACTGCTTGGCTCCTGTTTTCCCGCCTTCAGATTTTCGAGTGTCATCTCAATGAGGCTTTCCCTGGCTGTTTAAAAACTTCTAACTCACATCAACACTCCGCCGCGGCCCCACCAACCCCATTTACTTTTCCCCATGGCACTCAACCCTACACACCAAATAACACTTACATACATGGTTCACTCTTCACCTCCATATAACTTCTATGAGGGGCAGTGATTTCTGTCCATTTTATTCATTGCTCCTCCCCTCGGACCCGGCTCCTATCAGCTGTTCAGTATGTCAGTGTCCTCCAGGTGGGCCATAGTTACACACCCGCAGTTAAACGAGGTGGTTTGCCAGCCTGTTGCAAAGTGGGAGAAAGGGCACCAGGAGAAACTGTGGAGTGACTCCAGTTGTTAGCAAGGACTTAAAGAGCAGTAAGTATATTAGGGATTTGGGAGAGAAGGAAATGGGGCATTGCTCTGGATTGGACGCTGCCCAGAAGCTGTAATAACTCCCTGGTTGCGTATCTTAATGAGTTTTTTCAGGATAGAGGGAAGAGTGCAAACCTAACACTGTAATTGGTAAAATAGCAGCAGCAGTTATATTAACAACGAGAGGGGGGATGTTCAGTTTTTTTTGTGGTTTACACAGTAACCCTATTTTTTATAACTGCTTAGATAAGATTAATGAAGTGATCTGGTTTTTGTTTTGTTTTACCTCATGCTGTCAAGGTCGCAGAGTGGTCTAGATTGATGTAGGTGTTCTGTGAAATTGTTTATGTCCATCAAGGAAAATACCTTGTCTATCAGTGAGTGCCAGGCCAATAACTGATGCCACCTAGACATAGCTGAGAGGACCAGACTAGTTCCCAAGGTCAGTGGTTGCTTTTTTCTTATTCAAGCATACATTTTTAAAAATGATTTAATGAGTGAATACAATGATGGTCTTCATATACCTGAAGGGCTGTCACATGAAAGTGAAATAGGCTCATTTAATAAGAATTCAGAGGGTGAAGTTGGGACAATGGGTAAGTCACAGAGTGAGCAAGTTTCCACTCATCATAAAAGCTTTAAAAAAATTGAGGCCCTCAGTAGAAAGAATTCCAGTGACTTGACTTCTGAACGGAGGCTGGAGATATAATGGGTTAGGATGTTATAGACGTGACTAAGGCACTGATTAGAAGCCTGGACTAATTGCCTTTAATTTGTATGAAGCTCTGTTAAGATCTCCCAAAGCTTGCTTGGCCTTCCAATATTCTTCCTACAGAGTTCCCAAGAAGAATCAGACAGTGGCTCCAAGCTGTTCTAGGTCCTTTGAGGATTCAGAGTCTGGAAGTGGAGACAGACAAGGAAGCAAACATCTGCAGTGCATTGCATTCCCTCCTCCCCCCAGCTGCAGTAACCTCTTTGCTATTTTATGTCTCTATGGATTTGCCTGTTCTAGTTACTTATGGGACTTCCCCTGTGGCTCAGGGGTAAAGAATCTGCCTGCTATGCAGGAACTATGGGATTCCCTGGTGGCTCAGATGATAAAGAGTCTGCCTGCAATGCGGGAGACCTGAGTTTGATCCCTGGGTCAGGAAGATCCCCTGGAGGAGAAAATGGCAACCCATACCAGTATTTTTGCCTGGAAAATCCCATGGACAGGGGAGACTACCGGGCTACAGTCCATAGGATTACAAAGAGTCGAACACGACTGAGTGTCTTCACTTTCATGCAGGACCTGCAGGAGATGCTGGTTTGATCCCTTGGTTGGGAAGATCCCCTGGGCTACAGTCCATAGGGTTGCAAAGAGTCGGACACGACTGAGCGTCTTCAATTTCATGCAGGACCTGCAGGAGATGCTGGTTTGATCCTTTGGTTGGGAAGATCCCCTGGGCTACAGTCCATAGGGTTGCAAAGAGTCAGACACGACTGAATGTGTTCACTTTCATGCAGGACCTGCAGGAGATGATGGTTTGATCCCTTAGTTGGGAAGATCCCCTGGAGGAGGACATTGCAACCCACTCCAGTATTCTTCCCTGGCGAATTCCATCAACAGAGGAGCCTGGCAGGCTACAGTCCATAGGGTTGCAAAGAGTCAGACTGAAGTGACTTAGCATGCATGTACAGGTACTTCATATAATTGGAATCATGAAATATTTGTCCTTTGGGTTGGACTTATTTCATTCAGCACATTTTCAAAGTTCACCTGTGTTGTAACATGTATCAGAATTTCACTCCTTTTTATGGTTGAATATTATCACATTGTATGTATATACTACATTTTGTTTGTCCATTGGTCTGTTGAGTCAAGCCAATTTTATTTTATTATTTTTTTATATTTGTTATTTGGCTGCAAAGGTCTTAGTTACAGCACGTAGCATCTTCCTTCATGCATCTTTAGTTGTGGCATGTGGGAGGTTTTTTTTTTTAGTTGCAGCCTGTGCACTCTTAGTTGAGGTATGTGGGATCTAGTTCCCTGAACAGGGATCAATCTCAGGTCCCCTGCACTGGGAGCACAGAGTCTTAGCCACTGGACTACCAGGGAAGTCCCAATTCAAACCAGTTTTGAAAGGAGCTTCTTTATTTGGGGAAGGAAAGGCCAGGTTTTGCAGGAAGGATATTGTTTGCATGATAGATGAATAGAGCAGTGGAAAATGAAATTGTACAGGATTTGGGAAATAATTAGCAAAGTTTTATCACTGCTTGAGGGCTCAAGAACACAGAGAGGGGAGCTGTGGCTGATGGGGCTGCTGGGAATGGCAGAACTGAGTTAATAAGAGCCTTGCATGCCATGCTTAGACTATGACCTTTTTCTTATAGACAAGAGAGACACATTGGAGGTCCGTCCCCTAACTCCAATCAAAGTCTGTTTATTCTATTTATTATTTTTTCTCATTATACAAATAATACATGCTTGTGTTCAAAAAGTCAACCATACTGAAATATAAACATTGGAAAGAAGAGATTACCATTTTCTTACCCATATAGCTAACCCCTATTAAAATTTTGATGTATATCCCATATTAAAACTCACTAGCTGAAGACCACAAGAACCATTTAAAGTTAAAATTAGGTTCATTTAGCTTGCTGCAGCAAGGAAGAGCCCACCCCAGGGAATGTATAGTGATGTGTGGGGATGTATCATTAAGAAGGTATTGGGAAGAGTTTATTACAAGATCTGAGCTTATGCTGGCAGATTCTAAGGAGTCTTTAGGGAAGGTAGGAAACTGTCTTGGATTGGGTGCTGTCAGGACACAGGGACAATTTGGTAGATCTTTGGTAATTTTTATCTGGACTGCCAAAGGATTAAGATTGGGCAGGAGCTATCATTGGTAAAGAAGCTGTAATCATCCTTGTAGGTGTAAGAGGAAGATTTTAGCCATTTTCATGGCTTCACTGGGGACTTGTTTCACTACAGTCTCAGAATGGCCTTGTCTGGTTATTGTTTATATCCTGTAAGGCCTAAATTGATGTTTTGTTAGGAACGTTACAGCCTGTGTGCTCAGTCACTCAGTTGTGTCCGACTCTTTGTGACCCTGTGGACTGCAGCTGCCAGGGTCCTCTGTCCATGGAATTTTCCAGGCAAGAATGCTAGAGTGGGTTGCCATTTCCTACTCTAGAACATTACAGCCTAGAGTGAAAATTAATAAAGGTAAACCTCACTAAAGTGGAAAGATTGAGGGCAGGAGGAGAAGGGGATGACAGAGGACGATGGTTGGATGGCATCACCGACTCAATGGACATGAGTTTGAGCCAGCTCCGGGAGATGGTGAAGGGTAGGGAAGCCTGACGTGCTGCATTCCGTGGGGTCCCAGAGTCGGACACGACGGAGCGACTGAACAGCCCTAAAATGGAGTTGGAAGGCCAGAAGGGGGAGCTCTCACACACCTATCACTGGATCCCCAAAGGAAGAGAGAAACCCTGTCTCTCCAGCAGAAGCCACACTGCTACCACCAGAAGGAGGGGAAATTTTTTGTCCTTGCCTGGCAACAGCCCAGCCAATGATAAAGCCACTATATTTCAAACTCCCGTTTCCTTCAATGGACCTTCTGGTTCTAACAGCTCCTCCCAACTTTCCCTTCTCTGTAAGAGTTTTCACTCTTGTTTTACTGGGCTTCCTTGTGGCATACCACAGTTGTATGCCCTGAAGATCCCCCACAGGGTCACAAGGAGTCAGACATGACTGAAACTATTTAACACATGCAAGCTGTTCCCAAATACACTCATTGTGCTGGTAAAAATAACTGGTGGTTTTTATTGTTTTAGGGTAGCACTAGCTATCAGCTTTCAGATTACCTTTTACTTTCTCAGTTCCCTATTTTAACCCAGGGCAGATGAAGTCAGCCTGCAGGATATTTCACTCTGAAATTCAGATCTACTGTCAAGATTCCATTCATCAGAAGGTTGTTTAGAGAACATTATCTGCTGTTGAACTGAAGTCAGAGCTTCATATTCCTTTTTTAGCAGATGAGCTGTTGGATCAGATGTGACAATGGCTTTATGGCAGTATTTATGTGTATGGGGAAAATATGTGCAGGCCAAAGTACCTGACTTCCTCATTTCTTGTTTTCTGAAACATTTTGGTATTATTAAAGATTCCGGAGAAGCCTATAGAAATGTAAGTACATTTTTCTTTTACGATAATATATATTCTACATTGAGAGGTCAATATTATATCCAGAACAACTCTATTTTGATCATTGCCTGCTCATGTTTATGAAATTTTGAAAAAGTTTCGAAGACTTGGGTGGCATTCACTTACCTTTCCCATTACTTCTCTATGGCAACTTATAGCATCCCCCTTCCTCCACTTTGTTGGAGACAGAAACATCCCTTCCCGGGTGTGAAATGACAGGGATGTTAGACTTGTGAATGTCTTGTCTATTGTGGTGTAAGCCATATAAAAAAGTTGTTAGTAGGGAATCCCCTAATGGTCCAGTGGTGGGAACTCTGTGCTTTCACTGCTGGGAGCACAGGTTCAATCCCTGGTGGGGCCACATGGTAAGGCCAAAAAAAAAAATTGTTATTAATTGAATTTAGGCTTCCCTGGTGGCTTAGTGGTAAAGAATCTGCCTACCAATGCAGGAGACATGGGTTCTCTCCCTGGGTCGGGATGATTCCCTGAAGAAGGAAATGGCAACCCACTCCAGTATTCTTGCTTGGGAAATCCCATGGACAGAGAGCCTGGCCGGTTACAATCCATGGGGTCACAAAGAATTGGACACAAATTAGCGACTAAATAACAACACATTGAATTTAGTTAACCAGAAATCAACTGATGGTTGATTCACAAGGAAAAGATACTAGAGGGGATACTGGGTGGCACTCAAAGGAAAGTGGATGCAAACCCAACAGTTAGTTTTATTACGTGTTTTAGCTAAAAGACAAGAAAATCACATTAGGCGTTAGGTATTATACCAAGGACTAACTGAAGATAAAAAGTGGGAAACATCCAGTAGGATGCTTGGAAACATGTCTGTGGGTTGCTGGTGCTCCCTCCATCAAGAGGAGGTTCTATTGTGCTTCCAACATAGAGGGTACAGGTTTGATCCTTGGTCAGGGAACTAAGATCTCACATGCCATGTGATGCAGTCAAAAATTCAAAAAAAAAAAAAAAAAAAGTAGAGTCTATGTCCTACTCCCATGAATGGGAGTGGGCTTTGACTGTGTTGTCTAATAGAAAAGATAGAAGCAACTTTGTGTGACCTCCAGTTGCCCCTGGGACACTCACTCTAGGAGACTTCTGCAGTCCTCTAAGAGATCTGCATATCCTGGGGTTGCCATGTGGAGAGATCATGTGAAGATGAAGGAGGGAGGGAGGGAGGGAGGGAGGAAAGTGGGGAAAGAGAGAGAGGTGAAGAAGAGGAAGAAGGAGAAGAGGAGGAGATGAGAAGATAAGAAAAGAGAGAGAAGGGAGAAGAGATGGATCTGAAGGCCCTAGCTCTTTCATTTCCCAGTGGTTTGAGTCCAGGCATCAAACATGAGCAAAGAATCCTTTGAGGTGACTCTAGCCACAATCTGACTGTGACCTCATAAATGCTAACTGACCTTGGTCATTCCTCAGGTTTTTGAGCTAAAATAAAATGATTGTTATTGTTTGAAAAGTCACTCTTTTGGGATGGTTTACTATGCTTCACGAGACAACTGGAACAATGAATTGATGTCGTGTAACTTGATACCAGCACTTGCTTAGGTCCTTTTTATTGAATTTTTCTCTGATCGTCTTCATAACCTAAAAGCTCCTGGTCTAAAATTATATAGAAGCTGGCTAGGTGACTGGTGAAGACAGTAGCCATGCAAACCTTTGGTGATAAGATTGAACAGCTTTCCCTCATTTATTATATTTAGTACTATTATCAGAATAGAGGAGAGTAATATATTGTATAAAGGATTAATTTGTAATAACCTGAGAGCATTGAAAAAATCTCTCTACTCTTTCAGTTCATAAAATGTATTACATGTTATCATTTGACAAGAACATTCAAATCTGGAAACTTGTAAGTGAAATCTTTTGTACCCTGTTACTGTATGTCTTTGTATACGAACATCAGTATGCTTCTTTTAACTGGAGAAATACACCATTGAACATAAGTTTATTAATGATTTACATATACAGAGCATAAGGAATTATAGCTATCATGTTCTAATAACTTAAAATAGAGTATAATCTACAAAAATGCTGAGTCACTATTTGTACGTCTGAAACTAATATAGTAAATCAACTACACTTCAATTAAAAATAAAAAATTTTTAAGTAAAAAAAAAACACAAAATTTAACTTAAGACAACTTTTTTAGCTTGTAAGTTTTCTTTTATCCTAAGTTTGGTAAACATAAGAGCCCTCATAACTGTTTGGATCCATTACAATGTGGAGAATGTGAAATAAATGTAGTCATTGCTATTAGGTTTCTTTTTTTTTTTTTTACTGAAATAAAATGCACATAACAAAATTAACCATTTGAAAACATACATTAATTGCATGTAGTACATCTTTGGGCTTCCATGGTGGCTCAGACAGTAAAGAATCAGCCTGCAATGCAGGAGACCTGGGTTTGACCCTAGGTTGGGAAGATCCCTTGGAGGGGAATGGCTATCAACTCCAGTATTCTTGCCTGCAGAATTCCATGGACAGGGGAGCCTGGCAGGCTAAGTCCATGAGGTGGCAAAGAATTGGACACGACTGAGTGACTAACACTAACATACATCTACAATGTTTTGCAGCCCCTGCTTCAAATAAATAGGTCTATTTGATGCCTACTTGGTGGAAAGTTCTTAAGCAGTGCTTCTCAAAACATGGCTTAGGCATTCCTGTGGTTTCTTATGTACCTTCTTTTTTTGCATTCATATTTAGAATATGACAGTATCTCCTCTTCTCTTTTGTGATGTATCATAATTCAGACAAATGCTATGTCAAAATGTGCTAAATTAATTATGAGAATTCTGAAATTAGTTTTTAATTCTGTAAGTAATACATGAATATGTTCTTGTAAAAGATGAAAACAATTCAGACAGAGCTTAAGGGTGCCAATTCTTATCCTGTCTTTACAACACTATTACTGCAATGTGTATTTTTCTAGACCTTCTTGCCATGCCTTTACATACTTATGAATTCTTATAAAATATACATTTTTATAAAAGAAACAGTATTCTGTATCTTTTCTTTTGCAACTTAAAAAAACCCAATCCACCACTGGATTTATAAATCTTTTAAACTACTGCATGTATTCTGTAATATGAACTATCACAAATAATTTAGCCATTTATTTAAAGTCCCAACCCCTCTCTGTTACGGAGCTGGACCACACAACGCCTGGTGTTCAAGGGATTTTTAATTACCCCTTTGGAGACATAGTTTCTCCCAGAAGAAAGGTTCTAGGCCTGGCAAACATGCTGGTGTTTTCCTAGCATTGATAGCAGTTAGGGAAATCGCAGGGTCACAAGAAAGGTGTATAATAAAATGGATTATATCACGCCATATTATCTTCCAAAGTGGCTGTACTAAATTTAAACACCTATGAGGCGATTTTAAATATCCCTTGGAAAAGAGAGCTTCTCCTAGGAGGAGGTTGGCCAACCCCGCCCCGCCTCCCGCCCAGACCCGCCCCGCCTCCCGCCCAGACCCGCCCCGCCTCCCGCCCAGACCCGCCCCGCCTCCCGCCCAGACCCGCCCCGCCTCCCGCCCAGACCCGCCCCGCCTCCCGCCCAGACCCGCCCCGCCTCCCGCCCAGACCCGCCCCGCCTCCCGCCCAGACCCGCCCCGCCTCCCGCCCAGACCCGCCCCGCCTCCCGCCCAGACCCGCCCCGACCCGCCCCGCCTCCCGCCCCGACCCGCCCCGCCTCCCGCCCCGACCCGCCCCGCCTCTTCAGCACTATCCTCAGTCCCGCCCCTTCCGCTAGGAGTTCCCGCCTCTCGGCCGCGCCTGGTTGAGGGGCGGGGCATCGGTCAGCCGTGACGTCACTGCCGGCTGGACGCCATCTTGCTGGTTTGCGGCCGGTGTTGGATGTGGCGGCAGTGGTGGTGAGGGCGTGGGGAAGGGTGGGGTGAGGAGGCGAGGCCGCGGCGGGGGCGGCGAAAGTCTCCTCCGCTCAGCCTCACCGCGTGGGACGGCGCAAACGCGGTGCCGGAGGGATGTCCGCTTTCTCCGAGGCGGCGCTGGAGAAGAAGCTGTCGGAGTTGAGCAACTCGCAGCAGAGCGTGCAGACCTTGTCCCTGTGGCTCATCCACCATCGCAAGCACTCGCGACCCATCGTCACCGTGTGGGAGCGGGAGCTGCGGAAAGGTGAGTCGGCCGCTCTTCGCCCCCCGGCCTGTTCCCTGGAGCCTCCGGGACCCCCCTCCTCGCGCTCCTTGCGATCCCCACTCCCCCAGCGACCCCAGCCCCCGGGTGCCCCGCACCGCCCCTAACCCGGCGCCCCGGGCTCCCTGGCGTCGGTGGGCTGCCGGCGAGGAGGAGCGGCGTGCACCGCGCTTCCTGCGAAGCGATGTTTAGTAGGTGTTGTTGGATAAGATATAAAGGATTAGTGCTACTGTTTAACGTGGAAACAGTAGCCAGGGGCTCAGGACTCCGCTACTAATTACACTCAAATTTAGCAGTGAGGTTTTTTTTTTCATTGTGTACAGTCTAATGGAGGATAGGGGGAAGGGCAAAATTGGGAAGTATGGAAATTAAAAGATTGTTATGGGGTTGGGAAATAATTTTATTTCTATAACACAAAACTCAATCTTGTAAAATCAAGAGAGGAATCAGTTTCTAGACTGGGGGAGTCTAAAATAAGATGCATGATGTAATGGAAAGAATCCTGAATTTGTGGATTTTAGAGGATTGTAGATTTTAGGAGGACCTGGATTAGGGAGATTTCTTAATTTCTGGATCGCAAGTGCCTTACCTGAAAATGTATTAGTTAGGTGATCTAAGGTACTTTCTTGCTATATTATTATACGTCTTTAGGGTAGTGACTTTATTTTACAAAGCATTGGATAGTGCTTCTGTAAGTGAAGTTAACTTTTTTCCAGCTGAAGTCTGCTGTCACTAAAATATCTAGAAGAATCATTTCATTACTGCAGAGCAAATTTATCCAGGAGAACTGATTGTATGATGGTGCGACTGAAAATTAAAATATTTGATCTGCTTAATCTGGATTTATACCTTAATTCTTAATTCATTGGATAAAGAGAGTAGACTCTTCATTGTTGTTTCAGGCATCCTGATGTACCTGATATTATTTTTTAAGCATTTAGCAAACAGTTATTAATCAAATAGATGCTTGTGTACTGATCCATATGAAAGCCATATGTTGTATTAATACCATATCCAAATTGTTTATATAGAATGGAGACAAGCTGTGATTTTCTTGTATATTTGCTTGTTGTTAATTACTTAGAAAAAACTGATGTAGAGTCCTGTTTTTCACTTCATATGTTGAATGTGTGTGTATTGGCCCTCATGGAGAAGTTCAGTTGTGAGTGGCCAAAAGGGTTTGAGAAACAGATATGAATGTCTGGAAAATAGCTCTGAACTTTGAGAAGGCAGGAATTATCTTTGCTTATCAACCTTACTAGATATGAAAATCAGCAACAGTTTTATATTGTTTATGTGGGAGGGGAGGGAGAAAGAGCAAAAGGATTGTTACCCAGACTATTCTTAAGAACTACCACAGATCAGTAGAAAAGTGGCCATACTGTTAAAGGCATTTCACATGAGCAGAAACCTGAAAGACCAGTAAATGATACTCATCTTACTAATCAAGAAGACATAAATCAATGAAGTACTACATTAGACCGTTTGGTTTGCAGAGTTTAAAATATAACAGAGAATTCCCTGATGATCCAGTGGTTAGGCCCCAAAGCTTTCACTGTGGGAATCGGGGAGAGTATTGAGTTTGATCCCTAGTCAGGGTACTTAAGGAGAAGGCGATGGCACCCCACTCCAGTACTCTTGCCTGGAAAATCCCATGGATGGAGGAGCCTGGTGTGCTGCAGTCCATGGGGTTGCGAAGAGTCGGAAGCAACTGAGCGACTTCCCTTTCACTCTTCACTTTTCACTTTCATGCATTGGAGAAGGAAATGGCAACCCACTCCAGTGTTCTTGCCTGGAGAATCCCAGAGACGGGGGAGCCTGGTGGGCTGCCGTCTATGGGGTCACACAGAGTCGGACACGACTGAAGTGACTTAGCAGCAGCAGCAGGGAACTTAAGATCCTGCAAACTGAGAGAGCATGGCCCCGCAAAATGTATGACAATGCCAAGGATTGGGGAGGAGGACAGGAGACAAGAACTCTCTTACACTGCTGATCCTAGCTGTGAAAAAGGAGATGAACTTAGTAATCTCTAATGAAGTTGAAGGTATATGTCCTTTGACCTACTAGTTCTATGAATATGTCCTGGAGACTCAATAAATTATTGTAGCCTGTTAATAAAAATAGGTAAACAGTATAGACATCTCATTAGAGTATGGACAAATGTATTTTTACATTCATACAATATTAATATAATACAGTTTTCATGAATTAACTAGATCTACATGAAACAATATGATTGAATTATAAAACAACAAACAAGCAAAATGTTGAGCTAAGAAAGCAAGGTGCAGACCATTATGCCATATAGTGAAAGTTTGAAAACATGCTTGACCCCCATAGGCCAAGATAGTGGGAAAGAGGAAATGAAAACAGATCTGTGTAGCTAATGGTACGTATATTTGAAACAGTTTTTGAAACACGGGGGGAAATGATAAGATACCCTGTTAGCTGAGTTTGGGAATGTTTTCATAGGTTTAAATATTCCATAAATAGAATAAATTAAAGGCATATAAATAGATGCTTTAGGGGAGAGAAGTGTTGGGTGTTGATGGTGAAGATAGAAATGATGATAATTGTGGAGGTGATGACGCTGCTGCATTTTTCAGTCTGATGTGGGATTTTCTGCCAAGTGTTTCCTTTCTGTGACATGATCGTGCCTTTGTAGGTCACACATAACCTTTATCTCCTCCCTGTTCTCTGCAGTTTTGTTTATCAACTTTAGGATCCTTTGTTTCCTTTAGTATAATGATGATGACGGTAATTTACTGAGTATCAGGCATTGTTTTAGACATCTTACTGTGATACCTTGAATCACATTATCTCTGCAGAATAAGTATTTTTGAAAGGATTGATCAAATTTGGAATGTCAAGAAATAAACTAAGGAAAATTAGTTGAACATTTTGTATTAAGCTTGGCATTTTTTAGTTTCTTGAAGTGGTTAAATGACATTGGTAGAGAAAAGTACTGATCAAAATGTAAGAACAAGTAGGTGAAATGCTATGTCAAATGCAGTTATGACAATTTCCCCTGCCTGTCTGCTTATCTTTGTCTCCCTGAAAGAAAGATAATTTCTTTTTGAAGAGATGTACCCCAGGGCCCTTAAGAAGAAAAAAGTAGCTATATCCTTGATACATACAACACAATGTAACCAAAAACAGAAGTGAGCATTTTGTTGTTTTGTAACAGGTCTGTTGAGATATAATTATCAAAATAATTAGAGCTCTATTGAGATACAATTAACCTACCCTACAAGCATTACTAAGAACAGAGCCAGTGGAGGTGTTGGAATTGCAGCTGAGCTATTTCAAATCCTAAAAAATAATGCTGTGAAAGTGTTGCACTCAGTGTGCCAACAAATTTGGAAAGCCCAGCCATGGTCACAGGACTAGAAAGTGTCAGGTTTTCATTCTAATTCCAAAGAAGGGCAATACAGAAGAATGTTCAAGCTACCATAAATTGCGCTCATTTCACATGCTGGCAAGGTAAAGCTCAAAGTCCTTCCAGCTAGGCTTCAGCAGTGTAAACTAAGAACTTCAGATGTACAAGCTGAATTTAGAAAAGGCAGAGGAACCAGAGATTAAATTGCCAACATCCGCTGGATCATAGAAAAAGCAAGAGAATTCCAGAAAAACATCTATTTCTGCTTCATTGACTACACTAAAGCCTTTGACTGTGTGGATCACAACAAACTGTGGAAAATTCCTAAAGAGATGGAAATGCCAGACCACCTTACTTGCCTCCAGAGAAACCCACATGCAGGTCAAGAGGCAACAATTAGAACCAGACATGAAACAAGGGACTGGTTCAAAATTGAGAAAGGAGTACATCTAGGCTGTTTATTGTCACCCTGCTCATTTAATTTATATGCAGAGTACATCATGTGAAATGCCAGGGTGAATGAAGCACAAGCTGGCATCAGGATTGTGGGGAGAAATATCAGTAACCTCAGATATGTACATACCACCACCCTTATGGCAGAAGTGAAGGGAAACTAAAGAGCTTCTTGGTGAAAGTGAGAGTGAAAAGGCTGGCTTAAAACTCAACATACAAAAAACAAAGATCATGGCTATAAGAAACCTAGCCAGTGTATTAAAAAGCAGAGATAATACTTTGCTGATAAAGGTTAGTATAGTCAAAGCTATGGTTTTTTCCCTTAGTCTATGTACAGATGTGAGAGTTAGACCATAAAGAAGGCTGAATGCCAAAAAATTGATGCTTTCAAATTGTGGTGCTGGAGAAAATTCTTGAGAAGTCCATGGACATCAAGGAGATCAAACCAGTCAATCTTAAAGGAAATCAACACTGAATATTCATTGAAAGGACTGAAACTGAAGCTCCCATACTTTGGCCACCTGTTTGAAGACCCGACTCATTGAAAAAGAGCCTGATGCTGGGAAAGGTTGAAGGCAGAAGGAGAAGCAGGGAGCAGAGGATGAGATGGTTAGATAGCATCACTGTCTTAATGGATATGAATCTGAGCAAACTTCGGGACGTGGTGGAGGACAAAGGAGTCTGGCGTGCTGCAGTCCATGGGATCACAAAGAATCGGACTTAACTTGGTAACTGAACAACAGCAGCAATTGTTTTAGAATTTTTAAAAATACAGTTAATATGCTATAGCATGTAGAAAGCTTTTAATGATTAAGAATAATTTCACTTTATATATTTATAATTGATGCCTTAAAATATGTTTTCTGCCATCACTATGCTGATGATTCAGTAATTTTTTTTCTTTTTTAGCAGTCTAAATGTCACTGAATGGTATTTCTTGAGCACATCAAACATGTACAAAACAAGTTTATCATCTTTACCCACTCTTGTCCCACTTCCCTGTTACTCTTCCTATATTTCCTGTTTCAGTGAAAGGAATTACTGTCTGCTAGTTGCCTAAACTCAGAACTTAAAGGTTGTCTTGATACCTTTCTTCATACATGCCCCACCTGCAACTTTTTAAATTACTGTTTTAGCAGTATTTTTGTGTGTGTCCTATCCCACCCTACTGCCTAACTCCTCATCTTTTTTGTTGTTGTTGTTAATATTTATTTATTTGTCTTCATTAAGTCTTAGTTGTGGCATACAGAATCTTTTGTTGCAGGGCTGGGCTTCTCTCGTTACGATGGAAGGACTCTAGAGCACACAGGCTTGGTTGTTACCGTACGTGGGCTTAGTTGCCTCACGCCATGTGGTAGGTCCCCCACCAGGAATCAAACCCGTGCCCCTGCATTGGAAGGTGAATTCTTAACCAGTGGACCACCAGGGAAGTCCCGTCCACCTCTTTTACTAGCACTCTTGCAGTAATTTTACTTCTAGGTATGTATTCACAAGAATTGAAAGCAGGTTTTCAGACGAATACTTTACAAGAATACTCATAGCAGTACAATTCACAATACCCAAAAGGTGAAAACAGCCTGACTGTCCATTATTGCATGAATAGATTTATGTGGTATATCCATGCAAAGAAATATTATTCTGCCATAAAAAGGAATGAAATGCTGATTCATATACAATGTGGGTGAACCTCAAAAACATGTGAAGTGAAATTTATATGAAATATCCAGATGAATCCACAAAGAGAGAAAGTCATTGCCAGAGACTCGGGGAGAAAGGAATGGGAAATGAATGACTTGAATGGGTATGAGGTTGTCTTTGAGGGTGACAAAAGTGTTTTGGAATTAGATATAGGTGATGGTTGCACAACTGTATGATAAATGTCCCTGGGTTATATACTTTAACGTTGTTAATTTAAACTTACATGAATTTCCTCTCAACTCAGAAAAGATACAGGGAATTCCCCAGCAGTCTAGTGGTTAAGACTGCACTTTCATTGTTTTGTGTGTGTGTGTGTGTGTGTATTCACCTGAATAGTCAGGGAACTTTCACCTATTTTATTTAGGTTTTCATTTATTCAAATTCCAACCAGAAGCTAAATACAATTGGAAGCACTAAGTTTTACTCCAAAAGAGTAGGATCATTCAGATTTACTCCAATAAAAGTATGCAACCCTTAAGCAAAGCTTTTCTTCATTTAAAGAAAAATAAAACAAACAAAAAAACTATACAGTAGTCTTTCCTTATGTTCATTGCACAAAATGAGTTCTGCTTTTAGAACTTTGACACTCAGTGGTGTTTTTTTCCCCTCCCCGCACAATTTAAGATCCCAACTTTAATATCTTTTCTACATCAAAAAAGCCCTAAGTTTTCTTTTAGGATGGTGTAAAAACCAGTATTTCTGCACAATTCTGCACTTACATTGTTGAAGGTCCAGGTTTGATTCCTGATGGGGAACTAAGATCCCACAAGCTGCACAGTGTGGCCAAAATAAATAAAATAAAAATTAATAAAAAAGATTAAGAAAGATAATTTAACACTTTTTTGTATGTCTTTATGTTGTCTTCACGAACTACATTTTGTATATGTTGTGTGCGCATCGTAAGATTTTTAGGAACTTCTGACGTGTTAAGGCCAATAATGAACTCCAGTTACAAACATTGACCTGTTTGAGGAAGACTTGGAAAAATTTCCAGCTTTTTCAGTCTGTCATATTATTCTGCTCTTCCCATATGTATCCATTCTTAGAGAAGTGGTTCTGAAAGTGTGGTCACTAGATTCCCTTTGGTGGATCACCAAGACCCTTTTAGGAAGCATGAGAGACAAGGTAAAAACTATTTTCAAATGCTACTAAGATATTCTCTCTTTCACAGTTCTTTTCGCTGTGTTAGTATGTTCTTTGATGGTGTAAAAGGAAAGGTGAGTGAAAACTGGTAGTGCCTAATCATTAATCAAGGCGGAGGCACCAGACTGTACCAGTAATCATTGTATTTTTCAAACTGCATGTTCACAGTTAAAAAATGTCACTTTCCTGACTATGCTCATCACAGTAGCTCAGCTTACTGATTTTGTTAAATCTTGACCCTTGTGTGTGAGTGTGTCTGTGTGTGTGCTTGGGCTTTTTTCATTATGGTAAAATATATGAAACATACAACTTAACACTTTAATCTTTTTTTCCCCTCTTTATTTTAGTAAAATATACATAATGTTAATTTACCGTTTTAACCATTTTTTAAGTGTACAGTTAAGTCCATTCACACTGTTTTGCAACTGTCATCACCATCCTCCTCCAGAACTTTTTTCATTTTCCCAAACTGAAACTCCATTCTCATTAAACAGTAATTCCCTATTCTCTCCCATCCCTGGCAACCACCCATACTTCTGTGAGTATGAATTTGGCCACTCTGGGTTGGCTCATTTAAGTGAAATCATGGAACTTATTCTTTTGAGAGTGCTTTTTTTAACTTAACATAATTTTCAAGGTTCATCCAGGCTGTAGCATGTGTCAGACGTTTTTCCCTTTTTAAGAGCTAAATAATAGTCTTGTATCTATATACCAGATTTTAGTTAAGCATCTGTTGATGACAGTAGAGTTGCTTCCAGTTTTTGGCTATTGTGAGCAACACTGGTATGAACATGATTGTACGAATATCCGTGTTTGAGTCCCTTCTTCAGTTCTTTTGAGTATGTGCCGAGAAGTGAAGTTGGTAAATTGTGTAATTCTGTGTTTAGTTTTTGAGGAACAACTGTACTGTTTTCCACACTGACTGTGCCATGTGATGTTGCCACTTGCAGTGCGCCAGGATTCCAGTTTCTGCACATCTTCATCAGTACACATTATTTTCTGTTTGTTTGCTTGTTTTGAAAAAAGACATTCTAATGATTATAGAGTAGTATCTGTGGTTTAATTTTCACTTCCATAATGACTAGTGAAGACTATATATACAGGTGTTTGTTTCTGGGCTCTTGATTCTATTTTGTTGGTCTATACGTCTGTCCTTAGGCCTATACTATACTATTTCTGATTACTGTTGTTTTCTCTTAAGTACTGAAATCAGGAAATAGTCTTTTAACTTTAATTTTCTTTTTAAAGATTGTTTTGGCTATTTAGGATCAGTTGGAAATCTATATGAATTTTAGGATGGGTTTTTTGATTCCATTCAATTTGTAGGTTGCTTTGAATATGGTTATCTTAGTAGTATTAAATCTTTCAATCCATGAAAATGAGATATATTTCAATTTGTTTGTATCTTTTATTTCTTGTTATGGTTTTCAGTATACAAGTCTTATACCTGTTTGGTTAAATTTACTCCTAAATATTTTATTCTTTTTGATAAAATTATAAATAGAATTCTTAGTATATTTTTTCTATTGTTCATTGTTAGTTTATAGAAATGCAATTCATTTTTGAATGTTTTATATTCTGCAAGTTTGCTGAATTCATTTATTAGCTGTAACAGTTTTTTGTGGACTCATTAGGGATTTACAACAAGTAACATCGATGAACAGAGATAATTTGACTTCTTTGCTTCTAATTTAGATCTTATTTCTTTTTCTTGCCTGATTGCTCTCACTAGAAGTTCCAGTAGTATGTTGAATAAAAGTGGTGAAAGTGAGCATTCTTCTCTTTTTCCAGATTGTAGGGGGAAAGCTCTCAGTGTTTGATTAGAGAATCGCATTAGATGTGATTACATGTCTTTTAAATAATCTGTATAACAAAATGAGAAGTATACATGAAGTTCTGTATACTGCACATTCTGGAGGAAATACACCTGTGTGATTGCGTTCTGAGCTAAACCAGCTGCTTTTTTCATGGAATACCATTTTATTTGAAAAAACTGACGAGAGAAACTGTGATTATTGAGACATGGATATTTGCCACATGTTTTCTCAAAATGACTGTAATGAATCTGTTTACTCAAGAAAGACAACTGACAGTATTTGTTGCCCATTATACAATTTTCAAGCAGAAATTAGAATTTTGGAAAACTTAATGTGCTGTCTTGAGCCTGACACCTTCTCAGTGCTTTTAAACACTTTTCCAATGAAATCAGTAGTGATACTTTTGAAAATGGAATTTTTAAAAATAATTACCTAATAAAATGTTGAGCTTTTGGAATGCTTTTATAACTCAGCAAACCAGTGTTTATCAAGAAACTAATTTGTGATTTACAAAATGATAATGTAAGTCAAAGATCCATTCAAAGAACATGGTAGCTTAAAGTATTTTAATGTAAGAGAGTTTTAGAAGTTCGCTAATATGTTTTTAGATTCCATGTTGCAATTTAGAATCTTTTTGAAAACTATGGCTTTTTGGATTTTGGTGTAGTTTCAAAGAATATCTGAAACTATCTGTAACTGTTGAGACAGTTTGCTCTTACCAAGTTTATCTGGGCGTGGTCTGCTTTTTTTCATTGCTTTCAGTAAAACAATGTATTGTAGTGTATTCTATAGGGAGACATGAGAATCCATCTGTATTCTGTTGAGGTGGAGATTTGCAAAAATGTAAAACAGTATGACTCACCTAAGATTTTGGGGGAGAAATGTATTTTTTAAACAAATGCTATTTGTGTTAACATGTAATTTTAAAGATTATGTTAAGAATTCCTCTGTTTTAATTTTTAATAAGGTACATATTGATGGGTAGAAGAGCATAATGGGATTCTGAGACCAGAAAGTTTGAGAGCTGTTTTCAGATTAACAGAGACCATGAGTTCTTCATATTAATTTTATTTTAGCTCATCTTGCCTAATTCAGTGTAGTAATTGTTTTCATTTTTAAAACTGTAGCTTTCAGATTCTTTTGAAGTAACTGAAAGTGATATTAATGTCTATAAATAAATATGTAGAGTGAACACTGGATTTTCTTCTAACCACCCACTTCTGGAAGTGCTGGTGTAGTAATTTTTTAGCCCCCAAACATGACATTTTTAAAAATAGTGTTTATTTTTCTGTAATTATAGATTCATAGTCAGTTTTAAGAAACAATACAGAGAGATCCTGCTTAGCTACTGCCAGCTTTCACCAATGGTAATATCACGGACAACTAGTTTTTAAAAAAAAAACTCTGATATTATAGATCCTGCAAAACATCACAGCTGTGGTATTGACATTGATACAGTCAAAATATGGAACATACTCATCACCACGAGCAACCCCTCGTGTTGCCTTTTAGCTACATCCACTTCAATCCCAACACACCCTTGTTTAATCCTAGTTGATCAAATTTTTCTTTATAAATTATGTTTTTAGTGTCAGGTTTAAGAACTCTGATTAGACCTGTTTTTCCAAAGAGCTTTTTCCCCAGTGTTTTGTTGAAAAATATTTATACTTTTGCATTTAAGTCCATAATCCATTTTGAGTTAAATTTTTATAAGGTGTAAAATTTAGATCAAGGTTTAAATGATCTAGTATCATTTGTTGAAAAAGCAGACTATCGTTCCTTTATTGAATTGCTTTGCTTCTTTGTCAAAATTGACTTGAGCGTATTTGTGTGGTTCTCTTTCTGGGTTTTCTGGCCTAGTCCATTGATGCACATGTGTCTCCTTTCACCAGTGCCACAGGTAATCTTTATTACTCTGTTAGCTATATGACAAGTCTTGAAATCGGGTAGGTTGATTCCTTGCAGAGTTGTTTTAGCTGTTCTGGTTCTTTTGCCTTTCTCAATGGATTTCAGAATAATCTGGTCTATATCAATAAAGATTATTTTGCTTAAAGTTTTTGATAAGGGTTGCATTAATCCAGTTTAGGGAGAATTGACACCTTAATTATGTCACTTCTAATCCAGGAATATAGTATATTTCTCCATTTATTTATAATTTTTGATGTTTTCTATAACTGTCAAATAGCTTTCAGTACACAAGTCCTGTGTTTTGTTATATTTACATTTAAATATATTGATTATTTGGAGCAATTTAAAAGGATATTGTATTTTTAATTTTACGTATTTATTGCTAATATATTGAAATACATATTTCACTATGAAAGGCTGTATATTGTCACCCTGCTCATTTAACTTATATGCAGAGTACATCATGCAAAATGCCGGGCTGAATGAAGCTCAAGCTGGAATCAAGGTTGCCGGGAGAAATATCAACAACTTCAGATATGCAGATGACACCACCCTTATGGCAGAAAGCGAAGAAGAACTAAACAGCCTCTTGATGAAAGTGAAAGTGGAGAGTAAAAAAGTTGATTTAAAACTCAACTTTCAAAAAACAATCATCATGGCATCCAGTCCCATCACTTTGTGGCAAATAGATGGGAAAACAGTGGAAACAGTGAGAGACTTTCTTTTTTGGGGCTCCAAAATCACTGCAGATGGTGACTGCAACCATGAAATTAAAAGACGCTTGCTCCTTGGAAGAAAAGCTACAACCAACCTAGACAGCATATTAAAAAGTAGAGACATTTCTTTGCCAACAAAGGTCCATCTTGTCAAGGCTACGGTTTTTCCAGTAGTCATGTATGGATGTGAGAGTTGGACTATAAAGAAATCTGAGCGCCAAAGAATTGATGCTTTTGAACTGTGGTGTTGGAGAAGACTATTGAGAGTCCCTTGGACTGAAAGGAGAGCCAACCAGTCAGATCCTACAGGAAATCAGTCCTGAATATTCATTGGAAGGACTAATGCTGAAGCTGAAACTCCAATACTTTGGCCACCTGATGTGAAGAACTGTCTCATTGGAAAAAACCCTGGTGCTGGGAAAGATTGAAGGTGGGAGGAGAAGAGGACAACAGAGGATGAGATGGTTGGATAGCATCACTGACTCAATGGACATGAGTTTGAGTAAACTCTGGGAGTTGGTGATGGACAAGGAAGCCTGGTGTGCTGCAGTTCATGGGGTCGATGTGGATGGACCTTGAGGACATAATGCTACATGAAATAAATCAGGGAAAGACTATATGATCTCATATGTTGAATCTTTCTTTCTTTTTTTTTTAAAAAAAGGCCATATACCCAAACTCATAGAAAAAAATCAGATTTGTAGTTGCTAAAGGTAGAAGATGGTCAAAAGGTACAAACTAAGTTTTAAGATAAATAGTAGGGATGTAATGTATAAAATGATGACTGTAATTAACATTGCTGTATGCAAAATGGTTGGGGAAGTCTTACAAATAGCTGTGAAAAGAAGAGAAGAGAAAAGCAAAGGAGAAAAGGAAAGATAGAAGCATCTCAATGCAGAGTTCCAGAGAATAGCAAGGAGAGATAAGAAAGCCCTGCTTGGTGATCAGTGCAAAATAAATAGAGGAAAACAACAGAATGGTAAAGACTAAAGATCTCTTCAAGAAATTAGAGATACCAAGGGAACATTTCATGCAAAGATGGGCTTGGTAAAGGACAGAAATGGTATGGACCTAACACAAGCAGAGGATATTAAGAAGAGGTGGCAAGAATACACAGAAGAACTGTACAAAAAAGATCTTCGCAACCAAGATAATCACAATGGTGTGATCACTCATCTAGAGCCAGACATCCTGGAATGTGAAGTCAAGTGGGCCTTAGGAAACATCACTACGAACAAAGCTAGTGGAGGTGATGGAATTCCACTTGAGGTATGCCAAATCCTGAAAGATGATGCTGTGAAAGTGCTGCACTCAATATGCCAGCAAATTTGGAAAACTCAGCAGTGGCCACAGGACTGGAAAAGGTCAGTTTTCATTCCAATCCCAAAGAAAGGCAATGCCAAAGAATGCTCAAACTACCGCACAATTGCACTCATCTCACACGCTAGTAAAGTAATGCTCAAAATTCTCCAAGCCAGGCTTCAGCAATGTGTGAACCGTGAACTTCCAGATGTTCAAGCTGGTTTTAGAAAAGGCAGAGGAACCAGAGACCAAATTGCCAACATCTGCTGGATCATGGACAAAGCAAGAGAGTTCCAGAAAAACATCTATTTCTGCTTTATTGACTACGCCAAAGCCTTTGACTGTGTGGATCACAATAAACTGTGGAAAATTCTTCAAGAGATGGGAATACCAGACCACCTGACCTGCCTCTTGAGAAACCTGTGTGCAGGTCAGGAAGCAACAGTTAGAACTGGACATGGAACAACAGACTGGTTCCAAATAGGAAAAGGAGTACGTCAAGGCTGTATATTGTCACCCTGCTTATTTAACTTATATGCAGAGTACATCATGAGAAATGCTGGGCTGGAGGAAGCACAAGCTGGAATCAAGATTGGTGGGAGAAACATCAATAACCTCAGATATGTGGATGACACCACCCTTATGGCAGAAAGTGAAGAGGAACTAAAAAGCCTCTTGATGAAAGTGAAAGAGGAGAGGGAAAAAGTTGGTTTAAAGTTGAACATTCAGAAAAATAAGATCATGGCATCTGGTTCCATCACTTCCTGGGAAATAGATGGGGAAACAGTGGAAACAGTATCAGACTTTATTTTTCTGGGCTCCAAAATCACTGCAGATGGTGACTGCAGCCATGAAATTAAAAGATGCTTACTCCTTGGAAGGAAAGTTATGACCAGATAGCATGTATCTAGTTATGACTAGATAGCATTTTGGTTTTTTGTTTTTTTTTTAGATAGCATTTTGAAAAGCAGAGGCAATACTTTGCCAACAAAGGTCCGTCTAGTCAAGGCTATGGTTTTTCCAGTGGTCATGTATGGATGTGAGAGTTGGACTGTGAAGAAAGCTGAGCGCCGAAGAATTGATGCTTTTGAACTGTGGTTTTGGAGAAGACTCTTGAGAGTTCCTTCGACTGCAAGGAGATCCAACCAGTCCATTCTAAAGGAGATCAGTCCTGTGTTCATTGGAAGGACTGATGCTAAAGCTGAAACTCCAATACTTGGGCCACCTCATGCGAAGAGTTGACTCATTGGGAAAGACTCTGATGCTGGGAGGGATTGGGGGCAGGAGGAGAAGAGGACGACAGAGGATGAGATGGCTGGATGGCATCACCGACTCTATGGAAATGGGTTTGGGTGAACTCCGGGAGTTGGTGATGGACAGGGAGGCCTGGTGTGCTGCGATTGATGGGATCGCAAAGAGTCGGACACGACTGAGCGACTGAACTGAACTGACTGATGGTAACTCAGGTGGTAAAGCATCCGCCTGCAATGTGGGAGACCCAGGTTTGATCCCTGGGTTGGAAGATTTCCTGGAGAAGGGAATGGCTACCCACTCCAGTATTCTGGCCTGGAGAATTCCACGGACAGAGGAGCTGGCAATCTACAGTCCATGGGGTGGCAAAGAGTCGGACACGACTGAGTGACTAACAGTTTAGTATGGTATATATGACAGTGTTAAGAAAGTAAAGCCCAAGAGGTCTCATCAGAAGGAGAAAAAAAGTTTGTTTTAGTTTTGTTTTGTTTTTTTTTCTTTTTTTGCATTTATATGAGATGACAGATTTTAACTTAACTGTGGTAGTCAGTTCACGGTATATGTAAGCCAATGTGCTGTACTCCTTAAATGATACAGTGCTTTGTGTCAGTTGTATCTCAGAAAACCACGGTGGGGGAAGCAGCTTTATTTTTTTGTGTCACTTTCATTTATTTCTACTTCTACTTTATTTTATTTCTCCCTATTTCCTTGTTTTAGGAATTTATTTTTATTTTGTTCTTATTGTAGGTTTTAGAGGTGAGAGCTTAGATTATTGGCTTTAGACTTGTTCATCTTTTAATGCAAGCACTAAACTTGCATTTAGTGTTGCAAGTTTCTCTCAATACTGCTTCAGCTTTATTCCAGAAATTCTGAATTTTCAGCATATTTGCATATGCTAGTTGAAGCATTTATATGATGGCTGTCTTAAAATTTTTTATCAATTCTCAAGTCTGTCATCTTTGTATTGACAACTATTGATTGTCTTTTTTTTTTCGTTCAGTTTGAGATCTTGATGCTTGGTATGGTGGGTTTTGTGCTTGATCCATAGATTTTTTTTTTGTATTATGTTACGAGACTTTGGACCTTATCTAATTCTATTTTAGCGGGGTGTCTCTGACACTACCCCATCAGGGGTGGGAGGTCTTTTTCAGCACTGTTGGGTGTGAGTGGGGGTTTTAGCTTCCCGTGAGACTTACCCTGCTACCACAGACGTGTAGGGGTGAAGGTGTGGGCCCAGTAGTGCTGGGCCATGGTGGAGGTCCTGACTTTGCACTAGTCCTTCTGTGACACCACCCCAGTGAGGACTGCCTCCCTCCTGCTGGGTGGGGGGGAAGCCCAGGCTCTCTGCTGTCTCTGACACCACTCTGGAGAGGTGTTATGCTCCACATTACAGGCTTTTACTGGCGTGGATGTGAGTGGGGCCACTGATTCTGTTTTCTTTTCCTTTCTGTAGTGTGTTTGGTTGGAGTAGGTAGGTTATTTTCTAGAAGTTTTGTCTTTTTAGGCTGCCCTTTTCCTACTCCTTTGACTAGAGCAAGAAAGCTTTTGTTGGGGGTTTTTATATCTGCACCTGTTAGGACTTCTGGGTTGCTGGCCTTGTCAACTTTGAATCTGAGATATCTGAGGCAAAAATGAAAACTCTGGGAACCTACCTTGTGTTGAACTCCCAAGGTGTCTAGCCAGTCTGCCTTCTTTTTTTTCTCCTGTGTTTGGTTTATTTATGATGTCCAGGATTTGTAGTTTTACTTTGAGGAGGACTAGAAGAACGTAGGAGAAGGCAATGGCACCCCACTCCAGTACTTTTGCCTGGAAAAGCCCATGGACGGAGGAGCCTGGTGGGCTGCAGTCCATGGGGTCGCTAGAGTCGGACACGACTGAGCGACTTCACTTTAACTTTTCACTTTCATGCATTGGAGAAGGAAATGGCAACCCACTCCAGTGTTCTTGCCTGGAGAATCCCAGGGATGGGGAAGCCTGGTGGGCTGCCGTCTCTAGGGTCGCACAGAGTCGGACACGACTGAAGCGACTTAGCAGCAGCAGAAGAACGTATGTCTGCTCTATTTTCTCAGAAGCCGAAGTCTCCTACAAATTGGTCTTTATATTGGAATTAGGACACATCATTTGTTACTCTGAGACTAGTGTTTTCTACCAATGTTTTCTTGTCTTTGGTATTATAGGGTATTTTCAGGTTTATGTGTTAAGTATTTTAATAAGTTTATTTTAATGTAGCTGTATGCCAGGCACTTTTGCTTTTTATTGTTTTAAAGCATGCCTTTATTGTATGTGTTTTAAAATACAATAGGTAAAACTGCTAAGTAAACTTGCTTGCAAAGAGGTCAGTTACCCTCACATTAATCTGTAAGTTCAGAGCAGTCTGTGAGAAATACAGAATTCTGTAAACCTTTGGAAAACATGAATGTGCAGGAAGAGCCATGGCAGTTTTTGTCTTGAGAATTTTGACAGTTTTGACCGGAAAACAGTAATAGAAATAGTATGCCCTTCTCAGTATCCATGGAGACTGTAAAGACATGAAATGAGCTGAGTATGTTATTGGTACAGGAATAATATATATGGAAGACACAGAGTAGAGATTAGTGAGGCCTATTTTATGTGGGCATTTGGCGAATTAGACGCCTGAAATTCATGGGATAAGAGATAGGATGTGCTATGTGCTGAGTTGCTTCATTTGTATCCAGCTCTTTACGACCCTATGACTATAGCCTGCCATCTGTTCATGGGGATTCTCGGGGCAAGAATATTGGAGTAGGTTGCCATGCCCTCCTCCAGAGGATCTTCCTGACCCAGGGATTGAACCTGCATGTCTTAAGTCTCCTGCATTGGCAGGCAGGTTCTTTACCACTAACGTCCCCTGGGAAGGCCAAAGAGGATATTAACAAGTAATTCTTAACTTATTCCTAACTTATATCATATATGAAATTATATATCATATATGAAATTAATTCAGTTGAATTACAGATACAGCACTGAATAGATTCAACTATAGAGTCATCTAAGAAAAAATACATATTTATAATTCCTAGTTTTGGATCATGAATAAAGTATAGGCCATGAGTCATATAGGAAATAGATTTGAACACATAAAAGTATAAAATCCCTGAATGCAGAAAATACCAAGTTTCAGTTTTAAGCAACAGGTTCAGAGAAAATATTTGCACTACCTAAAATAGGAAAAAGCTAATATTTATAACATATAAAATGCTCTTGGGAGTTTTGATAATAAAAAGCTCAGTAGAAAAATGGGGAATATGATCTGAATAGGCAATTTACAAAAGAAGGAAAATAAATAAGTTTTAGTAGTATATAGGGAATTACAAATAAAAACACAATCATTTTACTCTGGGGAGATTGGCAGAGATCTTAAATATTAATAGTAGTGTGTTGATGATGTAGAGAAATGAACATTTTTATGTGGTAGGAGTTCAAGCAATTGCCCTCCTTGGTGGGCAGCCTGACAATGTCTGTCAAAATTTAAACAACATGCCTTTTAACCTATTACCTCTGCCTGTTAGAATCTATGCTGTAGACATACTTGCTCAGGTTTATAAAGCTAAAAGATATTAAAGATTTGAAACAACATATATATGTCTCATGTGACCACAGTTGAGTCATTCAGTTGTGTCCAACTCTTTGCGACCCCATGGACTGCAGCACGCCACGCTTCCTGTCCATCACCAACTCCCGGAGTCTACTCAAACTTATGTTCATCGTGTCAGTGATGCCATCCAACCATCTTAACCTCTGTTGTCCCCTTCTCCTCCTGCCTTCAATCTTTCCCAGCATCAGGGTGTTTTTAAATGAGTCAGTTCTTCGCATCAGTTGGCTAAAGTATTGGAGTTTCAGCCTCAGCATCAGTCCTTTCAATGAATACCCAGGACTGGTCTCCTTCAGGATGGACTGGTTGGATCTCTTTGCAGTCCAAGGGACTCTCAAGAGTCTTCTCCAACACCACAGTTCAAAAGCATCAACTAAGTAGTTATTAAAAGGAATGAGGCTCCTAAAGAGTTTGGTGACAGATCTGTTTATGAATACAAAAATTCTTTGGATATTAAAGTGTGAAAAAACTGCAAAACATTATGTATAGTGTGATCTTATTGAAGAAAAAAATCCTCTGTGGGTATCTGTGGACATGTGAATGAGTATATGGTATTTGCAAAGGCACAGTTAATGGTGTGGAAAGGATACACTATAATAATGAGCTCATTCATGATAAGGGGGTGGAGATGAAAGGAGATTTCATTTTTTACACTCCAACTTAGATTTTTAACTGTTTATGATAGACAAAATTATATACAGAAGTAGGAGACAATAAGATTTTGAACTTCAGTGAACCCATCATCCAGCTTCAGCATTATTAATGTTATATCTTTCTAATTTCATCTCCTTAAATCTTCCCTACCCTGATACTTTTTTCCCGTATTTTTTTTAAAGCAAAACCTAGACTTCAGACCATTTACATATATTTATAGTTGATAAAGTAAGCTTTATGTTAAAATTTTAGTATAATTGTAAGAGCTCTGTCACACCTAACAAAGTTAACTTTGTTGACTTAAAAAAATAAAAAAAATTTTTTTGAACCTAGTTCATGTTCAGTATCCTAGATTCCCTGAAAAATGTCTTTTTGTAGTTAATGTTCAGAACAGAATCCAACAAGGTCCATTTATCATATTTGGTTAATAGGTCTCTTAAATTTGTGTCTCCTCCCCCACACACATTTTTTCATGCAGTTTATTTGTTGAGATTATCAGTTGGACTGTATAATTTCCCTCCTTAGGCATTTGACTGATTCCATCCTTATGGTGTCATTCTCAAAGAATACTTTATTGCCTGTTTTATGCACTTCTTGCTGCACCACATTAAGAGATATCTAATGTCAAGTTTGTTTTCTGTTTAAAAGTGAGATTGATCAGTAGATTTAGTTGTTATCATTGTGGATCTGTTAAAAAGTTCCCTATCACCTTTCACAGGCTTCCCAGATGGGGCAGTGATAAAGAATCCACCTGCCAGTGCAGGAGACTCAGGAGATGTGGATTCGATCTCTGGGTCGGAAAGATCCCCTGGAGGAAGAAACGGCAACCCACTCCAGTATTCATCCCATGGACAGAGGAGCCTGGCGGGCTATAGTCCTTGGGACCGCAAAGCTCAAACGTGACTGGGCACACGCACACATGCACCATCACCTTTCACCAAGTGCTTTGAGCAGCTTGTGATGGTAGTTGGTTAGACTTTCTATCAGGAGTTGCAAAATTATGGATTTTTAATTATTTCATTCTTTCTGTGTTTATTATCCAGAGTTCTTTTCTAACAGTGGTTCTCAAAAACATGGGCCTCTGCAGAATCAGTATCACCTGAATATTTGTTGAAAATGCAAATTATTGGGTCCTGTCCCAGATCTATCTCAGAAACTGTGTCAGTAGGAACCCAGTTATCTGCGTATTAACAGGCCCTCTAAGTGATTCTGAGCATGCTGAAATTTGAGCATTTGTGTATAAGAACTTCCCTTCATCAACCATTGACTCTGGAATACAGTTCACACAGGAAGAAGAGGCTAAATGGCTCATTTCCCCGCCTTTGTCAACTGAATAGCAACCACTTTTTAAAGTATTTTTTATGAACTTACAGATTTTTAGATGATTATGTTTCAGACCATTGAGTCATCTTTTTGATATTCTTCGGTCAATGGCCGTATCCTGGAGTGTTGCCTATGTCCTTTGGATACAACTCTGGTAGGTTTTAAAATAGGTTTCTTGCCAGGAGCCGGCATATTGCATATTGAGTGCATATTGCATATTGAGTGCATATTGCATATTGAGTGCAGCACTTTCCACAGCATCATCTTTCAGGATCTGGAATAGCTCAACTGGAATTCTATCTCTGCCAGGAGCCAGCGTGAGGAACTCCGCCCATGACAAAGGTCATACGCAAAGGCGGGATCGAGCTTCAGGAGTCCCCCTGGAAATTCTCGAGCATCTACCCCCAAAACCAGAGTCTGCCTACTTTCTGCTTTGTGCTTTCACCTACACCTCTGACTTTACGGGGGGCTATCCCCCACTACCTCTCTCTGAAAAAAGAGTTAGCTTACAGTTCCAGTTAATACTTCCTGGGTGTGACAGTGTTTAACCTACAAACTCCTTTGGAAATCCTCTGGCCTGCCTGAATAGGTTTTTCCGGCCACATGTGATTGCTCAGAGCCTCCCAACTGTGAGAGGCAGGAGATGTTCTAAACTGTCTAAACACAGATTCTTTTGAGTAGTTAAAAGATTGATTTGAAATTGTATTGGTGAAGGGATTTTCACTTGTTGGGCCAATGTTTGCTGCTAAGTTTCCATATCCCTTACCTGCTGTGTCCCTGGCAGTGTATTGATTAATATAATTGGTGTAAGTAGTAGCTTTAATGTTTGTAACCTGGGACCCTTGAGTTAATTCTTTTTCTTGTTATAGCCCACCACACCTTTGCTCTATAGGAATGCAGCTTTATCTAATGCTTTTGGAGGGTGGCTCCTGACCAATCACCTTTAGAGAAAAATAAGTTTTCTGAAGAAAGCGTCTTAAAATGTTAACAGGCCTCCGGGCCAGAAGATGATGCAAATCACCTAAGCTTTTGCATATGATAAGTTTGCAGGAAGAAAGCCTGGCTTGCTGCATGACTCTACCCCTTCCCCCATTATCCTCTGTGCATAACTTAAGGTATAAAAACTACTTTGGAAAATAAAGTGCGGGCCTTGTTCACCGAAACTTGGTCTCACCATGTCGTTCTTTCTCTTACCTTCTGGCTGAATTATTCAGCCTCTTTTCTCCACTGAATTTCCTCACTGAGCTATCCTTATTTCAGCCTCTTTTCTCCACTGAATTTCCTCACTGAGCTATCCTCTTTCTATTACTCTTTATATCTTTGATAAATATTTAAATAAATAGGTCACCTATGCCGTCTCTCCTTCAAATAGCCTGGATCAGCCGGGGCTGGACCCCGGCAGGTGGCGCCCGCCTGGCTTGCTGCAGTTTCTTACTTTTATCATGACAAGATGTTACAGGCTCATCTTATGTAGTTCCTGCTTTGGTTAATAAAACACTATTTAGGGATTGTAGTAGGTGTTGATTGATTTTAGTGCATTTTTCTGAGTGCATTTAATTACTTCAACACTTATTTCATTGGTAAATGGGGATAATTACTCTGTAGGGTTGTTTTGAAGATTAAAAGAGATATGTAATTAACTTTTAGAATAGTGCCTAGGTCTTAAGAAACTTAGTATTATTTTAAAGATATTATTTTTAGTAGACCAAAAAAGTTGTAGTTTCAGTTCCACTCTATATGCATAATGTGAACAGTGTGACATGTATTCTTTAGATCTTTTCCATTTTGCATTGTCTTTTATAGTGGTACAGTGGTCTTGGGTGAAGTTTGTGCTTTGGAAGAGCAGCAAGTCCACACTGCTCAGGAGCCCTTTTCAGTATGTGGCTCACGTGCATCATTTAATATATAGCTCAAGTGTTTCCCTGTTATGACAATTCTATTTTGGTAATTCTGAATCCCCTTTAGATTCTTGATCTTCCCCCAAAGTAAAGCTATCTACTGTGTGTGTGGATATGTTTAATTCAATAATATGTCTTAGATCTCTTTCTATATTTGTATATAAATCTATTTCAGTTTTTAATAGCTATAGACTATGGATTATATGAATATATCATGATTTATCTAATTTTGTCTTTTGTGTTGTTTCGTGAATATCCTTCATGGTTTTTTGTGCATTTATGAGAAGATACCACAAGATAAAGTCCTAAAAGGGAAATTTGCAGGGTGAAGGGATTTATGCATTTACATTTTTCATAGGTATTGCCAAATTATTTTTGTAAAAATTCACACTAATTTAAATTTTAATCATGTTTGAAGGTATTTAAAGAGGATAATCTTAACTCATAATCTTGCCAACTTTAGTGTCAGACTTTTGTCTTGATGGCTTTAATTGATTAACATTTATAGTTCTTTGACCTTCCCATTCACACTGTGCTTATTTTTCTGTGGGGTTATGATTTGCAGGAACTCTAGAATGGAGGAAGGGGGAAAGGAAAATATTTAAAGTGAATACATTGAAAATAAAGAGTAGCTGTATCTGTAAGAAAGTTCTTCTTTTCATAATGTGAATTTGAAGTTGAGGTTTCTGAGAATAGTGTAATTGCATTCCCCTTTCAGCTGGGTGAGGTTAAGACCAGAAGCTAAGTTAGTAGAACAAATAATTACAGACATAAAGGTTTAGCCTAAAATTTATTGATTTAGTGAATGTTGAGTAAATTATGACTTAGCTGCTGGACTTGATTCCATAGATTGGTGGATGAGCCTGACAATTGTTACTTTTGATGGAATTAGTTGGGAAGCACAAGATTAAATAAAAACAGTTAAATGGTTGGAATAAATGCTCCATAGGAAAAGTATGAGGTGGCATGAGAGCATATCAGGACTGCCTCACCAGTGTGTGGTGGGTGGTCAGAGAAAAACCAGAGGAACCCGTTTCACTGAGGTCTAAAGCAGGAGTAGGAGTCCAGGAAGTTCGGGCTTGAAGAAGGAATAGTGTTGAGGTGGAGTTAGATCTTTCTGGGCCTTTGGTTGTGTTAAGGATTTAAAATGTATGTGGAGAACAATAGAAAATCTTGGGAAGGATTTTAAGCAAGGGATGGGCTACCAAAAGTCTGAAGCATCCTGACAGTGATACAGGAATACGCCGGCGCTATCCATTTTTCACCCACGTCACCTGTTAAGAAGCAGCTGTCTGTGTCTGACTGAACTCTTTGTCCCATCTGGGATAGATAGAATCCATTCAAGAATCACCTGCTGGTTTTGCATTTTCTGTGGCAAAGAATATTACTAAGTAGCTTCTGCCTTATAACCACCTAGCCATCCATATGAACATGTTTTCTGGTCTGTGAATCAGTTTATCTCGGAAATAAGTGAGGCTGTCCAACAATTAGTACATCTTTAGTAGATTTTTGTTTCAAGATAATGGGTTTTCTCATTTCCTTCTGTAAGAATTGCACTGATACTCATTATTTTGTGTGTATATGTATACATGCATGTGTATGTAATATTTTTTTATTATTTTTTTTGCTGCTTCTCTATATAGAAGACGTCTCTTAGAAAGAAAATTCTTAACGTTTATAGATAAAAAAATGTTTTTAGCTAATTATTGTATTTATCAGCATTATCATCTACTGTGGTTGTAAATTTCAGTCTCCATAAAACAGTGATTAAATTAGGTTATAATATTCTGTATCATATCAAAGCAAGTAGGCATGTGGTCTGAACAGTGTAAGAAAATAAGTAATGATCTTACCATTACCTTGCTGATTATGAAGAAGTAAAACTAGATTTTGAATTCATTATGAATTAGACTAGATGTCATTTCTGTAATCCTTTGGATAGGTTTGTTTCTTTTTCTTAATTTAATAGCCTGGTCTCATCTTTTTGAAGCTTTGTAACTGATCTTTTTTTTGAATTGTTTGTGGGGTTTTTTTTTTATGATTTTTAAAATTTATTTTTGTCGGCTGTGCTGGGTCTTCATTGCCATGCAGGCTTTTCTCTAGTTGCAGAAAGCAGGGGCTACTCTGTAGTTGCTGTGCTTGGACTTCTCATTGTGGTGGCTTCTCTTGTTGCAGAGCATGGGTTCCCCGGTAAGTGCTTCAGTGGTTGCAGCACTTGGGCCCAGGAGTAGTTGTGGCTCCCAGGCTCGTAGCTGTGGTGCTTGGGCTTAGTTGCTTTGAGGCTTGTGGGATCTTCCTGGATCAGGGATCAAATCTGTGTCTCCTGCTTTGACAGGCACATTCTTTACCACTGAGCCACCAGGAAAGCCCTCTTTGTGAATTACTCTGTAACTATTTCTTACTTGTGTGATGAACTGAACTTGCTTTGCCCTTTTTTGAGGTGTATGGCACCCCACTCCAGTACTCTGGCCTGGAAAATCCCATGGATGGAGGAGCCTGGAAGGCTGCAGTCCATGGGGTCGCTGAGGGTCAGATACGACTGAGTGACTTCACTTTCACTTTTCACTTTCATGCATTGGAGAAGGAAATGGCAACCCACTCCAGTGTTCTTGCCTGAAGAATCCCAGGGACGGGGGAGCCTGGTGGGCTGCCGTCTATGGGGTCGCACAGAGTCGGACACGACTGAAGTGACTTAGCAGCAGCAGCTCAACTTTTTAGGTAATACTATGTTTTCACAGATTAGCTCTCAGAATTTAATTATTATTTGTTTTGATGTACCTGTTCATATACAAGGGCCCTGGACAAAGGGCTGTGCTTAGTACCTGTGTATGTGCGCACACATGCTCAGTCACATCCAACTCTCTGCACCCCATAGACTGTAGCCCACCAGGCTCCTCTCTCCTTGGGATTTTACAAGTAGGAATACTGGACTGGGTTGCCATTTCCTTCTCCAAGGGATCTTTCTGACCTAGTGATCAAACACATGTCTCCTGCATCTCCATGAATTCTTTTCCACTGTGCCACCTGCATCATGGGGAATGCCAGGCTGGATGAAGCACAAGCTGGAATCAAGATTGCCGGGATAAATATCAATAACCTCAGATATGCAGATAATACCACCCTTATAGCAGAAAGCAAAGAAGAACTAAAGAGTCTTGATAAAAGTGAAAGAGGAGAGTCAAAAAGTTGACTTAAAACTCAACATTCAAAAAACTTAACATCATGACATCCGGTCCCATCACTTTATGGCAAATAGATGTGGAAACAATGGAAACAGTGAGAGATTTTTTTGGGGCTCCAAAAATCACTGCAGAAGTGACTGCAGCCATGAAATTAAAAGACTCTTGCTCCTTGGAAGAAAGGCTATGACCAACCTAGACAGCATATTAAAAAGCAGAGACGTTACTTTGCCAACAAAGGTCCATCTAGTCAAAGCTACAGTTTTTCCAGTAGTCATGTATGGATGTGAGAGTTGGACTATAAAGAAAGCTGAGCACCAAAGAATTGATGCTTTTGAACTGTGGTGTTGGAGAAGACTCTTGAGAGTCCCTTGGACTGCAAGGAGATCCAACCAGGCCATCCTAGAGGAAATCAGTCCTGAATATTCATTGGAAGGACTAATGCTGAAGCTGAAACTCCAATACTTTGGCCACCTGATGCAAAGAACTGACTTATTTGAAAAGACCCTGATGCTAGGAAAGATTGAAGGCAGGAGGAGAAGGGGACGATAGAGGATGAGATGGTTGGATGGCATCACTGACTCGATGGACATGAGTTTGGGCAAACTGCGGGAGTTGGTGATGGACAGGGCAACCTGGCATGCTACAGTCCATGGGATTGCTAAGAGTCAGACCCGACAGAGCAACTGAACTGAACTGTGCCACCTAGGAAGCTTTATGCTTAGTACCTACAGGAGCTTAAAATTTTGTTTGGTGAGGTGAGATATAAGAAAATGATTTCTCACAATATGTTGACTGGTCCTTATTTGGCTTATGCTTCACTGGTACAAACATAGTAGGGCACACACAGACTAAGTGAAGTGAGGTGAAAGTCACTCAGTCAGATCCGACTCTTTGCCACCCCATGGACTATACAGTCCCTGGATTTCTCCAGGCCGGAATACTGGAGTGGGTAGACTAACTGCGATATAATACTGAGTTTATGGTTGCTGTCAGTGTTGGTATCATGTATCAGTGGAGAGAGAATTTAAAAAAAAGAACTCACGTAGTCACATGACCTATCTTATGCCAGTTTTTATGTTGCAAAGTCCTGATTGAACACGAAAGATTATTTTTGGTCTAAACTCAGCATGGCACACAGCAAATATTAAATAAACATGAGTTAAACTGAATGGAAGATTGGGAAAATTGGTGTCTTTACAGGGAGCCCTATGAACAGTAAAAACATAGGAATTGATTAGGTCAGACCCATTATTTAGCCTTATATTCTGTTGCCAATAGAGTTGTTTCTTTAAGAAATTATGAAATGGCTTGTTTGCCCTGTTGTTAGCTTTGTGTGTTTTAGAAACAATTTATGGATCTGTTATTTACAATTTATAAAAAAATTCATTTGGAAATAGTGTGATTTCTTCTGGAATTGCTTATTGTAAGCAAGTAATTTGTTCCATTAGTTTATTATTTGTTCTACATGAAGTTTTAAATGGCAGTACATTTTTTCCCCCTGAAAATTTGGAGAAGGGTATAATTTATGGCAGTTTCTAGGTAGTTCTCATATTTTGGTGTGGTTTCCACCAGGGAAAAAATGAAAATAATGTCTTGGTATTTGGACCCCATACTATAAAGTTGTGCTCCTGGTACAGAGTTCATCCTTTGGAATATACTGGAAAATGTATGTTGAAATCTTGTAAATTTTTTCTTTAGTGTACACTGCAGAAAATGATTCTGAATTATTTTCAAGAGATTAATCACTCACAAATTTTAAAAATTATAAAATATATACTTGAAAATTTTTGTGGTAAAATAAACATAAGATTGAACACTTTAATCATTTTTAAGTGTGAAGTTTTAGTGGTATTAAGTATATTTATACTGTTGTGCAACTGTCATTAACATACATCTCTAGAACTCTTTTCGTCTTATAAAACTGGAACTCTATCCCCATTAAACAGTAATTCTCTGTATCTTCCTCTTCTTAGCCCCTGACAGCCCCCGTTCTACTTTGTCTATGAATTTGATTATTCTAAGTACCTGATATATAAGTACCTGATATAAATGCAGTCATACAGTGTATGTCTTTTTGTGGCAGGCTTGTTTACTTAACATAACGTGCTCTGTGTGTGCTTAGTCGCTCAGTCACGTCTGACTCTTTGTGACCCCATGGACTGTAGCCCGCCAGGCTCCACTGTCCATGGGGATTCTCCAGGCAAGAATACTGGAGTGGGTTGCCATGCCCTCCTCCAGGGGATCGTCCCATCTCAGGGATGGAACCCAGGTCTCACTCACTGCAGGTGTATTCTTTACTGTCTGAGCATTGTAGCTCGTGTCAGAATGTTCTTTCTTTTTCAGACCGAGTAGTAGTCTATTCGTATTTATATACCACATTTTGCTTACCCATTCCTCTATTGACAGACACTTGGATTATTTCACCTTTTAGCTGTTGTGAATAATACTGTTAACATTCTGAAACATTTTGGTTGAGTTGCTGTTAAATCTTCTCAAAAAGTCATACCCACTTTCATTTATGACAGGAGGCATAGTCCAGTTGTTAATGTTAAGAGGAAATGCTTTGGAGTTGGACTTTTAGAATTCAAATCATGACTGATCTCTTCCTGGCTGCTTTACTGCGGGCAGATAACCTTTTTGATGTCTATTTTTGTTCAACTGCCAAATGCAAATAATAATGATACTTTACATTATTTGGGTTAAATTAGGTTTTATATATATATTAAGGTGCTAAAAACAAATTTGAGTATTTAAATTCTTTTTGATGTCAAGATTGCAAATACTTGGATTAATACTTTTAATATTTAGATTAAATAAGGCCTTTTGTTTGTGTGAGGTTTTCTGTGGGCAAAGGTTAGGATTTTTTTTGTTTTTTTTTAACGATAAGGTTGAATACTGGAAATTTACTATTATAATCTTCATAGGAAAGGGTCTTGGTATCTAATCAGTTGTCCTCTATGGTTTAGCTGACCAGACAAGAGCCAGAAGTATTAGAAGTTGGTCTCTGTTATTACCATGTCTCCCTTTATCTTTATTCTGTGCCAGCAACTTTCAAAAGCCCAGTAATTGGTAGACTGCAGTCAATGGGCACTACAGGTTTGTAAGGTCTGATCAGTGGTGACTCAATATTTTACAGTCTCTAAAAGAAAAATGTGAACTCAAAAGTGGCTTAAATTTTATATTAAATACTCATATCTTGAGGACTAAATGCTATCTGGCCAAATATTTGCCTTAAATCCAATAAACTGGCCCACGTGAATAGTACACTGGATTATCAGTCCTTAGAGTAAGTCCCCTACACCAGCGTAATGTGGATGTCACAAAGTATGCTGTTCGTGAATATAATTGTACAACTTTGAATGATTCTAATTCTAGTAAAATACTACTGTGAAAATAGTATAAGAGGTTGTGTTCAACTAGTTTTTCCACATATATATATATATGAATTTTAAGTCATATTCAGTACTTTTATGCCACTTAACATTTAATCAGTAAAAATGTATTCTGGTTATCGTACCCACAGAATATTGTGAGTAGGGGTGTATTTTTGTGTATTTGTGTATTTGTCAAGTGTATTTGTCAAGATAAATCAGTTATTTAAGGACATGTAATCCAAAATGGGAGGACATCTAAACTTTGTCTACTTGGTTTCTCTAACATTTACTCTGTTAGCTTGACAAATATTTATTTCGTAAGTGAAAAAATCTGTAATTGATCGAAGTAATGCCTCTTTCAACCTGGCTTACATTTTGTTCTCTTTTGTTTCATGGTAACTTAATGATTGATTTTTAAATCAGTATATGTATTGTCAATAAAATAGTCATAAGTTCAGTTAAGATTTAAGGTACCATTTTAATAACATGACCAATCACCATCTTATTTTAAGTGGCTGTATTTCATGTAGTGTTTAATAGCTTTAATAAAATTTGGTACAGAATAGTCACAGAAATACATTTTTACACAGATGTGATGATTTCCATGTATAAAACTTAATTTGTAACTAATGATAAGATAACCAATCAAAGATAAATGGTTTAGATGACTTAGTAAAACTGTAAGGAAATATTGGCTACCTCTGCCTCATGAGTTCTCTTTTTTCTCTCATGTGAGTGATCTTCAGAAACAATAGAGTAGTTATCCCTTAAAGAATATTGGCTTGCTGAATTTAGCAGTAGAATGAGAAGCTAGGGTTGAACCTAATATACAAAGGCTAGTAAGTTTGTTGTAGTTCTCAAACTGCTTAATTTCAGTTATTGAGAAAATTTGTCTCAGTTAAGTTGAGGGTATTTTAATTAGTTTGTTTGTTTTTTTTTTTTTCCAGCCAAACCGAACAGGAAGCTTACTTTTCTCTACCTAGCTAATGATGTCATTCAGAACAGCAAAAGGAAGGGGCCAGAGTTTACAAAAGATTTTGCACCAGTTATAGTGGAGGCTTTTAAGCATGTTTCAAGGTATGATAATTGTTTTGGGTACTAGGTAATCTGTTGTAAATGTCTAATATGTCCTTTTGCTAAAACTTATCTTAAGACATTAAAATAAAAAAATAAGTTGTATTTCTTTGAAGTTTTCATTTGAGAAGACTTACCAGTGATGGCATTTATAAATGTGTTAAATACCTGTGTGAAGGAAAAGGTTTTGCTTAGGTGGGCATTTGGAGTTCACCTGTTTCTTTAGTGACCAAAAGCAACTGCCATATTGAAATGAAGTTTATTAAGAGTGAGTAAGTGTGTTGAATTGAAAATTTGTGTGCTTATAATGATCAATCTTCCAACTAGTATTTCTGGAAAAACTTACCCCTTTCTGTCGTATTGCATATAATGATTTTAATGTTTTCTGGTGTGTGGGTATATGTCACAACATTTTTAAATGCTTTGTTAATACAGAATATTTAAAATAATCACAAGCCTGTTGAAAATTTTGCTATAGAAAAATTCTGAAGGTAGAAGTCTGTGCATTTAAAATGCTTATTTCCAAATATTATATGTAGATATTTGGTAGATTACTGGGTAAACATTGGGGTAGGCAATTACATCAGTCTAATTTGTAGAATTCAGTGGTGAATGATGATCTGTGTTGAATGAATGATTTAAGAATGAAAATATACTCACCACATGCCCTAAAGTTTAGTCACAGTAGATTTTTTTTTTTTTTTTAAGAATTACAGAGTGTGAAACACTGCTGTATGTTGCTTTCTTAAATTAATATTATTTATCCTTCAATTTAGATACTGTCTATTACCATCTTTTCAGGTGCTGGTGTTTCTTAGAATTTAGTCCAAGGCCTCCTGGTGTCATATTCTTTACTAGCCCTCTGGGTGATTTCGTACATTTCATATATTTAGTTATTATCCACACCCTAATAGCTAATAATCTTTGTTCCAGTCCAGTGTTTTTCCTTTTATTCTTGTAGGTATATCCAGTTGCCTGTTGATTTCTAGTTGTATGCTTCCACACATCTGAGACTTAACTGTGTCTCTTAGTGAATTCACAATATCCTTCCTCCCTGTCAAACTTTCCTTCTCTACGTTCACTTTCTTGATGAATGGCAACTTCATCTATCCTGATGCCCCTGTGAAAAATTAGGTTTATTGGGAACTCTCTGTGATACCGTGATTTATAATGTATCACACTGTCCTTTCTCCTTCACTCGCTTTATCCCATATAGTACATATAGTTCTCTTGGTTCTTAGGCTTCCTGTCATTCCAGTTACCATAATGTCATTTCTGTATAATTGCAGTAGCCTCCAGTGTTGTTTAATCCATCTAGGAAACTGTAGCCATAGTTGTAGAACGGACTATAACAGTCTTTTGTCTTTGAGTGGTTCTCGTTTCTCTAGAAGTCAGGTCTGAAGTCCTGAGTAAGCCTTCAGGTGTTCCTTCCCTGGCCCAGTCTACTTCTTCAGACTTGCTCACATTTCTCCTCTTCCTCCCCGCCGCCTCCCCACACACTGTAGTTTATGTAGTTTAAGTTAACTAAACTTTTAGTTATCTCTGGCTTGGGCTTTTTTTATTTATTGCCTTTTCCTAATATTCCATAAAATATTTATTGACCATCTACTTTGTGCTGGTCAGTGAGGATACAATAGTGAAGGAACTATAAAGTTCTGTTCTAGTGGAGCTTAAATTTCAGTGGATAACAGAATAATACAACTGAATATATCTAAAAATGTCAAAAAAAAGAGAGATAAGTACTACGAAGAAACATAAAGCAGGGAAGAAGCTCGAGAGTGTGATGACACTTATTTCATGAGGTAAGGATTGACAGTTTGGGGGAACAGAGACTGAAGGGAGGGATGAAAGGGGCCATTTGACTAGCAGGAAAGGATCCTGGGTAGAGAAAACTCGAGGCAGACACAGTGAGACAGCCATGTGCTGGGCATATTTGAGGATCAGCAAGATTTGTATTTAGGAAATGTGGTCTAAGAGGTAGCCAGGAAACAGAACGTGCCCAGTTTGTGGCCCAGGGTAAACAAAGTCTTTGCTTTTTTCCTTGGTATAATTAGTGGTTCTTAGAGGACTGAGAGCAGTATGAAATGATTTACCTTAGTAGAGAATAGGATGAAGGAGTAGAGCCTGGGAAACCAATGAAAAGGCTGTTACAAAAATCCAGTCAGGAGATCATAGTGGTTCAGTCTCCAGTGGGAGTGGTGAAGGTGCTGGGAAGTGGTTGGGAGTACGCTGTTTCCCACTTCTGTGTGTCCAGTCTTCAGAATTCAGAATAAATATATCATTTTTTCAAATACTCTTCCTCCCATGCCTTTCCTTATCTCCCTTGAATTGGGCCATGTCTCTGTTAAACCCATCTTTAACGCTCTGTTCTCTTTTGTGGCTCTTACAAATAACAGCTGCCGTAAAGCTCCATTTGTATCTCCATTGTCAGAGATCATACATTGATCAGTAAATATTTATTAAATAAGCCTCAAAATCACCTATTGGCAGTCTTCTTAGCTTTATGTTCAGCCCCCGTTAAGTTAGAGATACTTTCTTGATAACCCCTTGTCACCAGTACTAGCACTTTCGTCATTCTTTTTTAATTTTTTGCTCAGTAGTATGTCTCTGAGTTCTTTAAGGGAAGCAGAGAGTATGTCTGTCTTGGTCACTTCACCCTTGAACTGCTGGTCACATAGTGAAACTTAGTAAACATTTGGGCAGCTTTTTTCAGGGAATGGGTGACCATTGTATTTAAAATCACCATTATCTTTGCAATGGCAACTGTGCATTTTACTGTTAATGTTTTTATCTTCTCCTTAGTGAAACTGATGAAAGTTGTAAGAAGCACCTTGGAAGAGTGCTATCTATTTGGGAAGAAAGGTCTGTTTATGAAAATGATGTATTAGAACAACTTAAGCAAGCTCTTTGTAAGTATATAATCTTTTATCATTCTCTCTTCATTGAAATGTGTTCTCTCATTAAAAGTTAAATGTTCTTTCATCTCAGATGGTGACAAGAAGCCTAGGAAGCGAACATATGAGCAGATAAAGGTGGATGAGAATGAAAACTGTTCCTCTCTAGGATCTCCAAGTGAACCACCACAGGTAGCAGTTTTTCTCTGTTGAGGGAGTTACATTTCTAGTATTTCATGTAGCCATCAAGCTTTACTAATTTTGCTATTTTATTTCTGTAAATTGACTTATAATTCTGGGTACAGGAAACAAGCTATGTGAATAAGTCTTATTTTCTGATTAACCACTTATGTTTAATGTGTGTTGTATATTAGGCAATTATATTTCACATAAAAAGTATTTGATTGCTAGGTATAATTAGATCTGGTGAGATATCCACCATTTCAACAGTTTTTTTTTTTTTTTAATAAAATGTAAGACTATTTTAATGTTAAGTATGCTAAAAATTCCATGCATAGAGATAAACAATCTTTTTAAGTATTATTGCTTTTAAATGTGTAAAAATGCATGTTAGAGTTAACAAGTATGTATTCATATAGTTTTGTGTAACCATATGGAACCATGTAGTTCCGTGGTAAAATCAGATGAATTAGAATCATTATCTTAATACTCCATGTCCTCCCAGATTGGTACAGTATAGCATTTTCTAACCATCAGATGATTCCAAAAAGACATTTTTACCTTAATTATGTGGGCATTGAGTCTTAAAGCTTCCTCCTTCTATGTTTCAAACATATAGGAGGGACAGATAGAATTTTAAAGGAGAAAATGAAGACATAGCCATACTCTTAAAACAAGGTAAATATCTTCATGGGCTACAAATGGTACAGAAACGTAACTCAGTATGTGAGCCAGAATGTGGTTCCTGCTGAGCTTTTGAAGCAGATGTGGTTTGCAGGAATTAGTACCCTGTAGAGTAATAAGAGGAGAAGGCAATGGCAACCCACTCCAGTACTCTTGCCTGGAAAATCCCATGGACGGAGGAGCCTGGTGGGCTGCAGTCCATGTGATCGCTAAGAGTCGGACATGACTGAGCGACTTCACTTGCACTTTTCACTTTCATGCATTGGAGGAGGAAATGGCAACCCACTCCAATATTCTTGCCTGGAGAATCCCAGGGACAGAGGAGCCTGGTGGGCTGCCATCTATGGGGTTGCACAGAGTCCGACACGACTGAAGTGACTTGGCAGTAGCAGCAGCAGAGTAATAAAAACTTGAGTGCTCCATGGACTTGGAGACCTGGACTGAAACTCACTCCAAGAACAGTATTTTATTCCAGTTTTAATTAAAGGGTCTGACCCTTTCCGGTTCTCCCTGATGAAAGAGTAACCTAAGTTGTACTTCTAGGAGTTTCTGACGTGACTCTTCCCTAGTGCTTGTTGTATACAGTGCAATTGCTTTTGGCTTTATAATGACCATTTTCTGGTTAGTTGTATTGCTTAATTCTCAATGGTTCAGAATGGCAAAGATTTCTCTTTATAGGATCTAATCATTTCCTTCTCCTCTGTCAGGAAGTCCTAGGCTAATGTTGTTTCCGTTTGCTTTCTTCATGTAGGAGTGTGAAGGTGTAATGAGAGTAGTTTGTAATTAAAGCACGCATACATTGTCAAAACCATAAAGCCAGGTTTCTTCTTAGAAATCCAGAAAATTTTAGAACTTGCTAAATCTGATTAAAAAATAATAATGATGTAAGGTATTTGGGGCATCATGAGAAACAAGCTTCCTTGTCATGTCATTGCTCTTAAGCTCACTTTCATTGTAGTGGGGAAATATAACAGAATACTTTTTTTTTTAATATTTGGATTTTAAAAACAGTAGTGAGTTAAAAGCACACTGGGGATGGTATATTTCTTACTAGGTTCCATTAATTCTAATCATGTTTGATTATTTGCTGTATGCTAGACCCCAGTAGTAACTTTTTGTAAGGGGATAGCTTAAAGAAAAATTCGAAACTGGCTGTCAGTGTCATCTAAATATATACAGAGTTGATAATATCCTACACTTTTCATATATGTGTATAATTTCTTAGTGTTCCAGAATATCTAGGCTTAGAGATGAAAAAAAGAAAAAACGTAAAAGGATGTAGATGGGAATGGAGACTAGGAAAAAGAAAATTTACTCAGTTTTCTTTGGAATAATTTTAGGGATGTTATGAATTATGAAATATCAGCAAAGACTTGCCCATCCCTCCTAATTATAGCTGGTATGAAAACAGTGCAACGAAAATATTGATGTTAAATGCTGATTAAGCATTATATAAATATAAGTCACCAGACATATGGAACTTTGTAATATTTTAATGATCTTAGTAACAAACCATAGAATAATTGAAGATATCATATGTGAACATATATATTCCAAAAGTGCATTTCTCTTATGCTTTAATTACTTCATTGGGAGATGGAATTTGGGGGGCTCTTCTGTGTTATGATAGATGATGATTTGTATTTTCCACCCCCCTATATCTAATTTAATACTAGAAATTCTTATGTATTAATGTATTAATTAATTAATTAATCTATGTATTAGTATAATGATAATACAATGAATATGTCATTCATAAAACTTGTATTCTCCAGGTTGAAGTTATAGCCTGCCTTCCGTCTTACCACTGTATATATTTGGCTTACAAATGAATCACATCATTTTAATAGTCAAATAGTCAGATTAAGGAATATGAATGAATTTTAAGTCTTTTATATTTGTTTAAGCTTTGCTAATTTTGGTTCTAAAGTTGTATAACTTTTTAGACTCTAGATCTCGTTAGAGCATTGCAAGATCTAGAAAATGCAGCTTCTGGTGATGCAGCAGTTCATCAAAGGATAGCTTCTTTGCCTGTTGAAGTTCAAGAAGTATCCCTTCTAGATAAAATAACAGGTAAGAAGAGCAAGTCAGATCTGAACTTTTCAGGGGGGTAGGGTAAAGAAACAGCATATGGCATTGTTTTTGTTGTGTAATACTTTTGTTATCCTGTGCTTTTCTTAGATAAAGAGTCTGGAGAAAGACTTTCTAAAATGGTAGAGGATGCTTGTATGTTGCTGGCAGACTACAACGGCAGGTTGGCGGCTGAAATAGATGATAGGAAGCAGCTCACTCGAATGTTAGCAGATTTTCTTCGTTGTCAAAAGGAAGCCCTTGCAGAGAAAGAGCATAAATTGGAAGTGCGTAACCTTTTCCTTATTTAGTGCTTATTTGTTAAATTTATTTTTGGAAGGAGCTTTAAAATAGCTTAATATCCCTGCACGTTTTGCACTTTTAGAACATAGACCCCTTTAGACAATGGCCCAGGTAAGCTATTCCAATTAAGCTACATTAATTGGTTTTTTACTTGAACCAAATCAGTCTGCCTAAGAAAATTTAGAGATTTGGAATGATCAAAAACTGGTTGTGTTTTTAAATTACTCATGTGAAATTCCAGTAGTAGTAATTCATCTTATGCTTAATAACAAAAATAATGGGAAAATAGCAGTTAGCATAAAGTCTGGTCTTAGCTACAGTAAATTATGGTTGGACTTAATTCCTGTTCTGAGTACATGCAGTCTTTTGGGTATATGATTAAGAAATAAAGACTTTTTGTTATGGTTATGCCGGTCCCCAGTTTCCCTATTCCTGAGCAGTTTATTATTTTTGCTTAGGAAGGTAGTCTTCAGGTTACCTCATTATTCCATTCTTGAATCTTAACATATTTCTACTCCACTCTCGGGTTGGACACCCCCCCCTTAAGTGGAAGGTTATTGCTTCTTTAAATTGAATGATAATTGATACTGTTGACAAAAAGTCTGGAGGTGCAGGGATTAAAAGAAGAAACTCAAATTTCCTTTGAGCAGAGTAACCATTGCCAGGGGTAGGGAATGAACCAGATTTGATTTTATTTAACAGAATCTTTAATTTGATTAGTTCTTGTTAAAATTGTTTGCTGCTATAATAATTTCTTTTTCTAATACATAGAATTTCTAATGTCTGGATCCCTTTTTTAAGACGGTCCTCTTTAAATTTCTAGGTATGTTATGATGCTGCATCTGTTAAGTTGCTTTTATTTATTAGAGTTTAGTTCTTGTTTCAGCAGTCTCTAATTGTGCCAAAGATGATTACCATTTCTACCTGTGATTGCAGTTGACTAAGTACCAGCATCAGAACTCTCCCACCCTGTATTGTCAGCACTGTGTAGCATTACCCCTTTTCAGTCTGCCCCTCCTCTGCTCACACTTACACACTCAAAACATAGTTGTTGGCATTTTGCTCACCTTTAGAGAGGTTGCCCAGTTTTACATAGAACAGATAGAATTTTCCAAAAAATAAGTTTGATAATTAACTTACTGATTTTTGATCTTGTGATGGAACTTCAGCCTTAAACACACTGTTACTTGTTTTACTGTTAGCAGAATTAAGGGTAAGTAATGACATGTAATTTTTGTCTTTAGTCTTTGGTATGGTGTTTTTAACTTCTATTGAGCTTCTGTTGCAGGTATTGGACATGGGCGTATCTTCTAATGATGTCATCAACCTTAGCATTTTCTTCCTGCTAAAAATAAATATCAAACTCCAAAGCCTGAATTGTCTCATGTTTTTGAAAATTGAAGACTGAAACTTCATTATTCCACTTCATACTGCTTTCCCACTTAAACTGGTTATATATCACTGGTTACAAAAGTAGCATTTATGTTTGAAATGTCTAGAAAAATGATAAGATCCCATCCGACCTAACCCCCTCTTATCCCAGTGCCTTCCAGGAAGCCAGATTTCATGACTGACAATTACAGGTAGTGAGGCTGATGATAATAATGGCAGTGAAATTTACCATATGTCAGGTGCTATTCTAAGCACTTCACGTATATCAACTGATTTAATCCTGTGTAGCAGGAAACGTTATTATACGAATTTTATAAATGAAATGGAAGGAGATTAAATAATTTGTTTAAGGTTGTAAGAGGTAGTGAATTGTTTAGAATCCAGGCAATCTGCCTCCAAAATAAAAATTTTGCTTCCAGTTTTTGTGTCAATGTAAGATTATAGCAGCAGCTAAAGCCCTATCTCTGTTTCCTCCCCCCTCAGAGGTAGTCACTTTTCTCAAAATAAGGTGTTCTAGGAACTTTTTTGTTGTGTTTTAGAATGACTAGATTTTTGTTATCATAAACCACCTAAATTATGTCAGATGTTTCTTACAAGTAAAAAATATTTAGATTTCTAATAAACTAGGAAGTTGTTCCATAGCACTCTTTGTAAATTAGCATTTATAGCTAGGTGATTTTTTCGTCAGAAGATGTGAAAATGATTTGAGTTTTTTAGACATGTTTTGTGCCAAATAGGTGGCATCCCTTTGAAGTTGAGACTGAGAGGTCAGGATTTAGACCATATCAGCATCACAGAGTTTTCACTTGTCAGGCATCCTTGAACATTAAGTGTGATTGACCAGGTATTAACATGTCCGTAATTGCTCTTCAAAAGAAGAGGGGATATAAATTTAAAGTATGGGTTCAGGAATTGGCTATTGCATATTTCTTAAGGAAGCCAGTATGAAAACATTTGTAATGAGTGAAAACATGAAGTGTTTAAAAAATTTTTGGAAATTATGAATCATTTTTTTAACTTGTAACTATAGCTGGTTATTAAAGCAGGTAACTTTTCTTTTCATGATACAGATGGTATTAAAAAAACAGGCTTTTATAAAACCTATTTATCTTGTGATACATTGATCAGTTTTAAATTGGTAGACTTCCATAGAAAATTGGAAATCATGGTTTGATGGCTCTTAAAAGGAGAATCAAATCATAGTTCCAGGTTTTAGAAGTCAGGGTATGAAAGCTGTCAGAGAGGATAGTGTTTATCCTTTGCAGTCTTTTATCAGTGTATTCAGATTTACCTAATTTTTTAAAATGAGGGAATAACATTCATGGTATGAATATTGTTTAAGTCTGTCCCTCATGGTGTCAGATTGTACCCATTGAGGCGCTTTTATTAGTTCTGTGCATTACAGCCAGTATTACAGAGGACATCCTGTTGATGCAGGTTTGTTTAGTTGCGCTAGTATGTATCTGTAGGATTGAGTCTCAGAAGTAGAATAGAATAGCTGGGTCAAGAAGAATGACTGGTTAAATGTTGATTTTGATTTTTTCAACTCCTTGAAGTGTGAGTGCATCTTTTCCTGCACAACCTCACCCAATACTGGTCAGTGATCTTTAAAATTTTTGCATATCTGGTGCAAAATCAGATGGTCCAGTGGTTAAGACTTAGCCTTTCATGCAGAGGGTGTGTGTTCACTCCCCAGTCGGGGAAACTTAGGATCTCACATGCCTCCTGGTCATTTTAAAATATTTGTTAGCCACTTCATTTCTGCTGCAAATTTCCTGTATCTCTTTAACTTTGGTTCTGGGTTTATGGTTCCATGATAGATTAATATTTGTCTTTGCCTTTATAAATTCTAGGTTTTTTGGATATAGTTAGGATTGCCTTCTCAATTTTCATAATTATAAAAATACTATACAAGTTTTCTGTAGTTTTTTCCCCTAATAATGTTATCCATTAGGACTTTTTGTTCATGATATATATGATATAGGGATATAACTAACTGAAAGTGATAGTAAATGTCCCCTTGTCACTGATTAATGATTAGTCATTTAATGATAGTCTGTTTTGCTATATTGTAAAATATAATTTCAATCATATTTCTGTATATACATGTATATTTGTGAATGTAGTCATTTTTCTATTCTACTGGCCTATTTTACACACATTTAATTACTTGGTAGATTTTTGTTTTTATTTTTGTTATTTTTCTTATCTAATTTTTTTCTAATGATTATTGTGCTTATGAATTCTTCTTCCCTCTTACTATCTTATTTGTATTTGCCTTTATTTATGACTAATATTTTAAATGATATCTTCCTAAGTAGACATTTCTTAATTTACTTGGCGTTTTCAAGAGTGCTTGCTTTTATAAACTTTTTTGCTTTCCAAAAAGTTTAATTTCCAGTTTTTAGAAATGCATAAAGGTAAATTTTGTTTTGCCTACAACATTTAGTGATTAGAAACACTTACATCTCTCAATATAGGAAATAAGAATATTTTAAATGTACAGCACTGAAGATGCAGGATTAAACATTTTAAAATGCTAAAAAGTATTTGCATGTAGCTTTTTGATTGTTTTTTTATTGATTTATCAAATTACAAGTATCATTCAAGGGCATAGTAGTAGAATATGGAGAACTGTTTATGGAATCTTTAGTTATTTCTTTATACTTTATCTTTCCATTGAAATCATACTGATTTCACTTAAATTTAAAATTAACTTAATAAGATGGAGCTATATGAATTTTTTTTAAAGAAGCAAATGTTACTAGTGTCTTAATTAGATTTTTTTTGAGACTGAAATATCAAGTTTAAAACTTTGCTATGGTTAATGTATCCATTTTTCAAAGATTATGGAATCTTTTAATTATTTTTAATAACTATTCCAGTAAGCTGTTTTCATCATGGGAAAAAAAGCTACATAAGCAAAGGCTTATTAGCCTTATGTATTGGGTCCATATATTTTGTGTGTTATCCTTTTCATGTGATATATGCATCTTATCATGTGACTATTTTCTTTTTTAACATATGGATATATCATAACTATATGTTCTTTATGACTAATTGTTTACATTTGTTTGATACTATAAACAGTATTGCAGTGGACATTTTTTTTTCTGGCCATACTGCAAGGCTTGTGGAATCTTAGTTCCCTGACCAGGGATTGAACCCAAGCCCTCAGCAATGAAAGCACTGAGTCCTAGCCACTGGACTTCCAGGGAATTCCCAGTGAACATCTCTTTTATTAACTCGCTACTCACTTACCTCTTGTGATAAATTCCTAAAGATGAAGTTGCTCATTCATGTTAAAGACTTTCAGTAAGATTATATTAGGTCATTGTCTTTGATGATTCTCAGATAATCGTTAATCTGTATAGGTCTTCTCTTCTGGGCCATGGCTTTTCTCTAGACAAAATGGTTCAGATTTGCTCAGTAGCTCACATAGGACATCTGTGTTCAGAGCAGTGCCTCACCTCTTACCTGTGTGACTCGGATCTTCAGAAGCAGGTCTTTGGCTTTGTTTCCTATCCCTCATCTGTCGGCTCTATGGGATGCGTTTTAACAGATTGATGGAAAGATATATCTATTTGGTCTTCATTGTCAAAACAAGGCCCATCATTACATTTCAAGGAGCTTGGTGCCTCAGAGTCCTCAGAACACCCAAAATTGCTCAGGATGAATTATATTACCCTTGGTCATTATCCCTTGTTTCATTTTTTTCTCTTCTAAAACTTCCAGGACATCTGTATACTGTGGTTCTTTCTTTTTCCTGGTGGGTTTCTGCCTTGATAGCTTATTTTATTATTTTAGTGATTTTTGGGGAGGGAGTGGAGTTCAGTTTGTTATGTAAATGGAAGACCTTTGTGTCTAATTAAATAGAAGTAATATATGTTTCATAACTCATACCAGACCACACTGTTGTCTGTTGCCTCTGTTGTTTTAACAGCTGAGGTTCCTGCACCCTCTCTTAACTCTACATCACAAGAGCTAGATTGGACTTTTAAGAGGAAAACAGGTCTCATCAGACCCCCCTGTAAAACTCTCTGATGCTTCCTATTTCACTTCTGGATCTTAGACTCCATACATGGCCTGTGAGATGACTAGTCTCGAGTCTCTGTTAACCTCATCTTGTAACCATCTCAGAGGCATCAGTTTAAGCAGATGAAGCAAGTTTTCACAGCAAGGCTTTTGCTTTGCCAGTTGCTAACAAAGTGGCTGTAGTGCTGTCTCCTGATCTTTCAGTTCAGTTCAGTTGGGTCGCTCAGTCATGTCCGACTCTTCGCTACCTCATGAATTGAAGCACACCAGGCCTCCCTGTCCATCACCAACTCCCGGAGTTCACTCAGACTCATGTCCATCGAGTCAGTGATGCCATCCAGCCATCTCATCCTCTGTCGTCCCCTTCTCCTGCCCCCAATCCCTCCCAGCATCAGAGTCTTTTCCAATGAGTCAACTTTTCGCATGAGGTGGCCAAAGTACTGGAGTTTCAGCTTCAGCATCATTCCTTCCAAAGAAGTCCCAGGGCTGATCTCTTTCAGAATGGACTGGTTGGATCTCCGTGCAGTCCAAGGGACTCTCAAGAGTCTTCTCCAACACCACAGTTCAAAAGCATCAATTCTTCGGCGCTCAGCCTTCTTCACAGTCCAACTCTCACATCCATACATGACCACTGGAAAAACCTTAGCCTTGACTAGACAGACCTTTGTTGGCAAAGTAATGTCTCTGCTCTTGAATATGCTATCTAGGTTGGTCATAATTTTCCTTCCAAGGAGTAAGCGTCTTTTAATTTCATGGCTGCAGTCACCATCTTTAGTTACGTGCTAAGTTGCTTCAGTTGTGTAAGACTCTTGTGCAACACTGTGGACTGCAGCCTGCTAGGCTCCTCTGTCCATGGGATTCTCCAGGCAAGAATACTGGAGTGGCTTACCATACCCTCCTCCAGGGGATCTTCCCAGCCCAGGGATCAAACCCGCATCTCATGTCTAACCTGCATTGGCAGGTGGATTCTTTACCACTAGCACCACCTGGGAACTTGGTTCCTTTTTTTTCATTCCTGTATCACCTCCTTAGAACCCTTGTCTCATTAAATTCCACCTACCCTTCTCCTGATTACATTGCTGATATATTGTTTTTTCTTCATGGAACTTAAACCACTGTTTGAAATTTAAAACCTTATTATATACTTATATCTGTACCTGACTGGAATGTGAGTACCATGAAAGGAAGAACTTTATTTTTCATGTTTATTGCTGTATCTTAAGGGTTTGGAGCAATAGTTTTTCTCCTAATAGGCAGGTGTTTCTGTTGAGTGAGTAAAATGATAGTTGGCCATCAAATGATGAATGAATGAATGAATGCTAGTACGAATGTAGTTTGCAAGGAGTATGTACTCTTTGTATTTTAAATTTGTGATTTCTCTCGTAATTAGAATGATGCTTTGATAAAATGATTAAAGATATTTGAGGTTTTTGAAAAAAAATTATATTCAGCAGAAAATAAGTTAATTTTTAAGTCATATTAGTATAAGCCCAGTACTTTTTAAAAAGGGGTTTTGTGTTAAAGGACTAAGGATTCTAGAACTGCAGCTGGGAATTTTTGACAAAAAATGAAAGACCATTTTGGAATTTTAAAATTATTTTACCAGTTTACTTTTTGTCTTTAGTAGAATAACACTTTAACGATATATTAGAAAACATGAATGACGAACAGTAATACTCAGCAATCCGTAAGTGCTGAATTTATAAGCATCACAGTGCTACCTGGTGGAAGAACCATAGCTACAAATTAAATCAGTCCTTGTCTACGTTTGTTCACTTACCTAAAAAGAGGAATTAAACTCTAATTGCTCTCTGCTTGTTAACTCCTTTGTGGAATAGATCTCATACTCGTAAGTATGAGTTACTCATACCCTTCAAGAGAAGCATTGTGATTACGGAATTTATGCGTATAAAGCAATTAGCACCCTGGGTGTAGTAAAGTGCTCAATAACTGACAGCTGCTACAATTACTTGTTACTGTAGCAGCTGAGAATTATTAGGAGTGAGGTGAAATTGAAAAGTAGGTTGGAATCAAATTGTGACGGGCACTGAATGGCTGGCTGAGCAGATGGTTGGTTTATAACAGCCCAGAGGCCAGAGCGGACTTGTAACATTAGCAGTGTTTGGAAACCCGGTTGCATTTGCCAAGTGGATTAGAATGGCAAGAGATTTGCGATAGGGAGACCAGATAGGACTTTACTGGAAATTTTATATTATGGGTAATGAAGGGCTAAACCATAATTGATGATAGCAATGAGAAAATAAAGGAATGGAAAGGTGAGGGGAACAATTGAATCACCATAATTTGTTAATTGGATCAGAGGAGTAAGAGGAATCAGTGATAAATGAGATTGAAAACTATGGTGTGAATGATTCTGGCATTGACTAAAAGGATATTAAACTAGAGAACTAGCTTGAGTGGTCAGTAAATATTAGTTCTTTAAAAAAAGATTGTATGAGTAGTACATGCTCCTCATAGTTTAGAAACTATTGGTAAGCACAGATATCACCTAAAGTCTCGTTCCTCCTGAAATAACCCTTGACAAGATTTGGAAGATGGGGTCAGTCATTGCATTAGCATGTATGACATTTTTATACATTGCCATTTTTACACATGTACTGTAAACATTTTCCTGTGATTACAGAAATTCTCATTTTAATATCTAGGTCATATTCTGTTTTAAAGAAGTATTTCTTTAGCCAGCTGACTGCTGCTTAGCATTTATTTTTTCCAGTTTAAGAATATGCTTATCTGTGATCATAGTTTCATAAATTCTTAGAAGTAGGGGAAAAATGGAAAAAGGAATACATGATATGATTTTCATGCTCATGTTAGCTACAAGTTTAAGAAAAGGATATGGCATCCTGTGCAATGGCAAGAGGAGATGGGAGTGGGTCTCTTACACTGTTGATGTAAATTCATGTATCATTCATTCTTTGTGAAAGACAGTTGGCAATAAATACCAAAAGCCATTATTTTACATAATGGTTTTTTGTTTTTTGCTTTTGCCCTACTACCAGATCCTTTAAATTGCATAATACCCAGAAAAATCTTTACTGGGATAAATTCTGGGAGCAGTTAAAGTAATGGTATAGTTTTTTTCTTTTACACTTAAAAAAATTGTAAGATAAATATACAGTTGACCATCTTAACCATTTTTAAAAGTGTGTGGTTCAATACTGTTAGGTATATTCATGTTCTTTTGTAGCCAGCCTGCAGAACTGTTTTCATGTAGCAGAACTGAAACTATACCCATGAATCAACTCCCCACTCCCTACCACCCCTGACAAACTGTCTCTGTGAATAAGTCTATGCTGGATATATAATATAAGTGTAATTGTGCAGTATTTGTCTTTTTGATGGGAGGGGCTTCCCAGGTGCCTCAGATGATAAAAGAATTTGCCTGCAGTGCAGGAGACCCAGGTTTAATCCCTGGGGTGGGAAGATCCCCTGGAGAGGGCATGGCAACCCACTCCAGTATTCTTGCCTGGAGGATCCTGTGGACAGAGAGGCTGCCAGGCTTCAGTTCATGGGGTCGCACAGAGTTGGACATGACTGAACAGTTAACCACTTTCACTTTCATATCACTTAGCATTATATTCTCTAGGTTCATCCATGTTATAACATGCCAGAATTTTTTTTTTTTTTAATTTATTTTTGGCTGTGCTGGGTGTTCATTGCTGCTTGAGGGCTTTCTCTAGATGCAGTGAGTGGGGCTTGTGTTTGCAGTGGCTTCTCTTGTTGCAGAGCACAGGCTCTAGGGCACATGAACTTCAGTGGTTGTGGCGCACAGAATTAGTTCTCTCGCAGCATGTGGGGTCTTTCCAGACCAGGGATTGAACCTATGTCCCCTGCATTGGCAGGTGGTCTCTTAACCACTGGACCACTAGGGAAGTCCAAGAATTTTCTTTTTTAAGGCTCAATAATACTTTATAACATGTATAAACTTTTCTGTTTTTCCCCAGTTGTCCATCAGTGAACACTGTAATAGCTTCCACCTTTTGGCTAATGTGAATAATGCTGCTGTGTACATGGGTTCATAGCAAATATCTTTTTGAGTCCCTGATTTCACATCTTCTGGGTATATACCCAGGAGTGGGATTGCTGAAATATGTGGTAATTCTGTTTTCCATTTTTCTGAGAAATTACCATACTATACCATCTATAATGGCCACAACTATTTTGCATTCCTACCAACAATGCACAGAGCTTGGTTTGGAGATCATCTAATTTACCCAGTGCTGGAAATTAATTTAGCACACTTCTCAAAAGATAGGTTAACTAGCCTCTGCTTGAATAATGTTTCTGATGTGAAGGGAGCACATGGTTTTGAGACTAGTAATCTCCATTTTCTGATCAGTAGCTAGAAATTTATTATATACTTTTGTTTAGGAAATTTCACAAAAGTTTTTTTTTTCATTTATGTGTTTTATATATTTGTGTGTGTATGTGTGTGTTTGTATACATTCACATGCATTCCTGGGGGAAATGTAGATTATACCAAAAATCCAGAATTATAAGTAAAAACCACAACCTACTATTGATATTGAAATTATATACTCTGAAATAATAGCTCTCTATTTAGTTTTCTCCCTCTTTTCTCTTTGCTCTTTACCAACCAGTTTCATTTATAGAATCCTAGATCCTTTCAGTGGTCTGTAGAAAATCATGTTTTTCTTATTTTTTAATTTTACTACATTATTTGTATATTATTTGTCATTTAAAAATTTACTTGAAAAGCTATTCCAGTCAACTATGTCAAAAAAAAGGGCAGAGTTGTGGAAGTCAATGAATAGCAAAATTAGTGCAAGTCTTGGCATGTCTGTGAGTGGCTTTCCTTTCTGCTCACATATGAGTACTTGGCTGAATGTAGAATTCTTGGGTCACTTTCTTTTTTCATTTGGTCTAGTTACCGTGTTTTTTTTTTCTTTTTTTTTCTTTTTTTTTCTTTTCTCTTACACATTTAACAATCTAGGATATTGGCCTTTAATTAATTTGGCTTGACATTGCTGTTCACTTTTATCAGAAAAATGTATGTTGCCATTTATTTCTGTTAATTTCTTATTACAGTGTTAGGTGTTTAGTCGTGTCCAACTCTTTGTGACCCCATGGACCCTGCCAGGCTCCTCTGTCCTGGGATTCTCCAGGCAAGAATACTGGAGTGGGTTGCCTTGCCCCCCTCCAGGGGCTCTTCCCAACCTGGGGATTGAACCTGCATCTCCTGCATCGCAGGTGGATTCTTTACCATCGGAGCTACCATAGTTGCTCCTTAAATTCCCTGTTACATATATTGACTCTCTTGAATCTTTATGCCACATTGTTTATCTTTTCTCTTCGTTTTTCCTCATTTCTGTTGTTTTCCTTTAATAGTCCCGTGGGTTTTTGTTGCTGTTTCTGTTGTACTTGTTCTTGCTCACAGCATGGTTCTCTAATGGGGGGAGTGGAGAGTTTTGTCAGTGTTTTATTGATCTCTGTTGAAAAAAGATTTAATACTGGCTTTTAGTTGGCCAGTTCACAGATGCTACAACTCTGGAGCAGGTGGATAGGGAATCGGCATCCGAGGAGATGTTAGCACCAAGAGTTCTGCGAGTTTGCCCAGTCAGCCCAGACCTGACTGGAGCATTGCCTCTGTTTTCCCAGCACAGGAGCCATGCCACCCAGTACCCCTTTAGTCACGGTGGTCCTTGGACCCTCCCCGTGCTGCTGGGAGTCCCCACAGGCACAGGGTTGCTTGTTAAAGTGACACATAGGAGAATCTACATTATAAATGTCTAACAACTGGAAAATAGTCCTGCCCATAGAGCTTGGTAAAATTTATAGGAATTTGGACTTATTTAATGTAAATGTTACATACTGCTTAATCTGCTACTGTCTGCTTTTTAAAGAAACTTTCATATGTGTTCTTTGTAGGTTAACTTATATGTTTTATTGCTTGCAGTTAGTGCTGAAAGCATTTTCTCTCTCTACTTTTAGATTATTTTCCCTAATCTGTGGGTTTAGGAATTGTACAAATAAATAGATATTTGAAAGTACATGTTTGATGAAAGTAATGAGCTCTGAGAAAAGATCACTTCAGTAAGCAAAGTAAATAATTATATGTCTTTTTTTTTTATTCTTTATGTTGAAGTTAATTCTCATAAATAAAATATTATTTTAGCATAAATAATTTAGAGCTTTTTTGAGTGATAGTGAGTGATAGTTGCTCAGTCATGCCTGACTCTTTGCAACCCCATGGACTGTAGCCTGCCAGGATCCTCTGTTCATGGAATTCTCCAGGCAAGATTACTGGAGTGGGGTGCCATTTCCTTCTCCAGGGGATCTTCCCGACCCAGGGGTCCTGCATTGCAGGAGAGTCTTTACCATCTGAGCCACCAGGGAAGCCTACTATTAAGAGACATTTCTAAGAATAATGACAGGTCAACTTAAAAAGTATCAGCAGATACATGCTTGACTTTATCTTATAATCTATAAACGATACATTAGATTATGTAATGAATCCATGCACCTTTTCCAAAGGAATACCCAAGATGGAAGTAGCAATAAAGTTATAAGACAGTCATCAGTCAGATGAAATAATTTAGATGAAGCTTTTCTCTCTCGAAGAGATGGGGACTGGGCAAGTGGTCAGGAAGGAGATACAATGTGCTTTTAACTTTGTATGAAAAATAATGTTCAGTTCCACATTGCTGAACATAGTTCTGTTTTGGCCAGATAAATCCTCTACTTCAAGCTACTGTCCAAATGCATTATTAAAACTCCACTTCTGGCCTTTGTTTTGAAATCTGTTACTTTTTGTTGCCGTGTCCTGATCTCTGTCCTCTGAAGCTTCTACTACTTTCCCACTGTCCGCTGACACCTCGGTTGCCCTCACGCTGTCCCCTGAAGCCTCAATTGCCTTCCTACTGTCCTCGAAAGTTGCAATATCCTTCCCATGGACCTTCTAGCTCTGGTTGCTCCGTGGCACAGAAAGCTGCTAGCTGTGAATCATGCCACTTTTCCTGTACTTCTGTTACTGATGCAGTAGGGATATCAAAGCAAACACCCTGCTTTCCTTTGAGAAAGACCATTCCCTTCACTTTGGAGCTTTTTTGGCTGCATATAAATTTTCTTCTAGCCCTGAGGGGTTTTTTCCTTTCTTTTGGTGGTGTATATTTTTGACAGTGTAGCTCTGGCATTTTTTTGCTCATGCTTATTTTGGGACTATTTCAAACTTTTTTTTGTTCAACATCAGCCATTCTTAATCTTGGAGTTGTTTGTCAGATTCTTATGTAATTAGTTTTTAAAATACATGTGTCTGTATTATCTTACTGAATCAGTGTTTCAGTCTGTAAGAGTTTTTCTTAAAAACACTTTACTTTTGTTGCTTCTTGTTTTGGCTTTTGTTTCTTATGCAAATTTCTTGATATATTTTAAATTACAAATAAAAGTATATTTGTGTGTTTGAGAGATAAGGCTAGGCTAGAAACATATGCCTGTGATTAGACATTTTCCCCAGTTAATCAGCTTGGTCTTGGATCAGTGAACACATAGCCAGGCGCTTTAGCCCTGTGCAGAAGAGTAGGGACTCTGGAACCGAATTACCTGAGTTAAGAATCTGGCTTTACCACTCACTAGCTGAGTGGCATACGGCAAATCATTTGATCTTTCTCTACCTCAGTTTCCTTGTCTATAAAATAGAGATAACAATTATACCTGCTTTATATTATTATTATGGGATTTAAACAAGTTGGGATGCTTAAACTGCTCAGCATATAGTAAGTGCCCCAGAAGTTTCAGCCCCAAAACAAAGAGACTTGGAGGTTTTCTAGCTAGTTTATATCTGTTTTATCATTTAACCAGTGAATTTGTGTTTTATTTATTGGGATACTGTAAGAAGAGTATAAGATGTCTGCAGTGTTTTTATATCTGTAATGTGAGCTCTCAAAAAGCAAGTGTTTATATTCCTAGTTATAGTCTTAGCATCTAAGTGATTGCAACTGGATTCCTAAGATCTTTTAAATAATATATTCCATCTTTTTTTGAGAGTTGGACTTACCTGCCCCATACTTATTTCTCTGTTGTAAATGAAGTTGGTCTGGAATGTAATTGATTCTGTTAGGAGACTTGGGCATAATTAAAGTGTGATATTCACATTATTTCCTTGCCTGATTTAGATTTTCACTCTTCTGTAGAGAAAATGAAAGCAGAGTAGATTCCTTTTTTTTAAGATGTTAGACTGAATGGCAGCTTTTCCCACCTCCTAGAACTTATAGAAAAGTTAATATATATTAATATATATTAAATTTAATAAAGGAATTATAAAACCTAGCATAGTCTATTTTTATGATATCATATAATAAAGATGAATATGTATATATATTACACAAATATAAAGGTAGAGACAATGAAGAGGGGGGGATGAAATGAAATTTGAGGAAGAAGAATGAATTGAAGGCACACATGGAGTTGAGGTGAATGTAAAGAGATAAGGAGCTGCACTACCCAGTAGCCACTAGCCACAGTGATATTTAATTACAATTGAATAAAATTTAAGTTATCAGCATTAGCCATATTTCAGATGCTTAGTAGCCATGTGTGGCTCTTTGGTACTCTTGGATAGTGCAGATACAGAACATTTCTGTTGCCACAGAAAATCCTGTTTATAATGACTGATAAAGATTGCTTAAAAGATACAGAGATAAAATGGATAAGTTATATTTATTAAATATGATGTATATAATAGCTCCACTCTAATAGAAATGCTATGGGTGCCCTCCTCCCTCAGATGGCAGTCTACTCAGAAGGTGGATCACTGATAGGAATTGAAGAAGTAAACCACATCTTGGCATGTGCCCTCCTCAAGATGGGAGCATTTGCTTAAATAATCTAAGCTCCGAAGTGGAAGCAGGAGGTTGGAACAACGCACAGGGACTAAGGGTGCTGCAGTGGAAACAGAAAGGTCACTTCCCAAACTTCCTGGGCCGGGGAGCAGCGGTGAGGCATTTGTGTCTGTATCCGAGCTTGGAGCAGAGGAAAAGGGCAGTGTTTCCTCCAAGCTGGTGAGGCCCAGGAGTAATGGGAATCACCTGTTTCTGGAAAATCATTCACTGGGATAATTGATGTTGGATCTTGTCCACTTTAATGACAACCCAAGTAAGTTGTACATAACAGTCTAGTCACAAAGACAGTAACATCACTGGAACTACCATCCATTCCTTGAAGGACAATACATAAGACAGCAGATTCAGAGGGAAGAATTTTCTCCTAGGAAATAGTTAACAGAAAATTGCAACATTCAGTAGATGTAAACTACTGAAAATGCCTACACACGTGGAGATCCTGCCCCATCCCTAATTAGTATTCATCAGAAAATAGGTTGTCTTCACAGCCTCTAAGAGCTTATTCGTTTTTATTTAGATTCCCAAAAATCTTTGGCCTCTTGCATGAAATATCCCAATCCTGAATAAAGGAAACATTTTCCATACATTATATGGGTGAAAAATGATCAGTGTCTAACCTGAAACCTGATACTGCAGTTAAATGACATTGTAAGGAGACAATTTATAATTTTATTATAAAATAATAACAAATACTTAGCATTTACTCTTTGTGAGGGTGCAGTTCTAGGTACTGATCCTATCTTTATTTGTGACTATATGAGGTGGATACTGTTTTATGAATGAGAACACTGAAGCACTGAAGTATTAGTTAATATGATCTTCAAAGGAAATTTGAAAATATTAAAATAATTACATTAAAACGAATATATTAAAACTACTTAGCTCCTGATAACATTTCAGTGTACTTTCTTAATCTTATAAAAATCACAGATTAAAAATACCATTGTAAGCCTCATTACAAAAATGTTAAATGAGTTACAGCCATAATCAATGTACAGATTTACATCCAACTTGGATATTTATCTTGATTAGCCTTCAGTGAGTATGAAGTTTGGATTAGAATAATGAACCAGAGAGTTATGGGTTTTAGAACTTTGGTGTGAACTTGAAGTTGTGTAATATAAACCTCTTTTTCCCCTCATTTTCAAAATGCAGATATCAAACCTAATGATTTATGAGATCTGTTTAAACTCTAAAATTCAGTGCTTTTGACTTTCCGCCCATTCTTCGTCTTATAGTTGGAAACGTCTGAGTTAAGTTTGTATGCAGAGTTTAAAATTTTTCCTTGCCTTTTATTCCTAAAATGCTTTCCCATCATAAAAACAATAAATGTTTATTATAGAAAATTTGGAAAGTACTGAAAAAATTCCAGCTCAAGAGTTTATATCGACCTCTCTGAAAACAATGATTTTTAATATTTCACTCTACTGTTTTGTTTTAAATAGTTGCATATATTCAGTCTCATCTTCTAAAAAGTATTGGTGATAGTGACTTTTTTAAACAACATTATAGGTGGCTAGCATTTATTGTATCTTTTGTTTCCTTTATTTAAAAGACAGCTGAAGCCTTAGGAAAGAGGTCCATTTATCCATGTAGGATATATAAGTTGTGGATCTACTGGAAGACCTAGGTCTGTGTGACATCCTGGTTGGGGGAGATATTTACTATCAAAAATACTAGAAGTTAATCTGCAAGTCCTTACTGCCTCTCTAAGCTCAGTCCTTCAATGCACCATTGTAATTTATTGGGGGAGTGGTATTTTTGGTAACTATACCTTCTAATTGTCCACTCCTTTTTGAAGTAAGATTCATGTTAGAATTTGTCTTGGTAATTTTGATAGCATTGCACATACTGTTGAAGTAAAATATGAACTTCTTAGGTAGTTAAATCAAAATTTTAAAGAGAGTCTTATGTCATTGATACTAACATCTCACAGAAAGAATTCTGTCTGGCATAGCTTCCTAAAGCAAAATTTCTTTGTAAAACGTGTCAAATTTGGTCATGCTTAGATCAGGTTATGAAGGAAGGCACTACTTCAAAGCAAAGCCAATTTCATCCTTGGAAGCTTTCTAATACCAGTGATATTATTCCATCATAAAGTAGTATTCTTGGATTTTTTTAGGATTAATACTTAGTGCATTTTAAAATTGAGATAATTTTACATACAATGAAATACGCCTATTAACTAGGCAGATCATTATCAGTAAATTTGATAAATTTTGATAACTTATTAGATGCTGAATACATTATGCTACAGTAATGTGTTCTGTATTGTAAATCCTAATGAGATTTTAGTTACTTTTTAACTTTTGGGACCATAGATAAATGTGTTCAGTTTTCTTTGATTAAAGAAAAAGTGTTTGGGACATCCCTGGTTCCCATCTGGGGTTAAAACTGCTTTCACTGCAGGGGGCTCTGTTCTGGGAACTAAGACCTCATGCTGTGTGTCAGAGCCAAAAAAAAAAAGTTCATGAAACATCAGATTATAGAATATGAGAGCATTGTCATTTTTAAATTTTCTGAGTGGCCAGAAGTTTTGAAAAATGCACATTGCCCAGATTTGCTTACAACTTTAGTTGAATTAAAGCTGCCTCTAACACGCATCTGTGGCTCACAGTTTAATAACCATTGGTCCATAACCAGTGCAAATTGAATGGGGAATCTATGAATCTTGCATTGCTTTCATTATCACTTAAAAATTTCCACTGTCAGTTCCTGCATTTAGATTTCTCTAAGCTAACTGCATCAGTAGGACTTGGCATCAGTATGGCTTGGCATCATTTCTTGAGAAAACAGGGGTCATGTAGCTGTTAGTGTGGTGATAAAGCTGTAGTAACATAAACAGTGTTAAGCTACACTAAGTGTTCAGAATATGAAAAATAAGTTCTATTTCATTGCGTGCTTGTTAAAGCATGTTTGTTAATACATGCTTGTTAAACCATGCTTGTTAATGCAGCTGGATTCTGCATTAGCAAAGGGAATTACCACAGTGTATTCAGAGGCAGGGGTCAGGATGACAAAGGAAATAAAGTACATTGGACAGTTGAACAAATGGGGATATCAGAGATCAGACTTAAGGACAGGCATAATTTATGTGCTACTTGTCTTTAGATGCTTTGAAAGCTATTGGGAGAAAAGAATTTGTTTTATGTAAGAAGGCTGAATTAGGACCAGTGGATATCTTCCAAATGACAAAACCATTCTTCCAGTTAGACCTGGCCTAATGTGAAAGGACTATGAAAGTAATGTGTTTCAAAAAGCCTCAGCTATCTACATCTACAGCAGACCTTAAATATAGCCCCAATCCTGGCCAGACCAGTGTAAAACCTCAAGATAAAGATCTGTTTACCTTAGTCTTTTATTGTCTGGTAATCATGTTCAGCTTTTGAAAAATTACGAAACATGCCAACAGGCAAGGAACAGCCTGAAGAGACAAAACAAGAAGTCAGAAGTAGATTCTTGTATGACACAAATTCTAGAATCACCAGCTCAGGAATGTAATTAATATGTTAACAACTCTAATGAAGAGTAGACACCATGCAAGAACAGATGTAAGTAGAGGTGAAAATGCTTCAAGAATCAAAAACAAATTTTAAATGCTAGGAATAAACACTGACATGAGTGCTTCTGATGATCACCTCAGTAGACTGGACACTGCTGAGGGGAAAATATATATGGGCCTGATAATCCATCATAGAGATTTTCCCAACTTAGATGCAAAAAGAAAATAGAACAACAGCAACAACCTTTTCTCCAAAAACCAAACCTAGAACATTCAAGAATTGTGGGCAGTTTGGAAAAGTGTAACATAACATTTGCTTGGGATATCAGGAGAACAAATGAAGCAGAAGAAATTCCAAAATTAATGACAGGACATCAAACTGACTGATCCAGGAAATGGAGAGGACAAATACTTGACAGGATATAAAAATGTGGTTTGCGCTTAGGCATGTTGGGCTTCCCAGGTGGTTCAGACATTAAAGAATCTACCTGTAATTTGAGAGACCCCAGTTTGATGCCTGGGTCAGGAAGATCCCCTGGAAAAGGAAATGGCTACCCACTCCAGTGTTCTGACCTGGAAAATTTCATGCACTGTATATAGTCCATGGGGTTACAAAGAGTTGGACATGACTGAGCAACTAACACTTTCAGTTTTCATGTCATATTCAAATTGCAGAAAATGAAATGCAAAGAGAAAACCTTGGGAAGAGTTGAAAAAGAAAAATTCTTACCTGTCGGAAAAGAATTACAGCAGAACCACGCCAAGAAGAGTGGAATGAAAAGTGTTGGGAGAAATTCCATCCTAAAATTCTGTATCCTGTGAAACTGTTCTTTAAAAGAGAATGCAATGTTTGCTGTTGCTGAAGGTGGTCAAGAAGAGATTGAATGACAAGAACAAGAGAGATGTTGGCTCTAATGTTTGCCTGTGTTATGTATGTTAGTGTTTTTGAGGAGTGTTACAAACCGGAATCTCTTCTGAAGCTTCATTCTGGACATGAGCACGCTGGAGACGGGAGCAGGGATGTCACAAAGAAGCTATATGTGCTCTTGAACAGCCCAGAATCCCTGGTTTATGGCCTGCCTGTTAAAAGCCTTGTGTAGCAATAATCTGCACGACACCCAATTTCAGTTCAGTTCAGTCACTCAGTTGTATCTGACTCTTTGTGACCCCATGGACTACGGCATGCCAGGCTTCCCTGTCCATCACCGACTCCCAGACCTTACTCAAACTCAGGTCCATCGAATCGGTGCTGCCATCCAACCATCTCATCCTCTGTCATCCCCTTCTCCTCCCACCTTTAATCTTTCCCAGGATCAGGGTCTTTTCTAAGGAGTCAGTTCTTCACATCAGGTGGCCAAAGTACTGGAGTTTCAGCTTCAACATCAGTCCTTCCAATGAACACCCAGGACTGATCTCCTTTAAGATGGACTGGTTGGATCTCCTTGCAGTCCAAGGGACTCTCAAGAGTCTTCTCCAACACCACAGTTCAAAAGCATCAATTCTTCGGCGCTCAGCTTTCTTTGTAATTCAATTCTCACATCCATACGTGACATACTGGAAAACCTGCTGGACACCCAATTTGGGAAATACCAAATTAGCTGACCTCCATGACCCTGAGATAGTGTGATTCTTTAGTAACTGGATAACATTTTCTTAGGGATTAAGTCTAAAAGGCACACAGGAGATGAAAATAGGCCAAAAGGTAAATGAAAATTTCAAGAAAACGTGATTAATTCTTACTTCTTAGGGTAAATATAAGATGAGTAGAAAATGTGTTACATCTCACTTCCTTAAATTCCTTCTTTCCATTTGATTTTGAAGTTACAGAGAAGTGGCCTGTAGACTCCTGGCTTATGCTCCCCTTCCAATGTCAAAAGTGATAATTGGCAATAGGTTCAACTTCTCTGAAATGCTGGTCATCATTGCTGACTGGACTGGCCCTTTACCTTTTCTTGTTTCTCTTCTCTTGTGTGTTGCTGCTATTACTATCATTGGCCCCCTTCCCCTCCCTCCCCCCCTTTTTTAATCTTGAAGCCCATATGCTGTTACTCATGAGAAAATGACATCTCTCCACTACTGGAAATTCCAGAGATGTTTTAATGAAGGGATAGACTACCTACTATAAGTCACAATTTGTTTCCTTAATGTGTTGGGTTTTGAGTTTTAGGGACCTGTTAGTCCTGTGATTGTGGTGGTCCTATATTCGATGTAAGGTAGATTTCAGTTGGATAACACTTCTTCAGAATACCCATCCCAGTAACAATTCTAGATATGAGAGGTAAGATAGAATAATGGTTAAGTATGAAGACTCTGAAGCCAGATTGTCAGTTTGCAGCCTTTGTTGACTTCAGAGGAAGTTTCTTAACAAGAAGTTAATTGTGCTTTGGACTTCCCTGGTGGCTCAGTGGTAGAGAATCTGCCTGCCAAGCAGGAGATGCAGGTTTGATCCTTGGGTCAGGAAGATTCCCCTGGAGAAGGAGATACACTCCAGTATTCTTGCCTGGGAAATCCCATGGACAGAGGAGCCTAGCGGGCTACAGTCCATGAGGTCATAAAGAATTGGACATGACTGAGCGGCTAAACAACAGCAGCAGCAGTTGTGCTTTAGTTTTATTATCTGTGAAACTGAGAGTCATTCAGTCCTGTCTAATTCTTTGCGACCCCATGGACTATACTGTCCATGGAATTCTCCAGGCCAAAATACTGGAGTGGGTAGCCATTCCCGTTTCCAGGGGATCTTCCCAACCCAGAGATTGAACCCAGGTCTCCGGCATTGCAGGCAGATTCCTTACCAGGTGAACCACCAGGGAAGCACTGTAATGCATGGATAATAATAGTCTCTTCCTATGAAGATTAAATGGGCCACTTAGAACAGTGTTTGACATTTAGTAAGCACATCAGAATTTTAATTAGCATCATAGTTGATGAATCTAGAAATGTATAAAGCTTATTTGTAACAGTATCTATAACAGGTGGGAATTACCTTTTTCAAGGATATTTTAAGGTAAAATCTGCTTTTAGAATACTTAAGAAAATGATAGTGAGCCCTCAAAGGAGCTGAATGATGTAAGACAGTGTTAGATAACATTCATTTATGCTAAAGTATTTCCCACTAAAAGGTAGAACTTTTCTGCAGATGGTCAAGGAAAAATGGGCCCATCAGAGACAAATAGGATACTGTGAAAAGAAAATAGAAAGGATTTGATATTTTTAAAATATTTAAATTATTACAATTTTGAAAAATTTCAGGACTGTATACCAAACTAAATTTGGGTATTTGTTTTCTAGATGACAGGTTAGGGCAAACTACTGAGATCTTTACCTGCTTTATACTCTGTTCCCTGGAGACAACACAGACTTGACTAATTTTCCTGACACCATGAAATTTCTTGGCCTTGTTTTGAAAAAAAAAAATGGTATTAAAAAAATCTTGATTGATATTAAATACTTTGGTTAACTTTTCCTGTCTAACCTAGCAAAGAGTCCCAACACCAGGGAAAGCAAAATGAAGTAAATTATGGTGGATTCTCAAAAGTGAGAGTTGGAGCTTCTATTAATAAATAGTTATTTGAAGAAAGTCATATAAGAAAGACTTGATAACATCTAGAGAGAGGCAAAAGACATAATAAAATACATATCAAAGAACAAAGCCATTTAGAGTTCTACAGAAGAACAATAAAAGGAACCAGGATTGTGAGCATTATCATCAACCTAAGGGGTTCTTGTAATATGTTCTGAAGATTATGTCTTGATACTGTTTGGAATGAAGATAACTAGCTCTACCTTTAACATTAATTCGTTGTAACCCAAGATTCTCAAGTATGTTACTATCAAATTTTGACTAAGGATACATACAGTCATAAAGGGAGAAATTAAATTGCTTAGGTGTTTGCATAGGTACCCCTAAGAATACTATAGAAATAAGACGTCGTGTGGAAATATTACTGACTCCATCCTTAAGAAGTAACTGTGTGGGGAAAGTCTTTAATAACCCCAGCATGCTAGGATGTCCATGTTTTCTTGACTAAAATAATATCCTAGTATGTATGTCTTTTAAAACTGGTTGTTATCTGGCCCAGTCGTATTTTATACTTGAAGGGGATGCTGAAGATTGATTCCACAGATGAAAGAATGATTTGTCAAAACCTTGTGTTCAGAGTATTCTGGAACCTGGATTACACTCAGACTCGATTCCTAGAGAAGCTACACAGCTTGCTCACTAGAATCAGGACTGGGCTTCCTAACTTGATGTTTTCCTTTTCTGCTTCTGCAATTGTCCCTCAGGAAGTAGGTAGGAAGGAAGGCCTGGAGCATGGTAGGCATGATGCTTGAAATTGTTGACCACAGCCTTTACTGGCCACTAACAATCCTCACCTGCATACAATTGAAATTCTCTCTGTTTTTTTTTTTAAGTCATAGTCATGTATGAAAGAAGAGAGCAGACTTCTTAGTGGCATCTGCAAGAAAAAGTTAGCCCTTATATATACATTTAAATTCAGAAATAGTGAAGACATTTATTTTAAGAACTGGAATGTTAGAACAACTGTCAGCCCTAAAGTGACTAAGAACTCCACATTTCAGGACATTTATTCTCTTGGCTGTTTTTGGTGCACGATAGTTCTGATGCCATCTCAGAATGATAACCACAGTCATATGGCACTTCATAGTTTGAAAACTTCCAAAATTAACTTATTTAGGCCTCACAGCTTTCACTTCACTTCACTTCACTCACGACTTCACTTTCACTTTTCACCTTCATGCGCTGGAGAAGGAAATGGCAACCCACTCCAGTGTTCTTGCCTGGAGAATCCCAGGGACGAGGGAGCCTGGTGGGCTGCCGTCTATGGGGTCGCACAGAGTCAGACACGACTGAGGCGACTTAGCAGTAGCAGCAGGCCTCACAGCCCGATAAAAGAGATACCCATATTGTATAAAGGAAGCAAGTGAGGCTTAGATAATCTTAGGGCATGTTGCCTAAGATTATAGGTAATAAATGGAGGGAGCAGTTCAGTCACTCAGTTGTGTCTGACCCAGCAACCCCCTGGACTGCAGCATGCCAGGCTTCCCTGTCCATCACCAGCTCCCGGAGCTTGCTCAAATTCACGTCCACCGAATCGGTGATGCCATCCAATCATCTTGTCCTCTGTCGTCCCATTCTCCTGCCTTCAGATTTTCCCAGCATCAGGGTCTTTTCCACTGAGTCGTTTTTTACATCAGGTGGCCAGAGTATTGGAGATTCAGCATCAGTCTTTTCAATGAGTATTCAGAACTAATTTCCTTTACGATCGGCTGGTTGGATTTCCTTGTGGTCCAAGGGACTCTCAAGTGTCTTCTCCAACATCACAGTTCAAAAGCATAAATTCTTTGGCACTCAACTTTTTTATGGTCCAACTCTCATTCATACATGACTGCTGGAAAGACCATATCTTTGACCAAACAGACCTTTGTCGGCAAAGTAACGTCTCTGCTTTGTAACGTCTCTGCTGTGTAGGTTGGTCATAGCTTTTCTTTCAAGGAGCAAGCGTCTTTTAATTTCATGGCTGCAGTCACCATCCTCAGTGATTTTGGAGCCCAAGAAAATAAACTATTTCCATTGTTTCCCCATTTTTTTGCCATGAAGTGATGGGACCAGATGCCGTGATCTTAGTTTTTTGAATGTTGAGTTTTAAGCCAGCTTTTTCACTCTCCTCTTTCACTTCATCAAGAGGCTCTTCAGTGCCTCTTTGCTTTCTGCAATAAGGCTGGTATCATCTGCATTTCTGAGGTTATTGATATTTTCCCCAGCAGTTGTGATTCCAGCTTGTGCTTCATCCACTGTGGCATTTCGCATGTTGTACTCTGCATATAAGTTAAATAAGCAAGGTGACAATATACAGCCTTGATGTACTCCTTTCCCAGTTTGGAACCAGTGCATCGTTCCATGTCCGATTCTAACTGTTGCTTCTTGACCTGCAAACTGGTTTCTCAGGAGGCAGGTGAGGTGGTCAGGTATTCCCATGTCTAAGAATTTTCCACAGTTTGTTGTGATCCACACAAAGGCTTAAGCATGGTCAGTGAAACAGAAGTAGATGTTTTTCTGGAATTCTCTTGCTTTTTCTATGATCCAATGGATGTTGGCAATTCGATCTCTGGTTCCTCTGCCTTTTCTATATCCAGCGTGAACATCTAGAAGTTCTTGGTTCATGTACTGTTGACGCCTGGCTTGGAGAATTTTGAGCATTACTTTGCTAGCGTGTGAGATGAGTGCAGTTGTGCAGTAGTTTGAACCTTCTTTGGCATTGCCTTTCTTTGGGATTGGAATGAAAACTGACCTTTCCCAGTCCTGTGGCCACTGCTGAGTTTTCCAAATTTACTGGCATATTGAGTGCAGCATTTTCACAGCAGTACTTGTATCCAGATCTTTTGACTTAATTTCCAGGAGAATCCACTGGGGACCTACCTGTTCATACCCTGTGCTCTGCTGGACACTATAAGGAATACAGATAGACACAAAGTGTGTGTTCCCCAGTTATGGATATAAAAACCGGAGAACAGAATAGTAGTATTTAAGTTCAGAACTAACTTGAATGGTAGCAGGTGTGAAACCACAATAGGAAAAGCTTCTGTGGCAAAGATTTATCTTAAAATAGGTCGTGTGAAATGAGAAAATTTGAACACAATGTAAGATACTCAATATTAGCTGTAAAGAAAAGCATTTCTAGTGGTTCAGATTTCAGCCTAGCTCTACCCCACTTTCACTGCACACAAGATAGATTGCACCTCCTGATTGATACTGAAATATACATGAGTGTTGCTGTTTGAGTGTGGTGTTGGTGGAGATCTGGCAAGTAAATTAAGAATAAAAATATAGGCCTTGTTGAATGAGTGGGGAATAACAAGGGAGAAGTAAAATAACTCATGTAAACAGTTGGCAAGAAATGAGGTAAAACATTGGTTCACGAAATGGCAGCTGATTTTTTAGCAGAAACTGCAGGCCAGAAGGGAGTGAAATGGAAAAGCCTACAACCAAGAATACTTTACCCACAAGACTCTCCTTCAGATTTGATGGATAATCAAAAGCTTTTATAGAGAAGTAACAGAAGAATTCAGCACCACCAAACCAGCTTTACAAAAAACGTATAAGGAACTTCTCTAGCTGAAAAAGAAAAGGCCACAACTAGAAACAAGCTAAGAGATGAAAAAGCTCACAGGTAAAAGAAAACATTAAGGAAATCACCCACACACAAAGCTAGAAAGATTAAAAGACAAAAGTAGTAAAATCACACCTGTGTCCACAGTAAGCAGTTAAGGGATACACAGAGCAGTTAGATGTAAAACATGTTATCAAAATGTAACCGAGAGAGAAGGAGAGTATAAATGGCAGGGTATTTAAAATGTGTTTGAAATTGAAAGATGAGTGACTTACAACACGTGTGTTTATATAGACTACTATACCAAAACCTCCAGGTAATCGCAAACCCCAAAATGTATAATAGATATAAACAAGAAGTAATCCAAAAAAGTACTGAAGATAGTCAACAAATCACAGAAGAGAACAAAAGGAAAAAGAGACCGAAGGGGGAAAGGCTGGAAGGGACAGACTGGAATTTGAGATGAACGGAGAAAGACTCCTGTATCTAAAGTAGACGACAAGGACGCACTGGATAGCAGAGGGAACTATATTCAGTATCTTAACCTGTAATGGGAAGGGATCTGAAAAAGAACATAATATAAATATTCTTTTATGTATGTTCTATATAACGTAATCATTTTTGTTGTACACCAGAGGGTTTACAACAGCTATAAATCAACTATACTTCAATTAAAAAATAAAAATTTTAAAAAGACAACATAAAATACAACACTGTACTTTTGCAGTGAAGGGAGTATATATCAGTTCAGTATTTATTACTAAGGGAAAGGGCCTGATTTTTTAATGCTTTGGCTTTTCAGCATTTTTTTCTTTTTTTTTTTAACTTTAGAATTCAGATCCTCTTTGTTGCTGGAACAGAGCTAAATTCTTTTAGGAAAAAGAAGTTCTTTAGGTTAAAATACAAAATATTTTGAAAGCCATTTTTGCAAAATGCAGGTTTAGTTAGAAAATAATGAGAAAACTAAAAGGGACTTACCTGTAGTGGCCTTTTTTATATACTAAGGATAAAAAGATGTTTCTTTGCCCCCAACTTCAGCTTCATTGAGGTGAAACTGTCACATAAAACTGTGTATATTTACAGAGTATGGTGGGATGATTTGACGTAAGTATTCTTTCTGAAATGATTACTAACAATCAGGTTAATATATTCCTCACTACACATCATTACTTTTTCTCTCCTTTTTGGTGATGAGAACATAGGTCTGCTCTCGGCAGATATCAGGTGTACTCAGTATTATTGACTATAATCAGCATCTCTACATTAGATCTCCAGAGCATATTCATTTTATAACTGAAGGCTTCTACCCATTGACCAGCATCTTCCCATCTCCCCGTGCCTAGCACCCCAGCCCCTGGTCAGCATCACTCTGTTTCTGTGAGTTCATTTTTTTTTTTTTTCTTAAGGGTCCCCATGTAAGTGAGATTATATAGTATTTGTCTGGCTAATTGTTTTACTCAATGGTAAAGAATCCACCTGCAATGCCGAAGACTTGGGTTCAATCCCTGCATTGGGAAGATCCCCTGGAGAAGGAAACGACAACCCACTCCAGTATTCTTGCCTGGAGAATCCCATGGACCGAGGAGTCTGGCAGACTGCAGTTCATGGGGTCACAAGTGTCGAACACAACTTAATGACCATAAACAACAGCAGTGTCCTCTAGGTTTGTTCAGGTTGTTGCAAATGACAATTTCCTTCATTCTCGTGGCTGAGTGCTCCATTGTACATATGCACCACATCTTTATCCATTCATCTGTTGGCAGAGACTTAGGTTGTTTCCATGTCTTGGCTATTGTGAACAGTGCTGCGATGAAGATGGGAGTGCACGAATCTCTTCCAGATACTGATTTTGTTTTGAGGTCAGTTAGATATTTATTCTGATCCAGGAGGGCGCTGTTTTATTGCCTGTTTCTTTCCTCCTGTAAAGTCTTTGAGTCGGGACTGTGGAACTGTGGGTGGAGACAATGGCAGTCTTTTCTCTAAATGCTACCCCTGCTATAGGACCTGAGCTCTAGGTGAAGGGGAAGGGTGCTCTCAGCTGCTTGTGAGGACTACCACCTCCTGAACGGCGCGGGGATGGGAGGTTGGGGTGGGTAGGGGCGGTGGGCAGGGGTTATTGGTGCCCCAGTATTCTCAGCCTCCATGTCTGAGGTAGAGCCTCAGTTTCAGAACAACACACACCTCTTACTATAAGCATCGTTGACATAGGAAACCAGCCTGTGGAATCCAGTGAGGCAATTTAAGACCTTTCGAACTGTGCCCTGGATCATAGAGTTGGGTAGTTAATCAGATTTCGTCGGTTTTTTCTTCAAGCTAACATCAGATGGTTAACCACAACTTCTTAAATCTTTTGTCTTTCAGATGAAAGTCTGATTCTGACAGTAGAAGAAAATTTTTGGTTACTACTTTTGTTCCTAATTGAGGAAAGCCTGATTTTTACTGTTTGTGAAGGATAATCAGTCTTCTCACAGGATTACTGAGAGGATGAAATGAGTTCTTTTTTTAATGCCTGGTGTATCAGTGGACATCCAATAAAGGGCAGCTTTTGTTTATGTTTACCAGTTTTTTGTATGCAGTGTCACCAGTTGGTAGAGGGCTTTTAATTGCCATGAAAGTAAAAGTGAAGTCGCCCAGTTGTGTCTGACTCTTTACGACCCCATAGACGGTAGCCTACCAGGCTCCTCCATCCATGGGATTTTCCAGGCAAGAGTACTGGAGTGGGTTGCCTGAATCAAAGGATTAAGATAAATCTTAATAACTGAAGAACAGCCTGTGTGGTTGCTAGAAACTTGAAATTAGGATGGGCAGTAATGATCACTAAAGGCACATGAGACTTCTCAGGACATCTAGCCTCAAGAGGAGCAGAGTAATTACTTCTGTGCATGTTTAAACAGCATCTGAATCTATCGTGCTAGCCTTGGAGTACTTTAGGTGTTATTTATTAAAGAATGATTTAGTACAAACGGACAGATGGGGGCTTCCCCAGTAGCTCAGTGGTAAAGAATCTTCCTGCTATGCAGGAGACGTAGGAGCCGTGGGTTCTATCCCTGGGTGAGGAAGATCTGGAGGAGGGCATGGCAACCCAGTCCAGTATTCTTGCTGGGAAATCCCATGGACAGAAGCCTGCCATGGGGTCGCAAAGAGTCAGAGACAACTGAGGCCACTGAGCATGCACACAGATGGGACAGATGGAGGTATGTGTTTGCCCCTGCCCCCACCAGAGTATTCTGAGGACGTGTGCGAAGTGCGGAGATGTGTATGGACTGAAAAGTGTGTATCTAGAATGAGCACCTTGCTGCTTTTCTGTGTGCCATTCAGAGCTGCTGTACTGAAACCTACCTGCTGTGCCAGTGTCACTGGCAAAGGGGAAAAGGGAACAGGAAAGTCTTAACCTTGAGGTTTTAGATATTAAATTCCCTTACTCAACCTTGACCTTCATGATGGATTAAAAGTGCAAGGACAGGCAGACACGGCAAGAATCGACACCTCTCTTTTGTGTCCAAAGCTGTCCTACAACATGCCCAGCTTTCAACCTCGTTGGCTTTGTCTGCCAGGGTGCTCACTTCCCCAGTGTACTTCAGAAACCCTGTTTCCCCCATTGCCTTAGAGTGGTTGGGATATAGTAATTCTGACAGATTCCTTTCCCCAGGCATATTAATGGTGGTTCTTTAAAAGAGGGGACTTAGTAATTCAGAGAAGCTTCCCTGATTTCATTTTTAGACAAAACCTGTAGAGAAGTGGCTCGTGTATTAGCATCCTTTGGGGGAGCTTTTACAAAATACAAGAGCTCTGGACCTGCTTCCAGAGGTTCTCATTTAATAGATGGTTGATGAGGCTGGTGTTCTTTTGAGAATTCTGTTTCTCCAAAAATTTCCTAGGAGATTTAGTCAGAATTGAGAAATAAAAAGGGGCTCCTTGTGGATAGGCCTTCTACCCCAGATGAAAGCTCACTCACCTGCTCTGTCTTGGTGAGCTAACCCTTGGTCAGAGGGAGGAAAAGTTTCTAGTCTTTATAGAGGAAATAATAGTCAACTTTTTGATTTCCCCTCTTCACACTCTGCCTGTACTAGGTGATGGAAAAAGAAGGTTCCTCTGTCCTGGTTGAAGTCTGAAAGCTTCAGTTATTAATAAAAGATATTTCCACTACAGAGAATGGCCTGTTCCCCCTAAGCCAAACATGATCTTTATTGGTTTCTAGTCTGACACCTTAGGCTGCTGTTTGCAGGGTTTCCTAAGTTTTTTTCCTTTTGTGCCATTGAGATCCTTTGGTGAGCCTATGAAGCCTTGGACCCCTTCTCAAGTTAAATACTTTAAATGTAGAAAATAAAATGCATAACATTACAATAGAAAAAAGTTATATTGAAATAGTTATTGAAGTAATAAAACTTGAACAGTAATACATGCTTCTTTACTGATAAATTAAGTAACACTAGCAGTCGGTCTAATTATTTCAAAGTAGTGATAAATGTGAAAAACTATGATGTAATAATGAAGCATCTGGTTTCTATTCGAGATAAACTCAAAGATACTGATAATACTCCTGTGGTTTTTTGCCAACATTTATAGTCAGAAACACTGCTAAATTTTATTTTAAGCTTGTGGAAATAAATATATACTTTTTCTTATCCTTGCCCCGGTATACCTGAGAATTCTATATGCTTCAGTTAAATATTGATACATTAATATGTTAGTCTTCTTTTTACAGGTGTGAAGCAGCAACTTAAGACTGTAGTTTTTCCTAAGAATGAGTTTCCCTACTTGAGTATTTCCCAAATCCCTCTTTTGGTCCTAAGGCTTACATAATCTTGTTTTTCAGCATAAACTGAGTGCTTTATCAGATTTTCTGCAGAGCATTAGCTGGATAAGCTAGATAGCTCCTTTCTGAACTCCCACAGTGCTAATGAGAGTGGTTTGATGTTACAGGAATACAAGCGCAAGTTAGCCAGAGTTTCCCTGGTACGCAAAGAACTCAGGTCCCGGATCCAGAGCCTGCCGGACTTATCTCGATTGCCCAATGTCACTGGCAGCCACATGCACCTGCCCTTTGCGGGGGACATCTACAGTGAAGATTGATGACCAGTCTCTTTCCAGGGCCCAGGACTTTGCAAGAGATGGAGACAGGTTAGGTGGATAGTGCTGTAGTGTTATTTTTGTATATTGTTGAGAGAGTGACATTAACAAAAAGAAATGACAGGTAATTTATAAAATTGTTTAAAATGTTGGTTTGTTTACTATTTTATTGGTAAGTTAACATGACTTAGTTTAAACAAAGTGAATCTATGTGTATTAAGCTCACAAGTAGTGATTATTTTCAAAAGATCTTTTTGTAAATTTTTTTGATCCAGGGCCTTGTGAGAAATTTCCATGTTTCTATTTCTTCATGTATTTTCAAATGTTTTTCTTTATTTTCTTCAGTATCTAATCAGTGTATAGTATGTGATTCCTAAAGGGTAAGAACTAATCAGGTTGGTTGAGACTTTATTATGGTATAGTTAGGACTTGATTGTAGAAGGGACTAGGTGTTTCAACTTGATTTTCACCCTTCTCCTCAACCAAAACATCAGTTCTGTGCCTCTCAACACTTTAGATTCCTTATTCCCCAGAGGTCGGTCATTTAATACTAAAAATGGATGTTGTTTTGAGGGTCAGATCAGAACCTAGAGAACTTTTCCACAACAGGTGTTTCATCCCAACAGCCACAGTGTAGGATAAAAGGAGTGTTATATAGGGACCCCTTGATTAAAAGCTGTTTAGAGTTATTTAGGTAGATAGCTATGAAAATGCTTTTGGAAATGTTTAAAAAAAAATTGACATTGTACCAAGAGAACAACTCTGATTCTGGAATCTCTGTTTGTCAAATTAAGCTCCTTTTAACATAATTGATCCCTTTAACATAAAAAGCCATCTGTGGGATTAAAAGAAGAGTAAAATAATGGTACCTTAATATTCTCTTAGCCATTTAACTTTTAAAAACAGTAGTATTTTTAGCTCTAATATCTCATGAACTCAATATTCATTAATGTTCAGTAAAGTTGCCTGGAACATTTTTAATGTTTCCTTAAGGTTTTTGAATTACGTATAAATGGGAATTAAGCAGTCCTACACTACAGGGTAGATATGGTAAATATTATATTTGTATATTTAGAATTACCAAAACAAATGTACTTTTACCTTTTATTTCTAACCCTGTGTTAGAGCAATTGCATGCTCTCCTGCTTTCTCTTTAAATCACACTGTTAAGCTGTGGATTTTGTACTCAGTGATTACTTAGGATAAACATTTTTTTTCATTCATTACATATTAGACATTTTTCTTTTTGTTGTAAGAAGATTCATCTTAGTCAATAAAACAGCTTTTTAAATCCCACAGGTCAGTTATGTCTCACTAGTCTGAATGGCTTCACTCTTTCTCAGTATTAGAAATTATAGTCAAAGTGAATTTACTATATGTGAAGGAGAAAGCCAGTATTTCATTTTAGCAGCCAGTAGTTTTCAGAACGGTGCTTTGAACGGTTTGGCCTCTCCAAAACAGACACACGTAGTTCCCACCCATACATGGCTTATATTCCAAAGGTTTTTAGTCAACTTTTGGGACTCGGGGCACATTTTTCCACAGGAACAGTAGTAATTAGGTTCCCTGTGAACACTCCCATAGAGAGCTCACCCAGGAACCTAATCCACTTAACCATGAATGTACTGAACTTGTAATGTGGTTGACAAATTACGAGTAGTAGACCCTGACCAGCATTTGTAACATCACTCTGCACTAAGGAAATGGTGTGTAGCAGCCAGACTTAGACATTGGGGTGCCTCTCTGTCTTGTGTGCCTCTGTCCCTAGGTGTAGGCTGCGTAAGGAGAAGACTCAGCGTGGGGTGGAGGGTGTGGCAAATGCACGATTATCGAAACCTGGTTATACCTGTTACAGAAGCATGCCACTTTGTTAAAGTGAAAACAAAACTTGTATATTGACTTATTTTTTAGCATCTTGACCTTATTTATGAGCTACTAAAGTGGTGACTTATTCAAAATACATTTTTGTTTTCCATTTAATACTAATTTATAAACTATGTACTCCTGGGAAGATTTGAAACCTACTAGAAGTTTGTTGAAATATTTTCACCATTTAAGAAAGACTTCTGGTTTAGATACTGATTTTAATGCCAGTATCTGCTCTAAATATTTATTATAAAAATGCATTATTTTTTTTAAAGAGCTTGATGCAATTTGTGGTAAGTGATTGTACTCAACCTGAATCCTACCCCCGGTTTTCCCCTTTGACCAAGTCTTCACAAGCTTTCAGTTGTTGGTTAATTCACTGACCATGAACACAAATGATATGGTCTGCTTTAGAAGTCTTGATAGTTAATGTGGTAAGCCTTAGCAGTAAATAGCCTTCCTTTTTAAAAGGGGGACTAAAATTTCTCAAGAAACTTTAGCTGGGTTAGCTGGGGGTACTCTAATACCAAATTCTAAATCATGAACATTTTCTTCACTGTGTACGTGAGGCAAATCATGCATTTTGAGTGCAGCTTGGCCTGGCCCCTCAAGAGAAAAGCATGTCACCATACTTGCAGTAGGCATATTTGGTTTGAATGGATACCATCACTCTTTTCTCCACAAACAGTGCAGAGAGCTGTCTGGAGTGGCAATTTGAACAGATTCCCTGGTGTTCCCTCTGCTCCTTCTATCAATACAGTAAGTAAAAGAACCACATGGGGGAGCCTGGGAGTCTGGGAAAATCAGCTGTGCTCAATAGCCAACCTCCCCTTCTAGGAAAACCAGTCCAGGTGCAGCTATTTTGGTACCTCATCTCACATGCACTCTGAATCAGGGTTTTTCTATAAGAACTCTTTCAGGATCAGCAAAAGCTGAGATGACCTGGTCATCTTGATTTGCAAAATTAAAACCAGGTTGTTGGTTGTCATTGTAGATGAGCAACTCATCTATTATTATTGAACTGTTCTGAGAAATCTTCAGAAAGAAAGCTCTCAAAAGTACAAATTAATTAGGAAAGTTAGACTGTCCTTTCTGAATTTTCCATTCAAAAAATTTATATGAAATAAAGCTACTAAACTGCTTTGTATTCTATTAAGAAGTAGCTTCTAAGTGGCAGTCTTAATAGTTGTTACACTGTATCACAGCTTTTTAAAGTGTAAACTCAGTTCTTCTCTGTATAGAAAGGGAGCATTGTGTTACTTACTGAATTTATTTATACAGAGCGTTTGTTGCTATCTGTAATTCCAGCCATCCACACGAGTCTGTTCTGAGGTGGCAGTAGCACATGGGAAGATGAAGTCTCCCTGTTTCTTTACCCCCTTTTCTTTGCTTGTATCTGATGACAATATAAGATGTTCTTAATAAAGTTTTACGTTCTTTTTGAGATGTGCAGATCATTTTTGTGTATTTGCTCAGGTGGATATGGGGTGAGGAGGGGAGATGAGGATGGACCGGGAGGGAAGGAAAGTGCTGGAAGTATTCAGCAGTGGTATGGTGGAGAAGACTCTTAAGAGTCCCTTGGACTGCACGGAGATCCAACCAGTCCATTCTGAAGGAGATCAGCCCTGGGATTTCTTTGGAAGGAATGATGCTAAAGCTGAAACTCCAGTACTTTGGCCACCTCATGCGAAGAGTTGACTCATTGGAAAAGACTCTGATGCTGGGAGGGATTGGGGGCAGGAGGAGAAGGAGATGACAGAGAATGAGATGGCTGGATGGCATCACTGACTCGATGGACGTGAGTCTGAGTGAACTCTGGGAGTTGGTGATGGACAGGGAGGCCTGGCATGCTGCGATTCATGGGGTCACAAAGAGTCGGACACAACTGAGCGACTGATCTGATCTGATGTGATCTGATGGTGGAGAAACTGCCAAAGGAAATTCCAGTTGCTTGGTCAGTGAGAACCAAACTTGAGCGAACATCAGTAGCACCTGGAGGGCTTATTAAACTACAGATTGCGGGGCTCCACCCTCAGAGGTACTGGGGTAAGGTTAGGATTACATTCCTAACAATTTGATGCTGATGCCACTGAGTTTGACAACCATTGCTCTAAACCAGCTTTAAAGTTTGTGACTTGCGTGGTGACTTAAAATTCCAGGTAATTCCATGCAATTCCAAGTAATAATAAGAGTATGGGTTTTACAGTTCATTATGTAACAAGTTCTTTGGGCAGAGAATGAAACTGCATCTTCTTTTATGACCTGCTGCACAGTCTTAAGTGCCTTTGAATCAGCAGATTCACTTACAGTACCTTGAACTCTCTGGAGTACAGGTCCTCTTGCCACATTTAAAGCAGAACTGGAAAATACTAGAAATCTTAAGGAATCTCTAGGGCACTGTTTGCTAAACTTTCATAAGTCTCTCTTGGGACATTTGCAGGAAGGGCACATACCTCCTGGATCAGAATTCTCTGTGATTTTACCATCTAGAAGTTTGAGAGAGCTAGTTCTTAGGCCAGTGCCCCTGGCTCCCCACCCCTAGATGGCCTCTGGTCACTTTATCTGAATTCGGGGGCTTCCCGTTGCCATTCCACTATTTCCCCCTGTGGCAGTAGGTTTTATATAGGGGAACTTCTATCCAGAGATTCTGTTTGGAAGATTTGGGATAGACCTGGAAATCAGCATTTTAAATGAGCTACGTGATGATTCTGATGCAGGTAATTCTTGACTGCGCTTTGGGAAACAGTGCCCTACTGAGCAAATTATGGTCTATAACACACTGATGGTAGGTCTCACATATATGTTACTTACTATACACCAGGACTGCTGTAAGCACTTCACATAAGTTTTGTGATAGATGGCTCTGATTACTCCAGTTTTACCTATGGAGAAGCTAAAGTGAGTGCAAGTTGCTCAGTCGTGTCTGACTCTTTACAACCCCATGGACTATAGAGTCCATGGAATTTCTCTCCAGGCCAGAATACTGGAGTGGGTAGCTGTTCCCTTCTCCAGGAGATCTTCCTAACCCAGGGATCGAACCCAGGTCTCCTGCATTGCAGGTGGCTTCTTTACCAGTTGAGTCACAAGAGAAAGCCAAGAATACTGGAGTGTGTCGCCTATCCCTTCTCCAGTGGATCTTCCCAACCCAGGAATTGAACCCAGGTCTCCTGCATTGCAGGCAGATTCTTTACCAGCTGAGCTACCAGGGAAGCCCATGGAGAAGCCTAAGATGCAGACCCCGAACAAGTCAAATGGTGAAGCTGGGATTCAGACCCAGCTCCAAGTTTGACTCTGAGCCTATGCTTCTGAACTACCACACGATGCTGCCTGTTAAGTTGATACATTGTGTAGCAGCTCCACCATCACATATCGCATTTTGCATAATGTGAAGTTATGATGCAAACATTCAAATTAAAAAGAAACATCCTAACTGGAAGCACTGCTGAAGAAGGGGCGCTTACGAAAAGCTATGACACCCAGTTGTCTTGTGTTGTTTTCACTGAGGTCAAACGTAACATAAAATTCACCATTTTAAAGTGTGCTCTGGCAGGAAATACATTGATGAGTAACATTATTGTGCAGCCATCAGCACCACCCGCCTTTAAAACATCTCCAAAGTCTTCCGCATATAAAACTCTACCCGTTAAACAGAACGCCTTAGTCCTTGCAGCCATTTCACTGTCTCTATGAATCTGACTTCCCCAGGTATATAAGTGGAATTATAAAATATTCGTTCTTTTGTGCCTACCTCATTAAACTTAGCACAATTCACTCTAGATTCATTCATGTTGTATCATGTGTCAGAATTTCCTTTCTTCTTAAGGCTCAGTAATATTGCATTGTATGGATACACCAAATTTTGTTTATTCATTCATCTGTCAGTGGACCCTGGATTCCACCTTATGTACTTATTATTTATTTTTTATCTCTTGGCTGTGCTGCACAGCATGTAAGATTGCTTCTGTCTTTTGACTATTGTGAATAATACATCTGTAAGCATGGGTGTGCAAATATCTGTGCAAGTCCCTACTTTGATTTCCAATTGCTTTTTTTCAAAGCAGTTGTTTGTATTCATATCAACAAAGTAGAGTTAGAATGAGCTGTTGTAGGGATAGTTATCTTAGACAACATTTCAGTGAATACCTACTGTGTTTAAGGTATTAAATCTTTTGAGATATACAGAGTTTATTCAACTGCATGGCTGCTCTCAAAAGGTTTACAGTCTAGTGGGAATGGAATATGATAACACTTTAGAATTGACCAAAGTGTGCTTTTATTTTTAAACTACCATATTTCTTCCAAGCCAGTAGTTCCATAGGCCAGCAGTATTAGCCTCAGCTGGGAACTTCTTTACAATGCTGAAGTCTCAGTCTCCAGATCTACTGAATTGGAAAATCTGAGGTTGCAGACCAGCAGTGTATCCTTTACACAAGCCCTCTAGGTAGTCCTGATGCACACGAAAGTTCCAGGCTTGTTTTGTGTACCACTGTTGCAGGCAGTCAACAGCTTACCTCAGCACTTTATTGTCAAGTATGGAAAAGCTTTAGAGGGAATAAAAGGACTTGGTGCAACAAAAGCAATTGTAAAATAGTACACTTTTCTGGCAAGCCAAGAAATGCTTTTCATCTGCATTATTTCTACATTTTGGAAACCGCCTGTCTCCACGCTGGCAAATTTCTCCATATTTTCTTACTTCATTTCTCTGTCCAGGGTATCTCTTGTCCTTTGCTTCTGAGGATGGTAGAGTGAAGGAGAAACAGCGATGCAGTCCGGAGTCCGACCATCATCTGCCTTATCGAAAAGGCTGACTAGCCCTTTGTATGTTTATACTACCACAGGTTTAGCCGTTTGAATTACTGAAATCCCTGTGATTTTATTTTCAACTTGCTGGATACCATCAAAGATGAAAAACTATATTTTCCTCCCCGTGCCCCTTTTTCTTGGCTGCACGGGGTCTTTCTGTTGCAGCACACAGGCACGCTGACTCAGAACCTGTGGCTCATGGGCTTAGCTGCCCCGTGGCATGTGGGGTCTTAGCTTCCCAACCCGGGATCCAACCCACTTCTCCCTCATTGCAATGCAGATTCTTAACCACTGGATCACCAGGGAAGTCCTTTTATTGCCCTTTTTATAAATGGATCACTGATTAAAATGGAATGACTGAAGTGAATTTCAGAAGTAATGTATTTCACATTTGAATTCTCTGCATCATGGAAAAGGTACAAAATTGAAATTTTGATTTAAGGGAAATTGTTATGCAGAGCCATTGGCTTATTATTCAGATATATTTAGAAAAATTCAGTTGCATTGTTTAGTTAGATTTATCTTAAAGTCATATTAACAAATATACAAAGAAATATTTGTTTTAAATAAAACTTGTGTTTACTTATGGAAATACAAGTTAAGAAATTTTAAGTTTAAATCATATATTAATACACAGCTTTTTCGAAATATCACATTAGTATTTAGTGTCTCTTTTTTCCAGCTCTTGATATTTATGTTGTAAAATCTTATAGTACTTTTATGGGGTCAGGTTACTAGCAGAGAGCTCACAATGCTGTTTGATTGTTAAGGTATTCGTATAATTTGGTGATAAACTGCCATAAGGTGGTTGTGGTTTTGGTTGTGGTTTTGTGATTTGAGCTGTTAGACTGCAGCTGGAGTGTGCTTAAGTGAGGGAAATTTAGTTTTCATTGTTCTTTTGAGTTGGTGTTTGAGCTTCCCAGGTGGCGCTAGTGGTAAAGAACCCGCCTGGCAGTGCAGGACATGTAAGAGACGAGGGTTTGATCCCTGGGTCAGGAAGATCCCCTGGAGGAGAGCATGGCGACCTACTCCAGTATTCTTGCCTGGAGCATTCTATGGACAGAAAAGCCTGGCAGGCTATGATCCATGGGGGCTGCAAAGAGTCGGACATGACTGAGCAAGTAACACTTCCACTTTTAAGCTCTGCAGCACTTCAGGCATGTTTCATGTCCAGTTCTTTGTACCTTTATCTAGTTGATAGCGCGTGACACCCTAGCCTAGTCATTAGTGCTCAGCAGTCTCCCTGTTAGAATTGCTAGTCTTTCCCTGTCTTAGAAAGCATGAGGAAGAAAGACTAACTTCTTTCTAGTCTTGCTTTTATGTCCACTGTTGAGCCCAGCAGTTACAATTATGATAAAGTTCTATATAAGTGGCATAAAGCTCTTTTTCTAGTTGGGTGTAATTTTCCCACCAGGAACCAATAAAAATTGAACTGCTAATGATGGAGCCAACTGATTGGTTCAAATAGAATTTTTTCTTACCCAGGTTTTATAACATGGCTTAGATCTTTTTTTTAAGGCTAGTGTGTTTTTTGAAACAAATGACTTAGAAATAATATACAGAAAATTTAATTATTTTAATATAGAAGAAGTGTTTTCTAAGTGTTTTTTAAAAAGCTCCATATTATTAATTTAAAAATCCTTGTAGTTATATAATGTAACAGTTGGTACTTCAAATAACCCAGGGCAATAGGTAAGCAATTTTATTTTCAGAAGTTACATAAGCATAGTCATATATGAATTTAAATATTCACTAGATATATGTTTTGCAGATTAATAATTACTTTTGAATACTTTAATTAGGTTAGATACAATGAAGAGATTCCCCAAGTGCTTATTTCCTGTCATTTTAGAAATTTTAAATAGTTGCTTTCACTATAAAAAGTTTAGAGTCAGTGTTGAGCATCATTTGGTTAAAACATTCAGTTCAAATTTTATTTTATTTTTAAACTTTACAATATTGTAAAATAAAATTAAAAAAAAAAAAAAAGACATAAGCCAGATAGCTGTGTTGGAAAAGAGTAAGATTGGAGAATATGAGAAAATTTGGAAATGAGAAAAATCTAATAGTTAATTTATTCATTTAACAAATATGCATTAAACATAATACTCTGTGTTATTTCTAGGCTTGGGGATATAGATGTGAATAAAACAGCTGCACACAAAACCAAAAAAAAAAACAAACATTCAGTTCAGTTCAGTCACTCAGTTGTGTCCAACTCTTTGCGACCCCATGAACCCCAGCACGCCAGGCCTCCCTGTCCATCACCAGCTCCCAGAGTCCACCCAAATCCATGTCCATTGAGTAGGTGATGCTATCCAACCATCTCGTCCTCTATCGTCCCCTTCTCCTCCTGCCCTCAATCTTTCCCAGAATCAGGGTCTTCAAATGAGTCAGTTCTTCACATCAGGTGGCCAAAGTATTGGAGTTTCAGCTTCAACATCAGTCCTTCCAGTGAATATTCAGAACTGATTTCCATTAGGATGGACTGGTTGGATCTCCTTGGAGTCCAAGGGACTCTCAAGAGTCTTCTCCAACACCACAGTTCAAAAGCATCAATTTTTCGGTGCTCAGCTTTCTTTATAGTCCAACTCTCACATCCATACATGACCACTGGAAAAACCATAGCCTTGACTAAATGGACCTTTGTTGACAAAGTAATGTCTCTGCTTTTCAATATGCTATTGAAAAGGTTGGTCATAACTTTCCTTCCAAGGAGTAAGCATCTTTTAATTTCATGGCTGCGGTCACCATATGCAGTGATTTTGGAGCCCAGAAAAATAGAGTCAGCCACTGTTTGCACTGTATCCCCATCTATTTCCCATGAAGTGATGGGACCAGATGCCATGATCTTCGTTTTCTGAATGTTGAGCTTTAAGCCAACTTTTTCACTCTCCTCTTTCACTTTCATTAAGAGGCTCTTTAGCTCTTCACTTCTGCCGTAAGAGTGGCGTCATCTGCATATCTGAGATTATTGATATTTCTCCCAGCAATCTTGATTCCAGCTTGTGCTTCCTCCAGCCCAGTGTTTCTCATGATGTGCTCTGCATATCAGGTAAATAAGCAGGGTGACAATGTACAGCCTTGATGTACTCCTTTTCCTATCTGGAACTAGTCTGTTGTTCCATGTCCAGTTCTAACTGTTGCTTCCTGATCTGCATACAGGTTTCTCAAGAGGCAGGTCAGGTAGTCTGGTATTCCCTTCTCTTTCAGAATTTTCCACAGTTTATTGTGATCCACACAGTCAAAGGCTTTGGCATAGTCAATAAAGTAGAAATAGATGTTTTTCTGGAACTCTCTTGCTTTTTCGATGATCGAGCAGATGTTGGCAATTTATTACTCTTCCATATTTGCGTTTATTTTTGAGCATGCTGCACAGCTTGTGGGATTTCATTATAATAGTTCCCCAACCAGGGATAGAACTCATGCCCCACTCAGTGGAAGCACAGAGTCTTAACCACTGGACTGATAGGGAAGCCCTTCATTTTTGTTTATGAACATTGGTTTCCGTTTTTGTTACATTACTCAGTGCATTACATGGATATGATAGCAGTGTGTAGAGTTTTTTGGGTACTGTACTAGAAATCTTATTTATTGATACAATGTTAAGGATATATAGACTTCTTTCATTGTATGCTACTTAATGAAATTGTGATTTGTATTTTATGTTGTCCTAGAATGCTTCTAGGAGAAGGCCACGGCAACCCACTCCAGTACTCTTGCCTGGAAAATCCCATGGACGGAGGAGCCTGGTGGGCTGCAGTCCATGGGGTCTCGAAGAGTCGGATATGACTGAGCGACTTCTGTTTTACTTTCATGCATTGGAGAAGGCAGTGGCAACCCACTCCACTGTTCTTGCCTGGAGAATCCCAGGGACGGCGGAGCCTGGTGGGCTGCCGTCTATGGGGTCACACAGAGTCGGACACGACTGAAGCGACTTAGCAGCAGAATGCTTCTGCACATTGTACTTTTCTAAAGGATGAAACTGTCAGTAGTTATTTGCAGAGGTCTTCAGATAAAAAAGACTAAGCACTTACTTTCTAGAAAGACATAGCGTCAAGAGCCAACAAAATTCAGCCGTGAAGTCAAAATTGTATCATCTTCAGTTCTTCTCAGGCTGGAGAGTAGTTTTATCCCGGAACTCTGCAAGTATGCCGTTTGTCTGAATCCATGCCGTGTTTCCTTTAGAGCAGGGACGACACATGTATGTCATACATGCCCTTCTGCCCATGGGTTGCTGTCTCTTTTTTATGGCAAATATCTTTAATTCTATGAAGCCTGAATGTGTCCTCAAAAATCAGAGCTCCAGGCAGCCATCACCAGTTGACTGGAGTTGGAACAGGAATTGAAATACATTTCTTTGCTATTTAGGTGAAAAGTCTAATGAGCTCTTTACAGTTTCAAAAATGGTGCCAACTGAACTGTAGTGACCAGAAAGAGGAAGATAGTCTCAGAGTTTATAGTTTTCCAAGAAAACCATAGCTTCCCAATCCAGAATTCCCATTTCAGCTTTTCAAGATTGTATTGACCTAAGCTGTCAGAAGCCCAGTTAATAGTGGTGCATGGTGTTGGGAAGATCCCGTGGAGAAGGGCATGGCAACCCACTCCAGTATTCTTGTCCGAGAAATCCCATGGACAGGGGAGTCTGGTGGTCGCAAAGAGTCAGACATGACTGAGTGACTAAGTACAGGCACACATGGTGTCTAAGCAAATGCCTCCTTTCCATTTCATATAGTAAATGTAGTTTCTGTTGGTTTTGAATGAATATGTTGAGCCTTTAATATGTGGTAGTTACCATACCGGAAGCTGAGAGAATTCAAGCATGAGTGAGCTGCACCTCTGCCCTTACAGAACTCAGTTCTAATGTGGGAAGCAGATACTGACTATATTACAACGTCATCAATTCTATGCAAGTGGTATGAAAAAATGTGCAACACTGAGAAAAGAACGGTTTCGATGTCTGTGGGGAACAGTTGGATAGAGCTTTGTTTTCTTTTTGGCCACTTAATTTTTTAATTGAAGGATAATTGCTTTACAGAATTTTGTTGTCTTCTGTCAGATGTCAACAAGAATCAGCCATAGGTGCACCCATGTCCCCGCCCTCCCAAACCTCCCTGCCATTTCCCTCCCCATCTCACCCTTCTTGTCACAGAGCCCCTGTTTGAGTTTCCTGAGTCACACAGCAAATTCCCACTGGCTATCTATTTTACATATGGTACTGTAAACTTACATGTTACTCTCCCCATACATCTCACCCTCTCCCTCCACCTCTCCCCCCATGTCCTTAGGTCTGTTATTATATCTGTTTCTCCACTGCTGCCCTGAAAATAAACTCATCAGTGTCATCTTTCCTGGATTTCATGTATATGCATCAGTATATGATGTTTATATTTCTCTTTCTGCCTTATTTCACTTATCCACCTCATTAGAACTGACTCAAGTGCATTCCTTTTTATGGCTGAATAATATTCCATTGTATATATGTACCACAGCTTCTTTATCCATTGGTCTAGGCTAGAGCTTTAAAAAAAAAATTTTTTTTTTTTTTTTTTAAATTTTATTTTTGGCTGTGCTGGGTCTTGGTTGCTGCCCGTGGGCTTTTCTCTAGCTGCTGCAAGTGGGGACCACCGTTCAGTTGTGCTGTGCAGGCTCCTCGTGGTGGTGGCTTCTCCTGTTGCAGAGCACGGGCTCTAGAGTGTGCAGGCTCATTAGTTGTGGTGCGTGGCCTTAGTTGCCCCACAGCATGTGGGGTCTTAGATCCTGGACCAGGGGTTAAACCCGTGTATCCTGCACCTGCAGAGAAGGCAATGGCACCCCACTCCAGTACTCTTGCCTGGAAAACCCCATGGACGGGGGAGCCTGGTGGGCTGCAGTCCATGGGGTCGCGAAGAGTCGGATATGACTGAGTGACTTCTGTTTCACTTTCATGCATTGGAGAAGGAAATGGCAACCCACTCCAGTGTTCTTGCCTGGAGAATCCCAGGGATGGGGGAGCCTGGTGGGCTGCCGTCTATGGGGTCTCGAAGAGTCAGACACGACTGGGAGACTTCACTTTCACTTTTCACTTTTATGCGTTGGAGAAGGAAATGGCAACCCACTCCATTGTTCTTGCCTGGAGAATCCCAGGGACGGGGGAGCCTGGTGGGCTGCCGTCTATGGGGTCGCACAGAGTCGGACGCGACTGAGGTGACTTAGCAGCAGCAGCAGCATCCTGCACTGGCAGGCAGATTCTGCACCACTGGACCACCAGGGAAGTCCTTGGAAAGAGCATTATAGAAAAGAGGAATGACATTTGACTTTATCTCTGTCAGCTCACCATGCATCAAACAATGAAAAAGATTTTTTTAATGTGTTTTTTACCTGTATGTCAACAACACTGATGGATTAAATGAAAATTAAATGAAATACTGTATATAAACATTTTGCTCAATGGAAATCTGAAGGCATTAAATGTTACTCATATTGAATAATATGACTAACTTTAGAGTAGGTCTTTTGGAAAGAAGGGTAAGGTTTTAAGGAAAAACCTGATTTCAGGCATGTGCTACCTGCTGCATGGGCTAGACAACACAAGCTGTCTTGAGAATTGTTCCTTGCCCTTCACCACTACCCCATGCCACAGCTGTATGTATGTATGTATGTATGTGTGCATGTATGTGTGTGTACACACGTTTCTCTTCTCTGTGGCAAAAAAGTGATGCAGTTTTTTATTCTACTTATGTTGTTGGAAATGCAATGGTTAGAACATGATGTTTAGTTTCATAAAACCTGACTGTATCTGAACTCACTTGCAACAATTGTCAGACTATGGACCGGTAAAATAAAGATCCTAGCAGATAAAAATGAAACATGGTGTGCAGTCTGATTTCTTTCACTCTGTCGTCATCATGACTGATATTGACTGTCTGATGGGGAGAGATGGTCAGACTGCAGACCAAGGACTGTGCTACTCATTCTTGCTGCTAACTAGCTAGATTTAGTTTTTGGTAAATGCAGCAGCTAGTTTGTTTAACCACATAATTTGAGGAATGCCATTTCTGACTGTAAAGATTTGAGGCAACAGCGAGAACTGTGTACTGACTAAGGTGAAATATATGAATCCTCCTTGGAAGAGCATCCATCACCCAGCTTTGGCTGTGTCTCTCAGACCGGGACCTGTAAGATACACACTCAAGTGAGGGTTCTGTTCCTAGCTTAACCTAAGCACTAATTTGTGGGACTGTACTATATTTTCCTGCTTTTATTGAAGTTTAATGATTCCCCTACAAGAGCTTAATGGCTTACATATATAACTGAGGTTATGGGGCTTCCCTGGTGATGCAATGTGGAAGTCTCAGGTTCAATCCCTGGGTGCAGGAAAATCCCCTGGAGAAGGAACTGGCAACCCACTCCAGCACTCTGGCCTGGAGGATCCCATGGACAGAGGAACCTGGTGGGCTACAGTCCATGGGGTCTTACAGAATCTGACATGACTGGGCGGCTAACACACATAGACACACACACCTGGGGGTTCAGTGGTTAAGGTCCCGCCTGCCAGTGCAGGAGACGCGAGTTCAGTCCCTGATCTGGAAAGATCCCACATGCCATGGAGCAGCTAACCCCATACACCACAGCTGTTGAGCCTGTGCTCTAGAGCCTGGGAGCCGCAACTACTGAGCCTGTGTGCTGCAGCTGCTGAAGCCCGTACGCCCGAGAGCCCATGCTCCATAGCAAGAGAAGCACCGCAACTAGAGAGCAGCCCCTCTTTGCAACTAGAGAAAAGCCCAAGCAGCAACGAAGACCCAGCAAAGCCAAATAAATAATACTATCAAGATGATGAAACTTCCCCAGGTTTGATAACCTCAGGTTTCAAAGGCTTACTGGTCTAAGTGTTTTTCTCTTGTCAGAATTTAGGTACTGTAGTTTTCCAGGAAGTGCCTAAAGACAGTATTAGCATATTGATGTGCATGTATGAGACTATGGTTAGAAACTTGATTAATTCTTTAGAATAGAATTGGTATGCCAGCAATATTTTAGATAGACCATAATCTCTAATGAGGACTAATCCTAGATAAGATACTGCACCTTAGAGATATTTGAAGCTCAGGGAAATGTAATTCATACTTAATTGATATGAGGAAATAACACAACACTTACTGGAATCTTAGTGGAGGAGTGTGAACTCCCCAAAACTCAGAAGTCCAAATTAGATTTTATTTTTTGGCCATGCCACATGACTTGCAGGATCTCAGTTCCTTGACCAGGGATTAAATTTGGGTCATGGCAGCACTAGGCCACAAGGGAACTTCTTTCTCTAAGTTAGATGTTTAAATACTCCTGCTTTTGACCACAAAATTAAAAAGCTAAATTTTAGACCTACCTAGACAACTTTTATTTGTCTCTTTTTATTAATTATATAGTTATATTTAAATACCAGGAATCCTGCCTGGTGTTTGCATGCATGCTAAGTCACTTCAGTTGTGTCCAACTCTTTGTGACCCTGTGGACTGTAGCCCTCTAGGCTCCTCTGTCCATGCAGTTTTCCAGGCAAGAATCCTGGAGTGAGTTGCCGTGCCCTACTCAGGGGATCTTCCTGAACCAGGGATCGAACCCCGTCTCCTAGGTCTCCTTGATTGGCAGGTGGGTTTTTTACCTTTAGCACCACCTGGGAAGCCCAGTGTTCCCTGAGGGTATATGAGAAAAAGCAGCAGGTACTAGAGCTAGCTAGTAATTGCAGGGAGAATTATTTAGATCCACACACTCTAATTCCAAGATATTGAAGCCCCAAACCCCAAATACAAATATTTAATACCCAAGTTCAGACTGAAATTTTGGGATAACTAACCTGAAATGAATAAGGGTTTCCCTGGTGGCTCAGATAGTAAAGAATCTTCCGGCAATGCATGAGACCCAGGTTTGATCCCTGGGTGCGGAAGATCCCCTGGAGAAGGCAATGGCAACCTACTACAGTATTCTTGCCTGGAGAATCCCGTGGACAGAGGAGCCTGGCTGGCTGCAGTCCATGGGGTCACAAAGAGTAGGACGTGACTAAGTGACTAACACTTTCACTTGAAGCTACAACTGGTGATTTTACATTCTTAAAAGTTAAGAAAGGATGCAAAGACATAATTTAAATAGTATAAATTATATATATTTGCTGTGTGTGTATAGTTGCATATTAAAATTAGTAAGAAAATGTTCTCTAAAATGCTAATAGGTCTGAGAAGATAAATTTTAAGTATTTCATATCAAAACAAGGTTGAAAAGACAGGTTGAATTGAATATATCAAAAGCTATATGAACACCTGTACCACTCTTTTGTCTGTTAACTTTAATGACAATTGCTAGTTGTACCCAAGATTTATAACTAATATTTTGGGATGCCCAGTTGATGAAAGAATATGTTGCTTCCACACATGTTGCTACAATTTCTGTCCTTGAGAAAAGTAAAAGATGTTTTGGAATTATTCCAGACAGGCTTGTGTGTATAAATCTTATATTTGCAACCGTGGATAGAGCCATTACAGGAAGACCCAACTGAGGCCAGAAGGACCTCTTGGACATAACTTGGGAGACTGAACCACTTGGATTTTCTGCACTTCATGAAATGAATGCATAGATCAGACTTCGCTTAACCTCCATTACCTACATGCCACCTCAAGACAGCAGTCACCAAAGTCAGTCTGTCACTTGTTAGAAAACCACATTGCCTTGCTAAACTTAGACTGAAGATATATTAGGCAAGTGATAATACTGTTAAAGAAAAAATAATTATTTAACACTTGTTTAAAGGGAAGGGAAGACTTTATTCAGGACATTTGTTGCAGGTATCGAGAGTATTGCAATAGGGGAGAAAGTTGGGGCTCAACTCTATGCCAAAGGCAGCTGGAATTTATGGCCATGGAGCAGAAAATGAGAGGGTCAGTGGACAGAAAATTACTAAAATCAGATGCTGAGGGTGGGGGAATTCTTGCTAAACTAACTTAGCAGGATTTCCACTGAAACTGGGCTAAGCAGGCCAAATACAAAGCCCAAGGGTGAGGCCTAGTCAAAAAAGGGCTCAGAGAAGAAGTTTAGACAAGAAGTGTGTCTTTGTCCATATAATTAAAAACAATTTGCCTACATCCATCATTAGTGGGACACGTTCAAAGGGCAACCACCATAGTGTAATGTTTGATCTTGTTATTCATCTAGCCATTTTATTGTTGGTGGTCATATTAAGATTTTTTTGATCAACTATGATAATAGCACAAATTGCTTGAGCACTTTTAATATTCCATCCACTCTTCTAGGTACCATCTCATGGAGTCCTCACGGCACCTTTATGAGGTAAGTATTATTATTATCCTCATTTTAGAAATAATGAAACAGACTCAGAGAAATCAAGCATTTGCCAAAGATCACAGTCAGTAAATGACACAGGCTGGTTCTGTAGGGCAAGACCACAAAGACGACAGTCTTAACCAGAAGACTGTACTTGTTTTTAAGAGCACACAAGTGGGGGCTTCCCGGGTGGCTCAGTGGTGGTGCATCTGCCTGCCAGTGCAGAGTATCTACACTGGCCTCCCAGGTGGCTTGTCAGCAGTAAAGAATCTGGCCTGCTGAGCAGGAAATGCAGGTTTGATCCCTAGGTCAGGGGATCCCCTGGAGAAGGAAATGGCAACTTACTCCAGTATTCTTGCCTGGGAGACCCCATGGATAGAGGAGCCTGGCGGGCTACAGTCCATGGAGTTGCAAAAGAGTTGGACATGACTTAGCAACTAAATAACAACAATCTACACCCTAATATTTAAAAAATTTTTATTGAAATATATACAATATTGTGTTAGTTTCAGATGTTAAACATAGTTATTCAGTATTTTTGCAGATACACTCCATTACAGGTTATTACAAGATTCATGGGTGTAATTCCCTGTGATAGCTTATTGTTTATCTATTTTATATATAGTAATTGGTGTCTTAATCCCATACCCCTTATTTGTCCTTTTCCCCTTTCCTCTCCCCTTTGGTAACCACAAGTTTATTTTCTATAAGTCTGTTTGTTTTACATTCATTTATATTATTTTTTAGATTTTGCACATGTGATATCATACATTATTTGTCTCTGACATTTCATGAAGCATAATATTCTCTAGGTCAATAAACATCGCTGCAAATCACAGTGCATGTATACGTGCTAAGTTGTTTCAGTCGTGTCTGACTCTGTGTGACCCTATGGAGTACAGCCTGGCAGGCTCCTTTGTCCATGGGATTCTCCAGGCAAGAATATTGGAGTGGGTTGCCATGCCCTCATCCAAGCAATCTTTTTGTTCTTTTTTAGGACTAATATTCCATCATATGTATCTGTATATGTATGTATATCTTATTAATCCAGTCATCTCTTAATGGGCATTTGGGTTGCTTTCATGTCTTGGCTCGGAGAAGGCAATGACACCCCACTCCAGTATCCCATGGACGGAGGAGCCTGGAAGGCTGCAGTCCATGCGGTCGCTGAGGGTCAGACACAACTGAGCGACTTCACTTTGACTTTTCACTGTCATGCATTGGAAAAGGAAATGGCAACCCACTCCAGTGTTCTTGCCAGGAGAATCCCAGGGATGGGGGAGCCTTGTGGGCTGCCATCGATGGGGTCACACAGAGTTGGACACGACTGAAGCGACTTAGCAGCAGCAGCAGCAGCAGCATATCTTGGCTATTGTAAATAGTGTTGTAGTGAACACTGGGGAGCATGTATCTTTTTGAGTTAGTGTTTTCAGTTTTTCCAGATAGATACCCAGGAGTGGGATTCCTGGATCATATGGTAGTTCTGTTCTAGTTTTTTTAGGAACCTACATATCCTTTTCTGTACTAGCTGCACCAATTTACATTGCTGCCAACATACACTGTAATATTTTTAGGTAATGTTTATTTTCATTTTTTAAATAACAGCTTTAATGAGATAATTACACATCATAATCACCCTTTTAAAGTGTAGAATTCAGTGGTTTTTAATATATTCGGTAGTTTTTAAAGTTACCCAATAATTACTACTAATTCCAGAATATTTAGGGAGATTCCCTGATAGCTCCATTGGTAAAGAATCTGCCTGAAATGCAGGAGACCCCGATTCAATTCCCAGGTCGGGAAGATCTGCTGGAGAAGGGATACGCTACCTACTCCATCCATTATTCTTGGGCTTTCCTGGTGGCTCAGCTGGTAAAGAATCTGTCTGCAGTGTGGGAGACCTGGGTTTGATCCCTGGGTTGGATAGATCCCCTGGAGAAGGGAATACCCAGTCCAGTATTCTGGCCTGGAGAATTCCATGGACTGTATAGTCCATGGGGTCAGAGAGAGTCGGACATGACTGACTTTCACTTTCTTTTTAAAAAATTTTAATTTTTTTATTGAAGGATAATTGCTTTACAGAATTGTTTTCTGTCAAACCTCAACATGAATCAGCCACAGGTATATATATATCCCCTCCCTTTTGAACCTCTCTCCCATCTCCCTCCCCATCCCACCCCTCTAGATTGATACAGAGCCCCTGTTTTGAGTTTCCTGAGCTATACAGAAAATTCCTGTTGACTATTTTACATATGGTAATGTAAATTTCCATGTTACTCTTTCCATACATCTCACCCTCTCCTCTCTCCCCATGTGCGACTTTCACTTTCTTTCCAGAATATTTGCATCACTGTGAAAAATAATCCTAATCTCATTTATCAGTCCACTCCCCATTCCCCCGCCCTCCCCCTCAGCCAACCATTAATCTATTCCTAGTATTTTCCTATTCTGAGCATTCCATGTGAATCATGTGTAGTAGTAGTCATTGTATATATGTAACACCTTTTTGACTCTTCACCTGTTGATGAGCACTTAGGTTGTTTCCATATCTTGGCTATTATAAATAATGCTGCGATGAACATTTGGGTACAGATAACTTCTCAGATTTGTGTCTTTGTATTCTCTGGATAAATAGCAAGGAGTGTGATAACTGGATCTTATGATAGCTCTATCCTTAATTTTTGGAGAAATCTCCGTCTTCCAGTGTCTACACCAATTAATATTTCTACTAACAGTGTACAAGGGCTTCCTTTTCTCCACATCCTTGGCAACACTTTGTTGGCTTTTTTGATCCTGCCTGTTCTGATAGGTGTGAAGTGATATTTCATTGTGATTTTGATTTACATTTCCCTAATTAGTGAAGTTGAACATCTTTTCATGTGTCTGTTGGCTATCTGTATATCTTCTTTGGAAACATGACCATCAGCTTCTCTGCCCACTTTTTAACAGGTTATTTTTATTGTTGTTGAGTTATATGAGTTTATCAACCCCTTATCAGCAATATTATTTGCATCTATCTTCTCCCATTCAGTAGGTTTTCATTTTATTGGTTTCCTTTGCTGTATGGAAGCTTTTTAATTTGATGTAATCCCATTTATTTTTGGTTTTGTTTCCCTTGCCTGAAGAGACATACCTAGAAAGATAATGCAATGATGATGTTAAAGAGCAAAATGCCTATGATTTCTTCTGGGAGTTTTATAGTTTCAGGTCTTAACATTCAAGTCTTTAATTCACTATGAGTTAATTTTAATTTTTATGTATGGTGTGAGATAGTGGTAGTTTCATTTCTTTCCATGTGGCTGTTCAGTTTTCCTAGTACGATTTACTGAAGACACTGTCCTTTCTTCACTGTATGTTCTTAAGAAATTTAAGTTTTAAACTTTTAAGTAGCAAAGAGGCTTGGAAACAGATTATAAAGTAAATTACTTATTTAAAGAGCTTTTAAAACACAGGTTGAATATAATCCTAGCCTATCATTTAAAAAAAGCATATCTATGTTCCAGGAAATACTTAAGATAGCTAAACTAAGACAGCTATCTTAGCTAAGCTAAGATGGTTACTGTGTTATGTTCCAATGTAAATTTTAGACCTAAAAGTAGGTATTCACCAGAGCAAATGAAATGCCACTTACAGTGAAACATTATAGTGTACACTTTTTCTGAATTAACAGTAAAGCCACAGACAGCTAGAAAGGAGTAAGTAGACCTCTTATAAAGGCCTCAATTTCCTTATGAAAAAAAAGGACATTAATAATGAAAACTTAAGGGAGGAGAAAATCATAATATAACCACTCACTGTCCGTATTTATCTTTACTACTTACCTTTCATATATTTCTGATCCTCGCAATCACCCTGTGAGGCAGGCAGGGTTCAGTTTTTCATTCCAAGGAGGTATTTTCTCCATAAACACTGAAGAATGCCAAAAAAAGTTTGCTCTTGGACCTGAGTTTCCATTTATTTTAAGAATAAGTAACTTTTTTAAAAAGCAGTTTTTCTAACTTTAGTTTCAGAAATTGCATTAAACATTTATTTTCATAGTCCATCTTTTACAAAGAAGATAAGAAATTTCTAAAGTCCATCTTTGGATTCTTTTTGGATTCACTCTGACTAAGCAACATTTTCAGTTGAGAGAAGTGTTTCTTTGTTTTGCTCGCATTCTTTGAGGAACAAATGGATGTTGACTGTCCAGATGTAGGCGTTCTGAAAAGAAACATAAAGCCACACTTAGATATACAGACAGGCAACAGTTCCTCCTACCAAGCCTAGATACCTACTACTATAATCATTTTCTGCTCTTCTGTAATAATTATGGCCATACATGAGCAGTAGCTGTACCCAGCAAAGTCATTCGCAGTTTGTTAAAAAAAAAAAAAATCTCCTCACTAAACAAGCTAATGGCAACATTTAGGAGGTATAAGGGGTATGTCTAGAAGCTGCCTTCATACCTGAAAGAGAAAGCTAAAGGCAAAGTCTCATTAGGACTGAGTTCCTTGTAAGACTGACATCAAAATTCATGATAATTCTAAGCAAGGACTGCAAAAACATTTTTTAGTTCACAGCTCAAGACCACTTCCTTTCTCAAAAGTGAAGAATCTCAACCTATGCATACAGGTACCATTCTGTTGTATTTTCACCCTTACACAAGGTGAGCTCTAGAGGGCAAAATGAAGATCATGGCATCTGGTCCCATCTCTTCATGGGAAATAGATGGGGAAACAGTGGAAACAGTGTCAGACTTTATTTTTCTGGGCTCCAAAATCACTGCAGATGGTGACTGCAGCCATGAAATTAAAAGACGCTTACTCCTTGGGAGGAAAGTTATGACCAACCTAGATAGCATATTCAAAAGCAGAGACATTACTTTGCCAACAAAGGTCCATCTAGTCAAGGCTATGGTTTTTCCAGTGGTCATGTATGGATGCGGAGAAGGCAATGGCACCCCCACTCCAGTACTCTTGCCTGGAAAATCCCACGGACGGAGGAGCCTGGCGGGCCGCTGTCTATGGGGTCGCACAGAGTCAGACACGACTGAAGCGACTTAGCAGCAATAGCAGCAGCAGCATGTATGGATGTGAGAGGTGGACTGTGAAGAAAGCTGAGCGCTGAAGAATTGATGCTTTTGAACTGTGGTGTTGGAGAAGACTCTTGAGAGTTCCGTGGACTGCAAGGAGATCCAACCAGTCCATTCTAAAGGAGATCAGTCCTGGGTGTTCTTTGGAAGGAACGATGCTAAAGCTGAAACTCCAGTACTTTGGCCACCTCATGCAAAGAGTTGACTCATTGGAAAAGACTCTGATGCTGGGAGGGATTGGGGGCAGGAGGAGAAGGGGACGACAGAGGATGAGATGGCTAGATGGCATCACCGACTCGATGGATGTTGAGTTTGCGTGAACTCCGGGAGTTGGTGATGGACAGGGAGGCCTGGAGTGCTTCGATTCATGGGGTCGCAAAGATTCGGACACGACTGAGCAACTGAACTGAACTGAACTGTATGTTCCAGTGCTTTTTAACAGAACCAAGCACAGAGGGTGCTCTCTATAAATATCCACTGAATAAACGATTCCCCATCTGGTATGTGTGTATTTATGCCTCCTTCCACTTCATTCTCGCCAACTGTGTTCAACCCCCAAACAATATTTGGGGTTTGTCAATCTCATCCCTTTTCTGACTCCCCAATCATGATAAACATGATACAACTTTCTCTTTCCTGCATATACCTAACAAGCAGTCTGGTCTAAATGCAAGTGAATTATTTTAAATATTCCAAATTTTCTTTTATCTGCATATATCCTGTAAGTAGAAACTTTCACGATGAATTCCTATCATATCAAACACCCAAATAATCAGGAATACAGAGAAAACTAACTTGAAATTTTAAATGTCAATCCTCATATAAAAACCTCAATAAGCAGAAATAATCTAGTCTTTGCTGAATTTTGTTATTTAATTTCAAGAAGCTACCAGACTCTTTTGTAACAAAAATGTTTAAAAATTCCTTTCACAGTTACTACAGAGTTAAATTTGTTAATGAGCATAATAAATAGAGTATTGAGGATTACTGAAAATAAAACATGTACCCAGTCACATAGTTAACTTCACATCATTTCACAAATCCCTATTCTGTTGAGTTTCTGACAGGGGAAACCGCAAAAAATAAAGGTTTAGAGCAGGAAAGTCAACCCTGACTGGTTGTCTTGGTGACACAAAGGATGAATTAAGGCAAGTGATAGGCAGACAGATTGGTGCCAGCTAGTGGGGGCTGGAAACCCATGCCAGTGTCTTTCCTATGTACACAGTGAGGTACCCCAGGCTTCTAATCAGAACTGTGTTTTTTAATAAATATTGGACTAGAAGGGTTTGAAACTAGAAGCAGGAAGACTCAGGGAATTATTGTAGTAATCCTGGCAAAGGATGAATAATGACCTGAACAGACAGCAGCAGCGTGGAGAAAAAGGAGAGGACAGTTGCAAACACCTTGGAGGCAGGATGGATAGAAACTGGTGACTAACTAGGCCAGGACAGAGGGAGCAGGACTGTCAACTACACCGACCATGTCATGTCAGACTGTCTAGAAGGGCATGTTCATTTATAGATTAAGGAAGCTTAGGAGGATGGGCAGGTTTGAGTGGTTACCTCTGGGACATGCAGGAGTGGGAAGTGGATATATTTAAAGGCAGTTGGGAACGGGCCCAGGGAGAGGTTGGATGTAGAGGAACACACCTGAAGTCAGTGCAGTGATGACTTCCTCAACTGCATGGCAATTTCAGGGAGTGTTTGTTAGAACTCAGGGGTTAGCAATGGCCATTTGTATAGCTTAATGGATTAACATACCTGAAAATCAATGCTGGGCTCTTGCCTTTGGAACCAGACGTGTGATTTAGGTTTGCAGAACTTGGAGTCTTTCTCTCTGGTGTCTTCAGGCTGAGTTTACTCGTAGGAGTGGTAGGATTGCTCTTCAGTGCTGACAGAAAGCTTCTGCTTTTTCCATGATGTTTAACTGTTCTGTTGCACGTTTTACAAGTAATCAACTGCCACAAAAAGAAGAAACAGTGAGTCTTATTTCTCCTTATAACTTAATCCAATAAACTGTATATTCATTAAATTCTTATATGTAAGACACCTTTTAATACCTGGGCATTTATACCTTTACAACATTTTATAACATTTTTTTTTTTTTTTCAGAAAAATTCCAAGCCTTTTCCCAATAAAATATGGCAAAATATCACTGAAAATAATTGACTCCTTCAGACCCTTAGTGAATCTATATATAAATACAAGTCTAAAGTAATTTATAAAACCAGGCATATGAATTCTCACATTCTCATCCTTCTTCATTAGGAATAGAGGTTGACTTTCTTTTCAGGATTCATTGTTCAAGACATGGTCCATTTTACAGCTAAATGCTCTTCTTCTACCCATCTGACTCACAAGGCACCAGATTCGGCCCAGGCCTCAACAAAATTAACAAACTAGTTTACGAGAAGTACTCTGATGTTCATGAGCAGGTAAAAATGCATTCACAGAGGTTTAAGTTGCTTTATGAAAATGCACTTACCTGTCCAACAATGGTAAACTCCTAAATATGGCAGTTCCAATCCAAGTTGTTACTGACTGTAGTCTGAGGCCAGACCTAATCTGTCATAGTGTCCACTGTGCCCAGCACAGTGCCTAGTAGTAACCAGGCACTGGAATAGTTGGTAAACTGGAATAGTTGGTAAATGTTTAACACAGAACATGCACATAAAGTGTATCTAATACTGGTCGCTACATGGTAAACCGTAAGTAATTTAATTTGGTTGTTTTATTCCACTTTACATCTCCAATATATAACACTGTTTGGCCTAATGTAAGATTCTCAATAAATGTTTGATGAATGAACGTAAGACACACTTATCTTTGTTGGACATAAATACATACTGTGACATGGAGGGGGTGACTGAAGAAATGACACTGGTACCTAATACTTTACGCTCTTTCCTTATGTATGCCTAATACAGTTTACTGTGTCTGAAGAAAAGGACCATTAGCTGAAAATATTTAGTGATAAATGCAGTTCGGATGACTTCACACTGGTGAGCTCAAGAAATCCTCAAATTTGTGAAAATAATTGTGCTCAATGGTAAGATCTGGGCATTGAGAGTTCATGATGTCTGGTTCTAGGTAACACTGAAAAACAAAACTAAGCTGCACTCTTGATGAAACAGTAATCACTAGAAAAAAAATCTTATGTATATATTTTGACAATCTAAATATACTACTACAAACTTCTGAGTTATATTCAGGCTAATTCTTAACCTTATCGTAAGCGAAAGAAAACTCTAGTTTACTTATACAGAATGGAATTGAAATCTTACCAGCACACTTTTGGAGTCTTTGTACTTTTTCAGAATTTTTGCTTCTTTAAAACTGAGTGTATAATTTCTTGCTTCTCGATTCAGAAGTTTCTGTATTTTGGGTGTCAGTTTGGGCTTGGGTTTGAGGCGCACTCGAGATTTATCCTGAACAAGCAACTGGAAACAGTATGGACATGTTCCTTCAAAAGTGCTTTTATCATCTAAAATTATACAAGTAAAACCCAAAAGTCAGCAAATCAGAGTATTCTGTTACCACAAACTATCAATATTATAGATGCAAAAGAGTATATTATTTAATATGAGCAAATACAAATTTTCCTTAAGCAAAACTCAAAATATAAGAATCTACAAAGATAAATTGGCAATAATTTATTTTACAAAACACTATAGTTCTTATCGAGTCACTCTTTTTAGCAACAGATAGGTTAAGTCCCCACCCTTTTTCACATCATGCAAAATGCCAGGCTGGATAAAGCACAAGCTGGAGTCAAGATTGCCAGGAGAAATATCAATAACCTCAGTTATGCAGATGATACCACCTTTATGGCAAAAAGCAAACAAGAACTAAAGAGTCTCTTGATGAAAGAAGAGAGTGAGAAAGGTGGCTTAAAACTCAACATTCAGAAAACTACGATTGTGGCATCCAGTCCCATCACTTCATGGTAAATAGATGGGGAAACAGCGACAGACTTTATTTTTTGAGGCTCCAAAATCACTGCAAATGGTGACTGCAGCCATGAAATTAAAAGATACTTGCTCCTTGGAAGAAAATCTGACCAACCTAGACAGCATATTAAAAAGCAGACGTTACTTTGCCGACAGAGGTCTGTCTGGTATTTCCAGTAGTCATGTATGGATATGAGAGTTGGACTATAAAGAAAGCTGAATGTCGAAGAATTGATACTTTTGAACTGTGGTGTTGGAGAAGATTCCTGAGAGTCCCTTGGACTGCAAGGAGATTAAACCAGTCAATCGTAAAGGAAATCAATCATGAATATTCACTGGAAAGACTGATGCTGAAGCTGAAACTCCAAAACTTTGGCCACCTGATGCAAAGAACTGACTCATTTGAGAAGACCCTGATGCTGATGTGAAAATAATTGTACTCAGCAGTAAGATGTGAAGAGGAAAGAAGGGGACAACAAAGAATGAGATGATTGGATGGCATCACTGACTCAATGGACATGAGTTTGAGCAAGCTCCGGGAGCTGGTGATGGACAGGGAAGCCTGGCGTGCTGCAGTCCATGGGGTTGCAGAGTCAGACACAACTGAGCAGCTGAACTGAGCCACGCTTTACTCTTTGTTCATTATTGCTACCAAGTAAAAAAAGGCTGTAAGTCTCACAAATTTTACAAACACATTTATCATGAAATAACAATATTGGGACTTTTCTTTTTTAAACAATCAGCACAGTTTTGTGAGCTGGGCGTTGTCTGCAGCACAAGGTAAGGGGACAACAGACTTGCCCCAGGCCCTTTATGCAATCAAGAAAGCATTCACTGACCATCTACCATGCTAGGCTAGAGACATAAATATGGAAGTAAAGGAGTTGCTATCTTTATAGAATTCATGTTCTTGGGGAGCCCTAGGGAAATGAAGGTAAGACTGGTAAGAACTGTAACAGAGTATGATTAAAATGCCCTGAAAATTATTAAACTCTATATAGACTAGCTAGAAACATTTCAAAGAGGCTTGACAAAGGTCACTGTAGATGACTATAAACTCTTAACTGTATTTGGAAAAGGCATCTATTATTGGTAAAGGGCTTTTGGGTACAAGTACAGTGAAAAAGCAAGCATGGTTATTTAGGGAAAGATGAAGTGTGAAGGTGATGTTGCTGAAAAGGAAGGTGGGCACACCATCTGTATAAATATTTAAGGGTAAGTCCTGTGTTAAGTGCTAGGAATAGCACTATTGAAAAGCTAAGGACCATGCTTGTAACTTAGCTCTGAAAAGTGTAAAATTCATTCACACTGAGAGACTGTTACGTGCCAAGCACTGGTTGTGGGAGATACCACGTTGAACAGAGCACAATTCATGGAGAGAAACAACGTACACAATGCCAAATGTTAAGTGCTGGGGAGAAAAAAGAAAGACTGGAAAGGAGAATGTGGATTGCTGATATAGCTGCTATTTTCTTAAATAGGGAAGCCAGGGAAGGCTTCGTGGGGTGACATTTTCAAGAGACCAGAAGGAAATGAGGAAGGAATCCAAGTAGGTAAGGTAAGACTTAGGTGAGGTAAGACTTCCAGGTACTGGAAGGGCAGTTGCAAAGGCCATGACACAACATGGGGGCCTGGCAGTGGTTGAAGTTTAGTGAAAAAAAGGGAGAGCAGCTCAAAGAGGTAATGCAGACCTATGACACTGGTACACCTGTGGGCTCATAAAGATCTTCACTTTTACTGAGTGGACAGTCATTTCAGAGTTTGTAGCAGAGAACTGACATGAATCTAGCTTAGGTTTCTGTTAGACTCACACTGACTGCTGGATTGAGCCTGGACTGTAGAGATGCATGGGAGCTGTTGGCAATAACCCAGGAGAGAAACTGATGGCTTGGACAGGGTGGTAAGAGGGATGTGGAAAGAGGTGGCTAGATGTTGGATACATTTTAAAGCCAACAGGATTTGCTGGCATATTGTCCTGGGGAGGAAGGCTGTTAGTGAGACAAGAGTGACTCCTAGGTTTTTGGGCTGAATGAATCTTAAGGATGGGGTTACTGGTTACTAAAATGGGAAGAACTGGGGAAGGGGGGTTGTCGTGTTGGGGGATAAAGTTCGAGTTTTCGCCTAATGTGACATTCAAAAAAAGTTGTCAAGGCATCTGGATGAGTCTAGGATTCAGAGGAGTAGTCTGAACTGGGATATAAGTTTGGAAGTCCTCAGTATGAAGAATTTAAAACCCGTAAGACTGCATGAAAAACTGTCATAAAGGAATTGGGCGTAGATAGAAAAGACGTCCAAAGGCTGAGTCCTGGGACACTCCATCATTTGGAGGGTGGGGAAGGAGGCGCCAATAAAGCAGATCAAGAAGTACTGGCTAAAGAGGCAGGAGTTGAACTCGGTGATGATCTGAAAGCCAAGTGAAGAAACTATTTCGAGTAGATTGATCAATTGTGTCAAATGCCAATAAAAGGTCAGGCAAGGTAAGGCAGGTTAAGGCTTTTTTTTTTTTTTTTACGGAACTGAGAAGCCTCTGGAGGGGGGTTTATAATGGCTGTGGGTCTATCAGATTTCTCTGGATCATCTGGTTCCTTGTGCGGAAGGGAGGGAGCGGAGCCACTAGAGCCCGACCCACAACCAACGGGCGTCCTCCTTACCGTGTGACGAACTGTAGGCCCAGCTGCAAAAGAGAGAGACACTCGTAAGGGACGGGACACACCCGCCTGCCGCTCGCCTCCCGCTTCCCCTCCCTCCTCTCTTACAGAAGGTAGCGGGCCTGGCCCGGGCAGCTATCTTGTAGTTTCCAAGCCGCGGCCTCAAGATAGTGCTTCTGCCTCATCCCCGCCGATACCCCACGCCGCAGAGACCCGGTTGCAAAAAGGAGACTCCGGAAGCCGGTTTCCTAAAGCGGCGTACTTTGACGTCCGGTTCCTACCGTCCTCCGGAGCCAGGCACCCTCGGCTGAAGGGTTCCGGGCCCTCCGCGTCCGGGCGGGGTTCCAGGGGCCGACCCTTCCGCCGCCGTTGGCCCCGCCCCTGGGTTCCGCCTGGTCCCCGCGGGCTGGGAGTCAAGTGAAAATGTTAATCGCTCAGTCGCGTCCCACTCTTTGAGAGACTATGGACAGTAGCCCACCAGGCTCCTCTGTCCATGCAATGGGTTGCCATTCCCTTCAGGGGATCTTCCCGACACAGGGATCGAACCTGAGTCTCCTGAATTGCAGGCAGATTTTTCAGTCTGAGGATCACATCACAGGGGAGCCTGAGCGGAGTAGCTTGACTGGGCTGGGTTGGCAGTGTCGGGAGCTGAGGATGCGCCCGCCTCCAGCACCGTCGCCTCTAGACTTGGGAGCCCGGATCCTGACCTGGGCCGCGGCGGGCGGACGCGGGGCCAACAAGGGGAACGCTGGGGTCTCCAGTTCAGTCTGCTCTTGGCAGGGGCGCTAACGAGCTTATCTTTATTTTTATTTTTTCTGTTTTTAATTGAAGTGAAATTCACCTAACTCGTTAGCCATTTTAAGGCTAACTACACAGCTCAGTGATGTGTAGTACAATTGCAATGTTGCACTGTTACTAGTTTGGAAACAGTTGTATCAGCGTAGGGGAAACCTCATACGCCACTAGGAGTTACTCCGCATTGTCCCCTCCCTCCCGGCCCCTGGCAACCGCTGATAACGCTTTTTAAAATTTGTTTTTATTTTCGCTGTGCTGGGTCCTCATTGCTGCATACGCTTTTCTCTAGTTGCAGGGAGTGGGGAAGTGGAGGGTGCTACTCTGTAGTTCCCATGCGTTTGCTTCTCGTTGCGGTGACTTCTCTTGTTGCCAAGTTTGGGCTCTAGGTTCTGCCCGCTTCAGTAGGTGAGGCAGGTGAGCTCAGTAATTGTGGTGCTGGAGCTTGGTTGTTCCACAGCATGTAGGATCTTTCCACTCCAGGGATGGAACTCATGTCCCCTACATTAGCAGGCAGATTCTTTACCACTGAGCCACCAACCTCAAGTAAATGGAATCATACATGGGGTCTTTCAGGTGAGGCTTCTTCCATTTAATATAGTGTTTTTGAGGTTCATACACTTTGTATTATATATCAGAACTTCATTCCTTTTTATAGCTGAGTAGTGAGAGTCCCTTGGACTGCAAGGAGATCCAACCAGTCCATTCTAAAGGAGATCAGCCCTGGGTGTTCTTTGGAAGGAATGGTGCTAAAGCTGAAACTCCAGTACTTTGGCCACCTCATGCGAAGAGTTGACTCATTGGAAAAGACTCTGATGCTGGGAGGGATTCGGGTCAGGAAGAAAAGGGGATGACAGAGGATGAGATGGCTGGATGGCATCACCGACTCAGAGGAGCCTGGAGGGCTACAGTCCATGGGATCGAAAAGAGTCAGACACAACTGAACATGCCATGCCATACCATACCATTCAGTGAATAAAGAAACTGAGGCAGTGAAAGGGTAAGTTGTTTGCCTGAGGATGCATGGCTGATGAGTGATAAATGTGAGTTTGAGTGAACTCCGGGAGATGGTGATAGACAGGGAGGCCTGGCGTGCTGCGATTCATGGGGTTGCAGAGAGTTGGACACGACTGAGCGACTGAACTGAACTGAACTGAATTGAAGTTTATAAATGTTGTCACCAAGTTGTGTCCGACTCTTTGCAACCACATGGACTGCAGCACACCAGGGCTCCCTGTCCTTCACCATCTCCCAGAGTTTGCCCAAGTTCATGTCCATTGAGTCGTTGATACCATCCAACCATCTCATCCTCTTGCATCCCCTTCTCCTCCTGCCTTCAGTCTTTCCCAACATCAAGGTCTTTTCCAATGAGTTGGCTGTTCGTATTAGATGGCCACAATATTGCAACTTCAGCATCAGTCCTTCCAATGAACATTCAGTGGGTTGCCATTTTGTATATGCTAATGCTTTTTATTTCCTTTGTCTGAATTCCTAAAAGAGAAATTACTGAGTGGAATGATATCCATATTTTAATTCCCTAGCAATGGTACCCCACTCCAGTACTCTTGCCTGGAAAATCCCATGGATGGAGGAGCCTGGTGGGCCGCAGTCCATGGGGTCCCTAAGAGTCGGACAAGACTCAGTGACTTCGATTTCACTTTTTACTTTCCTGCACTGGAGAAGGCAATGGCAACCCACTCCAGTGTTCTTGCCTGGAGAATCTCAGGGACGGGGGAGCCTCGTGGGCTGCCGTCTATGGGGTCGCACAGAGTCGGACATGACTGAAGCGACTTAGCAGCAGCAGCAGCAGATCATCCAAGAGAGGTTGTAGCAATTCACACTCCCAGCATCAATATCTGAGAAAGCTGGGTCAAATTGGATAGGTGAAAAGGTGAAGGTCATTAGCTTACTTAAATACCACTGAGATAAAACCTCTTTTAATTTATTTCTTGATGGTTTGCATTTTCTTTTGTGAAAAGTAATCTTCATTGAGTTGTTTATCAATTTCTGGGAATCTTTGTATTTTGGTGAAATTCAGCCTCTGCTTGTCATTTATGATGCAATGTTTCCTTACTTAACTTTTTTTTTCTTGTATAAAAGATTAAATTTATTGGTCTTTTTGGGGAATTTGATGCATCATCAGTGTATTACAAGTGAGCCATTAATCTTGTAGCTTTATCAACATTAACTGGTACGTTTTCATGACACTGTTGAGATATCAGTTGTTTCTGTAGGGGTTCAAGGGAAAGGCCTTTTGAGAAGTTTGCCAGTTCCTTTTGTATATCTATAAAAGCTTTATTCACTCTGTTAACTTTTTCATCATTCACAATGTTTATCTTCTTAAGGTTAGTGGTAACAGGTTTTGCTTTATTTTTAACCTTAAAGCTTTTTTTGGCTGGCTATGTGGAATACATTCCTGGAATTCTCCCCTCTTAGTTTGTTCTTGCCTATTGTCAGGGCTCCAATACCCTCGTGCAGCTTCTCAAATTCCAGGTGATGCCATCTGCACGTGCAATATCCAGCTCCTTACTTAACTTTTATCCTTGAAAGGTTTATAGCATTTTGCCCCCCAAGATTTTATATGTGGTTAGACTCTTCATGAGTCAGTCTGGGTTTTCTATATAGCTTTAAAGTGAAAGTGAAAGTGAAGTCGCTCAGTCGTGTCCGACTCTCTACGACCCCATGGACTGTAGCTTGATAGGTTCCTCTGTCCATGGGATTCTCCAGGCAAGAATACTGGAGTGAGTTGCCATTTCCTTCTCCAACAGTATGTATTCAGTTCAGTTCAGTTCAGTCACTCAGTTGTGTTCGACTCTTTGCGAATCCACGAATCACAGCACGCCAGGCCTCCCTGTCCATCACCAACTCCCAGAGTTCACTCAGACCACGTCCATCGAGTCACTGATGCCATCCAGCCATCTCATCTTCTGTCATCCCCTTCTCCTCCTGCCCCCAATCCCTCCCAGCATCACAGTCTTTTCCAATGAGTCAACTCTTCACATGAGGTGGCCAAAGGACTGGAGTTTCAGCTTCAGCATCATTCCTTCCAAAGAAATCCCAGGGCTGATCTCCTTCAAAATGGACTGGTTGGATCTCCTTGCAGTCCAAGGGACTCTCAAGAGTCTTCTCCAACACCACAGTTCAAAGGCATCAATTCTTTGGCGCTCAGCCTTCTTCACAGTCCAACTCTCACATCCATACGTGACCACAGGAAAAACCATAGCCTTGACTAGATGAACCTTTGTTGGCAAAGTAATGTCTCTGCTTTTGAATATGCTATCTAGTTTGGTCATAACTTTCCTTCCAAGGAGTAAGCGTCTTTTAATTTCATGGCTGCAGTCACTATCTACGGTGACTTTGGAGCCCAAAAAGATAAAGTCTGACACTGTTTCCACTGTTTCCCCATCTATTTCCCATGAAGTGATGGGACCGGATGCCATGATCTTCGTTTTCTGAATGTTGAGCTTTAAGCCAACTTTTTCACTTTTACTTTCATCAAGAGGCTTTTGAGTTCCTCTTCACTTTCTGCCATAAGGGTGGTGTCATCTGCATATCTGAGGTTACTGATATTTCTCCCGGAAATCTTGATTCCAGCTTGTGTTTCTTCCAGTCCAGCGTTTCTCATGATGTACTCTGCATATAAGTTAAATAAGCAGGGTGACAATATACAGCCTTGACGTACTCCTTTTCCTATTTGGAACCGGTCTGTTGTTCCATGTCCAGTTCTAACTGTTGCTTCCTGACCTGCATACAGATTTCTCAAGAGGCAGGTCAGGTGGTCTGGTATTCCCATCTCTTGAAGAATTTTCCAGTTTATTGTGATCCACACAGTCAAAGGCTCTGACATAGTCAATAAAGCAGAAATAGATGTTTTTCTGGAACTCTCTTGCTTTTTCAGTGATCCAGCAGATGTTGGCAATTTGATCTCTGGTTCCTCTACCTTTTTTAAAACCAGCTTGAACATCAGGAAGTTCATGGTTCACGTATTGCTGAAGCCTGGCTTGGAGATTTTTGAGCATTACTTTACTAGTATGTGAGATGAGTGCAATTGGGCAGTAGTTTGAGCATTCTTTGGCATTGCCTTTCTTTGAGATTGGAATGAAAACTGACCTTTTCCAGTCCTGTGGCCACTGCTGAGTTTTCCAAATTTGCTGGCATTTGAGTGCAGCACTTTCACAGCATCATCTTTCAGGATTTGAAATAGCTCAACTGGAATTCCATCACCTCCATAATGATGCTTTCTAAGGCCCACTTGACTTCACATTCCAGAATGTCTGGCTCTAGGTGAGTGATCACACCATCGTGATTATCTGGGTTGTGAAGATGTTTTTTGTACAGTTATTCTGTGTATTCTTGCCACCTCTTCTTAATATCTCCTGCTTCTGTTAGGTTCATACTCTTTCTGTCCTTTATCGAGCTCATCTTTGCATGAAATGTCCCCTTGGTATCTCTAATTTTCTTGAAGAGATCTCTAGTCTTTCCCATTCTGTTGTTTTCCTCTATTTCTTTGCATTGATCGCTGAGGAAGGCTTTCTTATCTCTTCTTGCTTTTCTTTGGAACTCTGCATTCAGATGTTTATATCTTTCCTTTTCTCCTTTGCTTTTCACTTCTCTTCTTTTCATAGCTATTTCTAAGGCCTCCTCAGACAGCCATTTTGCTTTTTTGCATTTCTTTTCCATGGGGATGGTCTTGATCCCTGTCTCCTGTACAATGTCATGAACCTCATTCCATAGTTCATCAGGCACTCTATCTATCAGATCTAGGCCCTTAAATCTATTTCTCACTTCCACTGTATAATTATAAGGGATTTGATTTAGGTCATACCTGAATGGTCTAGTGGTTTTCCCTACTTTCTTCAATTTCAGTCTGAATTTGGCAATAAGGAGTTCATGATCTGAGCCACATTCAGCTCCTGGTCTTGTTTTGGTTACTTTATTATGCTGAAGCTAGACAACTGACTATTCATCCAAATGTTTTTCTCATACTTGTCTAGATTGATTTCTTCCATGTACATCTTTAATCCATATGAGATATATTTTCACTTAAGTATGAGGTAGAGCATGTAACTGAATTTTTTTCCAGATGGACAAAGATCCCAGATATGCAAAGATTCCTCACTAGTCTTTTTCTTCTGGAATTGAAGCTTAAAAAAATATGCAGTGAACACTGAATATGTGCCAGGCACTTTTTAAAGCATCTTATTTATGTCAACTCATGTAATCTTCACAACCCCATGGCATAGGTGAAATGACAGTTTCTCTGTATGAGTTTTTAAAAATAAAGTTGCAGCTACTTCTAGATTCTCTTATCTGTTTAATGCTCCGTGCTTGGTCGCTCAGTGGTGTCTGACTCTGCGACTCCAGGGACTATAGCCCTTCAGGCCCCTCTGTCTGTAGGGTTCTCCAGGTAAGAGTACTGGAGTCGGTTGCCATTCCCTTCTCTAGGGGATCTTCCTGACCCAGTGATCCAACCCCTCCCCTGGGTCAGTGTCCCTTCGTCTCTTTCACCAGCCAGTAAAGCAGAAGAAGAGAACTGTGCCATATGTGCACGTGCGCACATTCTTCTGGCCCCCATTGCACTTTCTTTCAGCTGTCCCTCTTCTGTCTGCTCTGAGCACTGCACTCCTGTATCCCAATCCTTCGGGCAGGACCTTTACTTGCATCACAACTTGTCTTCTCAGGTGTCATGGGGCCCAGAAGGCACCCTTGCCTTCCCCCCACAACCGGCCCTCCCGCCCAGTCTCCTTCCTTCTCAGCCCCACCAAGAACCTGCTTCCTCTTCCCACCCCCTATAGGGCTCCCCACGCTTCACAAATCCCAATACTACACACTTCTCCCCACACCTTGGCCACCCTCCCTTCTTTTGCTTGCACCCCTACCTTGGCCCCCAACATTCTTTTCCTGCTTCCTTTCTCCCAGTCCATTCTTCACTGGGCAAAGTGACCTTCTTAAACTGTAAATCATTTGGGGGGACTTGGAGCGTCCTCTGCAAGCTCCTCATTGCACTTGGAACACAAGCTCCTGGCATCCTCTCCAGGGCCCACGTGGCTAATCAGTGTCCCACCTCAGACCTCACCTTGTCTCACCTGTGCTGTGCTTAGGTGCTCAGTCGTGTCTGACTCTGCGACTCCATGGACTGTAGCCCACCTACCCACCAGGTTCCTCTGACCATGGGATTCTCCAGGCCAGAATACTGGAGTGGGTTCCCATGCCCTCCTCCAGGGGATCTTCCCAACCCAGGGATCAAACCCAGGTCTCCTACACTGCAGGCGGATTCTTTACCATCTGAGCCATCAGGGAAGCCCTTGAATACTGGAGTGGGTAGCCTATCCCTTCTCCAGTGTATCTTCCTGACCCAGGAATCAAACCAGTCTCCTGCATTTCTGGTGGATTCTTTACCAGCTGAGCTACCAGGGACTCACTACTGCTCCTGCCATGCCAGCCTTCTCTCTATCACTTAACATGGGCTGCTCAGATCCACTCAGGCCCTTGGCTTTGAATGAGGATCCTTCCCACAGCTACTTTTCCTCCTCATTCAATCTTGTCTCAGACATCACTCTCTCAGAAAGGCATTCTTTGACCACCCCAATAAAGAGCTGCTTCTGGACCACCCACCAAGTCACTCTCTGCCATTACTGGTTTCTATTGTCATAGTAACCTCACTATCTGAAATTGCTTTATTCATTCATGGGTTACCTGGCCACTTTCTGAATACCTTGACAGCAGAACTTGGTCTGTCCTTTCTGTTGCTGTTTATGTGAACCCCAGTGTAGACACTGGCAACAGAGCAGGGGTTCAGTATGGATTTGCCACAGAATCATACTGGAAGGAAAGGAAGTTGAAGGGGGTTGAAAATAAAATAGATTGGCCATGAGTTGACAACGGTTGCCAGTGAGTTTCTTATGTTTATTTATTGATTTAAATTTTTTATCATGAAAAATCTCAAACATATACAAAATAATCACCATAATATAATGAACCTTCCTACTTCCATCACACAGCAACTCTCAGCATTCTTGTGCCATCTCTGCCTCTCTCTACCGCCTTCAATTATAGTAATTTTAAACATTCTTAAAGGCATGTTGAAATGTATAAATCTTAAATGTACAACTTAAAATGAATATTCTCCTATCAAGATATAGAATGTTTCCAGCCCCCTGGAAGATGAACCACAGACTATCCAGATTTCCAGCATCCCAGGAGTCCCCTTAGACCCCAAGTAATCTTTCCGTGTCAGTTGCCCCTCAAAGAGGCCACCGCTTTCCTTCTCCTTGAAGTGAAGTTAAAGTCACTCAGCCGTGTCCAACTCTTTATGACTCCATGGACTATAGTCCATGGAATTCTCCAGGCCAGAAAACTGGAGTGAGTAGCCCTTCCCTTTTCCAGGGGATCTTCCCAACCCAGGAATTGAACCAGGATCTCCTGCACTGCAGGCAGATTCTTTACCAACTGAGCTATGAGGGAAGCCCTTCCTTCCTCTCCCTCCCTTTTCCCTTCCCCTCCCTCTCCTTCTTCTTCTTACCATATTTTAATTTTACCTTTCCAGAATTTCATACAAATTATATAATAAACACTTTTCACATAGATTAGTTATGACTTTCTAAAACTTCACATCAATGGAAAGAAATAGTATGTACTTCTTTTATTGCTTTTTTTGCTGGCTTATATTCCATTTTATAGTTATACTGCACTTTGTTTATTCATTCACCTGTTGATGGACATTGGACTGTTTCCAGTTTTTGTCTATCAAAAATAGAGCTGTGATTAACATTCTTATACAAGTCTTTTTGTAGCCAGTGTTTTCACTTTTCTTACAATAAATAAGAGTAGAAATTCAAACAGCATGTTTAACTTTATAAGAATGGCCCAAATGTTTTTCCAAGGTATTTGCACCATTTTGAATTCTCATCAAGAGTGTATGAGAGTTCTATACAGTTTTGCTAATATTTGGTATTGTCAGTCTTTTAACTTTTGAACCACTGTAATGGACGTAGAGTAGTATCTCTTTGTGGCTTCAGTATTCACTTGACTGGTGAATAATGATATTGAGCACTTTTCATGGGTTTACTGGCCATAGGTATGACTACCATTGTAAAGTGTCTTTTCACATCTTGTCCACTTGAAAAATTGTCTTCATTTTTGTTATCAAATTGTATGAGTTTATTATATATTCTTAATAAAAATCTTAACTATGTGTTTTCTTAATGGTATCTTTTAATGAACAGAAGTTTTAATTCGGATGAAACCTAATTTGTTAATTTTTGTGTGGTTTTTTTGCATGGTTATTGCTCATCTAGCCCTAAATCATAAGATATTCTGTATTTTCTTCTAAACAGTTGGTAATTTCATTTTGATGTTTAGGTCAATGAGCCATCTCAGATTAATTTTTGTGTAGTATGAGGGAGGGGTGTGAGTAGTTTCAGTAATATTTGTTGTAAAGACTTGCCTTCCTGCACTGACTTTATCTAATCCCTTTGTCAAAACCAGTTGATCATTAGCTGTTGGTCTATTTCTAGACTTTCTAGTCTATTGTATGGATCTATTTGTCTACCCTTATGGAGATACCATACTGTCTTTTTATTTAATAGAACACATAGCTTATTTATTTATCTTTATTTTTGTATGTATTTATTTAATAATTTTTGGCTGTGCTGGATCTTTGTCACTGTGCCTGGGCTTTCTCTCATTGCCATGAGCAGGGGCTACTTTTCGTTGTGGTTCACGGGCTTCTCACTGCAGTGGCTTCTCCTGTTGCAGAGTAAAGGCTCTAAGTGCACACACTTCAGTAGCTGCAGCTGGCAGGCTCAGTAGTTGTGGCACACAGGCTTAGTTGCTTAGCAGCATGTGGGATCTTCTTGGACCAGGGATTGAACCCATGTCCCCTGCATTGGCAGATGGATTCTTATCCACTGTACCACCGGAGAAGTCCACCATACTGTCATAATTCCTATAATTTTGTAATAAACTGAAGTTAGTGTAAGTGCTCCAGCTTTGTCTATTGCAAATCTTTGTCTTTTCCACATACATTTTAGAATTGTCCTGCCAATTTCTATTGGAGAAGGCAATGGCAGCCCACCCCAGTACTCTTGCCTGGAAAATCCCATGGATGGAGGAGCCTGGTGGGCTGCAGTCCATGGGGTCGCTAAGAGTCAGACACGACTGAGCGACTTCACTTTCACTTTTCACTTTCATGCATTGGAGAAGGAAATGGCAACCCACTCCAGTGTTCTTGCCTGGAGAATCCCAGGGACGGGGAAGCCTGGTGGGCTGCCATCTATGGGGTCGCACAGAGTTGGACACAATTGAAGCAACTTAGCAGCAGCAGCAGCCAATTTCTATAAGAAGCCTATTTACATTGAGTTGTAGGAAGATCATTGTGGGGAGAATTAATATCTTAGCAATATTGAATTTAAATCCATAAATGTAGTCTATATCTCCATTTATTTAGGTCTTTAAATTATTTTTGCAATGTTTAGTTGTTTTCACTGTAGAGGGCTTACATGTCTTTTATGAAATTTATTCCAAAATTTTATGCTTTTGATGGTATTGTAAATTAGACTATTTTTAAATTCACTTTCTCAATATTTGCTGTTAGTATGTTAGTATGACTTAGTTAAACTCACACATTAGTTTTTGAGAATCAGAGTTAAACTCATAAATTAGATCTGGGTTGTTTTTTGTAGTTGATTCCTAGTTTTTTCTGTACAAATGATCATGCCATCCAAGAATAAGGGTATATATACGTTCTTCCTTTTCAGCTTATGTGCCTTGTGTTTATTTTTCTTCCCTTATTGAACTGACAAAGACCTCCAATACAATAGAAGTGGCAAGAGCAGAGAAACGTACTTTCTTTCCAATATTAGGGAAAATATGTATAGTGTTTTACTATTAAGAATTAAGTAGTTGTAAATTTTTTACAGATACATACAATAAAATTAAGCAAATTCTCCTTTGTTCCTCCTCATATGCTGAGGGTTACAAACATTTTTTTTTCATAATGAATGGGTATTGAATGTTGTCAGATGCTTTCTTTGCATCAATTGAGACAGTCTTTTTTTTTTTCTTTAGTACCTGGATATGGTGGATTATACTGATTGGTCTTTGAATTGTTAACAAACTTTGTATTCCTGGGATTAAACCATAGTTTTTCATGATTTATTTATGTATAGTTTAATTTGATTTGTATTCATATAAGGTCTTTGGCATTAGGGTTATGCTGGTTTCATAAAACAAGTTGGAACTGTGCCTTTAGCCTTTGTGTTCTGAAAAAGTTTGTGTAAGATTGATATTATTTCTTTCTTAAATGTTTAATAGAATTTACTAATGAAATCATCTTATGCTGAGGTTTTCTCTGGGAGTTTTTTATAATAAATTCAATTAATTAATATAAAACTACTCCAATACTCTACTTCTTTTTGTAAGTTGGTATTAATTTTGGTAAATTGTATTTTAAACTATAATTTGTTAAAGGGCCTTTTTTAAGTAAAAAAGAAAATGCCATAGTAGAAAAAAGAAAAAAATATATATATATGAAAAAAAGAACTCCTGGTAAAGGTAAAAAAATAGGAAAGGGAGTGGACTAGCCACTCAAAAAGCCAGTATGAAGGTTAGATGACAAAAGCAGTAAAGTCAACTATAACTACAATAAGTAGTTAAGGGGTACTCAAAGCTAAAGATGTAAAATAAGACATCAAAAACGTAAGATGTGGTGGTAGAGTAAAGATTTATGGTGCTTTTAGAATGCACTCAAAGTTAAGGACTATCAGCTTATATATATGTCAATATTTAGGAACTTTATGGTAACCACAAGTCAAAAACCTTTAACAGATATACAAAAGTTAAAGAGAAAGGAACCCAAAACTAACACTAAAGACAATCATCAAATCACCAAGGAAGAGATCAAGAGAAGAAAAGTACAGAAAAGAGCTACAAAACTACCAGAAAATAATTAGCAAGATGGCAATAAGTACATGGCTAACAATAATCACTGTGAATGTAAATGGACTGAATGCTCCAATCGAAAGACAAGGATGGCTGAATGTATAAAAAAGACAAGACCCGCCTATATGCTGCCTGCAAGAGGCTGTCTTCATATCTAAAGACACACAGAGACTGAAAGTGAGGACTTGGAAAAAGATATTCCATGCAATTAGAAATGAATGGAAGGTTGGAATAGCAATATTCATTTCAGACAAAGTAGACTTTAATATAAAGCCTATAATAAAAGACAAAGAAGGACATTATATAATAATAAAGGGATAAATATAAGGGGATATAGTATTCATAAAATACTAAAATCTGACAAAGACACTTAAAAAAAAAAGAAAGAAAAGAAAATTACAGGGCAACATTCCTAATAAACATAGATGCAAAAATCTTTAACAAAAGATTAGGAAGCTGAATTCAATAATACATTAAAATAATACACCATGATCAAGTGGGATTTAGTCCAATGATGCAAGGATGACTCAATACCCACAAATCACTCAACATGATACACCAATTAACAAAATGATAAAAGTATATGATTATTTCAATAGATGCAGAAAAGTCTTTTGACAAAATTCAATACCCACTTATGATAAACTCTCAATCCAGTGGTATAGAGGAAACATATCTCAACACAATAGATGCCATTTATGACAAACCCATAGAACAATCATGCTGCTGCTGCTGCTAAGTCGCTTCAGTCGTGTCTGACTCTGTGCGACCCCAGAGATGGCAGCCCACCAGGCTCCCCCGTCCCTGGGATTCTCCAGGCAAGAACACTGGAGTGGGTTGCCATTTCCTTCTCCAGTGCAGGAAAGTGAAAAGTGAAAGAAGTCGCTCAGTTGTGTGCAACTCTTAGCGACCCCATGGACGGCAGCCTACCAGGCTCCTCCATCCATGGGATTTTCCAGGCAAGAGTACTGGAGTGGGGTGGCCACTGCCTTCTCCAAGAACAACCATACTTAATGGTAAAAAACTAAAAGCATTTCCTCTAAGGTCAGGATCAAGTCAAGGAAGCCCACTCTTGCCACTTTTATTTAACTAATAAATGCTAGCCACAGCAATCATAGAAGAAAAAGACATAAAAGGCATCCAAATTCGAAAAAAGAAATAAAATTATCACTGTTTGCAGATGAAGATATGTAGAAAACCCTGAAGACTCCACCAAAGCAATTAGAAATAATAATTACTTCAGTGAAGTTGCAGCATACAAAATTAACATACAGAAATCTGTCACATTTCTATACTAATAATGAACTATCAGAAGGAGAAATTTAAAAAAAATTCCATTTACAATTGTATTAAAAAGAACAAGATACCTACCCAGAGTGGTAAACACATGTACTCAGAAAGCTATAAGACATTGATGAAAGAAATTGAAGATGACACAAACAGATGGAAAGATATGAGATTCATGCATTGGAAGCACTATATTATTAAAATGATCATACTACCCAACACATCAATAGATGCAATGCAATTCCTATCAAGATACCAAAAGCGTATTTCAACAGATCTAGATGAAATAATCCTAAAATCTGTATATAACTCAAACAGACCCTAAATAGCCAAAGCAATCTTGAGAAAGAAGAATAAAGCTGCAAGTATCACACTTCCTGATTTCAAACTATACTACCAAGCTATAGTAATCAAAAAATATGGGATGGCACAAAAACAGACACACAGATCAGTGAAACAGAATAGAGTCCAGAAATGAACCTGCGCTTATATGGCCAGTGCAAGAGTTGGACACGACTGAAGTGACTTAGCAGGCAGGCACACAAGCTACAACACAGGGAGCAAGAATGTAAAATGGAGAAAATACAGTCTCTTCAATAAATGGTGGGAAAACTGGACAACTTCATGTTGGAGAATGGAACTAGACCACTTTCATCATATATAAAAAATTAATTCTGCTTCTCTATTAATTCTACACCTGCCTCTCTATTCCTGCCCTGCAAATAGGTGCATCTGTACCATTTTTCTAGATTACAGATAGATGGGTGAGATGTGGGGTTGGGAGGGAGGTCCAAGTCGGAGGGGATATACGTGTACATTTGGCTGATTTGCTTCATTGTACAGCAGAAACTAATACAACACTGTAAGGCAACTATATCCCAACAAAGCAAAACAAAGTGAGACAGAGAGCTTCATTTTACATAGAAGCAATTTTGAATTTAATGTATTTGAGAGCCAAGTGCTAACAGAATGACTGGTTCTTCTTCTGAAAAAAAAAAAAAAAATCAAAGTAGATTAAAGACTTAAATATAAGACCTGAAACCATAAAATTTCTGGAAGATTATATAGGTAGTATGCTCTTTGAAATCAGTCTTAGCAATATTTTTTGATATGTCTCCTCAGGCAATGGCAACAAAAGCAAAATTAAACAAATAGGATTACATCAAACCAAAAAGCTTTTGTATATGAAGGAAACTGTCAACAAAACAAAATGGCAACCTACTGAATGGGAAAAAATATTTCCAAATGATATGTCTGATAAGGGGTTAATACCCAAAATATATTAAGAAAATAACCTTACACAACTCAACAACAATAAAAACCTAATTTAAAAGTGGGCAGAGGCTCTGAACAGACATATTTCCAAAGGAGACATACAGATAGCTAACAGCATATGAAAAGATCTTCAAAAGATGACTAATCAATAATCACTGGGCTGCTGCTGCTGCTGCTAAGTCGCTTCAATTGTGTTCGACTCTGTGCAATCCCATAGACAGCAGCCCACCGGGCTCCCCCATCCCTGGGATTCTCCAGGCAAGAACACTGGAGTGGGTTGCCATTTCCTTCTCCAATGCATGAAAGTGAAAAGTGAAAGACATTTCTCCAAAGAAGACATACAAACGGCTAACAAACACATGAGAAGATGCTCAACATCACTCATTATCAGAGAAATGCAAATCAAAACCACTATGAGGTACCATTTCACGCCAGTCAGAATGGCTGCGATCCAAAAGTCTACAAGCAATAAATGCTGGAGAGGGTGTGGAGAAAAGGGAACCCTCTTACACTGTTGGTGGGAATGCAAACTAGTACAGCCACTATGGAGAACAGTGTGGAGATTCCTTAAAAAACTGGAAATAGAACTGCCTTATGATCCAGCAATCCCACTGCTGGGCATACACTGAGGAAACCAGAAGAGAAAGAGACACGTGTACCCCAATGTTCATCGCAGCACTGTTTATAATAGCCAGGACATGGAAGCAACCTAGATGCCCATCAGCAGATGAATGGATAAGAAACCTGTGGTACATATACACAATGGAGTATTACTCAGCCATTAAAAAGAATACATTTGAATCAGTTCTAGTGAGATGGATGAAACTGGAGCCTATTATACAGAGTGAAGTAAGCCAGAAAGAAAAACACCAATACAGTATACTAACACATATATATGGAATTTAGAAAGATGGTAACAATAACCCTGTGTACAAGACAGCAAAAGAGACACTGATGTATAGATCAGTCTTATGGACTCTGTGGGAGAGGGAGAGGGTGGGGAGATTTGGGAGAATGGCATTGAAACATATATAATATCATCTATGAAACGAGTCGCCAGTCCAGGTTCGATGCACGATACTGGATGCAAGAGCTGATGCACTGGGACGACCCAGAGGGAGGGTTGGCGAGGGAGGAGGGAGGAGGGTTCAGGATGGGGAACACAGGTATACCTGGGGCGGATTCATTTCGATATTTGGCAAAACTAATACAATATTGTAAAGTTTAAAAATAAAATAAAATTAAAAAAAAAAAGAAAGTGAAGTCGCTCAGTCATGTCCAATCCTGTGACCCCATGGACTACAGCCCACCAGGCTCCTCCATCCATGGGATTCTCCAGGCAAGAGCACTAGTCATGTCCAACTCTTTGCGGCCCCATGGACTGTAGATTACTCAGCCATAAAAAGAATGAAATCTTGCCATTTGTGACAACATGGAAGGACCTAGAAGGTATTATGTAAATGAAATGTCAGACAGCGAAAGGCCAATACTGTATGATTTCACTTATGTGGACTCTATAAAGCAAGACAATTGAACAAATATAAAACAGAACAGACTCATAAGCTACAGAGAACAAACTAGTAGTTGCCAGAGGGAAGGAGTGGGCAAAATAGGGCAAGGGTTCTAAGAGAGATACAGACTTCCAGTTATAAAATAAATAAATCATGGGCATGTGATGTACAGCGTAAGGAACACAGCTGATAATATTGGACTACTTTGGTGACAGATGGTAATTAGACTTATAGTGGTAATCATTTTGTAATGAATGAAAATATGGAATCACTATATTGTACAATTGAAACTAATATAATGTTGAAAGTAAATTATACTTCAGGTAAAATATATATAAAGCTATTCAGAGATTCCATTTCCTTTTGTGTTACTTTTGGTAAGTTTTCTCTTAAGCAGTTTGTCTATTTCATCTAAATTGTCAAATTTATTGGCATAAATTATTTAAAGTAGTATGTCTAATTTCACATCTATAAAATCTGTGGTGATATCCTCTCTTTAATCTTTGCTATTGTAGCTCTTGTTTTGGGTAAGGATCGAGCAAGCACACTCCATTCTGTCCCTGCACTGAATGTTAGTATAAACCTAGACAGAATGCATAGAGCATCTATAGGAAGACTGAAAGAGAATGTGCGTGTGTGCTCAGTCACTAAGTCATGTCCAACTCTTGGCAACCCCATAGACTGAAAAGTGAAAGAAAGAAAGTCGCTCAGTCGTGTCTGACTCTTTGCGACCCCATTGACTGTAGCCTACCATGCTCTTCCATCCATGGGATTTTCCAGGCAAGAATACTGGAGTGGGTTGCCATACCCCACAGACTAGTAGCAGCTAAATGGAGAAGACGACTTGAAGCGCCAGTGCTCTAGATGTGAGTTTACTGTTTGTGTTCCTTTGTTAATTATTAGCCTGCATGTACGCCTGGGGTGTAGTCTGGGATGCATGTAGACAGAGCTCCAGGGAAGCACTTTAGTACTGTCTGATTATCAGGAAACCCCCAATACCCAGAGAGAGACAGAATGTGGATTCTCTATGTTTTATTTCTTCTCCCCATTTCCTTGAGCCCCAGCCCAGAAGCCTGGCCATGGCAACAACAGCAAAGGCCATGGCAAGAGCCAGCAGGAGCTAAAACTCTGAGGAAGGGGAACATTCCTCCCCAGGTTGACCAATCCCTATTGCTTCTGTCTTCTGCCAGTAGACCAAAGATGGGAGCAGGCACAGAAGTACACAGAGTGAGGTCAGTTTCTGGCCATAAAATAAAAGGGGAAACCATAGGGAACTGGAAAATACTGAGGAGATTGTGGAGAGAGGAGGCACTCTTTCTTAATTTTACAGGAAAATCCCATAAAGTTATGTATGAAATTCTGGGTTCACCAGTGGGGTGTGTGTTCCTGGGTCTGTTCAGTATATCTGCGGCTTTGAGAACTGAACTAATATACAATCAGCCAGGGTCCAGGTGACCTCTGAATGGTACATAATCAGGATCTATCCAGATGGGACTGCAAGGGCTTTGAAAACTGAATTTACATTTGAACGACAACCCGTGGAAGGCAGAGTAAACTTGAAGCCCAAACCTAAGCAAGTCTTTTGCCGAAGACAAATATGTGTGTATTCTCCATAGAATTTACAGAAGATCTAGAGTCTCATTACATAATGTTAAAATATTCCAGGAGACAATAACAAATTACTTGACATATTAAAAAACCAGGAAAATCTCAACTCACAAGGCAAAAAAGATCAACAGACTTCAAAACTGAGATTGACATAGATGTTGGAATGATCTGAAAACAATTTTAAAGCACCTATCGTACAAATGTTCCAAGAAGCAATCATGAACACTCTAGAAAAGTAAGAAGTTAACAAAATTTCCTGTGAAGGGCTAGGTAGTAAATATTTTTAGGTTTTTCAAGCCATTTGGATCTGTTCCATCTACTCAGTTCTAGGAAAACAGCCATAGAAAGCCATAAACATTACATAAACAAATGGATGTAGATATTTTCCAATAAAAATTTATTCATGGGATTTGGTCATAGACCATAATTCACCAATCCCTGGACTATAGAATTTTAAAGATATTCTATATATTTACTGAGTTTTTGTGTCTAGTTCAATCAGTTATCAAGAGCAGAGTCTTAAAATCTTTCACTGTGATTGTAGGTTTGCTAATTTCTCCCTTCAGTTCTGTTAGTTTTGCTTAAGGTTATTTTGAAGCTCTGATATTAGGTGCATAAAAACTTATAATTAGAAGAACAGGCAAGAGCAACCCTTGGGCCAACCAGAACCTCTGCACCACTGCATCCTGATGTCCAATACCTACATCTCGCCACTGTCGCCACTATGCCCAGGAAGAAGGCTGAAGGGGATGCTAAAGAAGATAAAGCCAAGGTGAAGGATGACCCACAGAGAAGGTCTGCAAGGTTATCTACTAAACCTGCCCCTCCAATGCCAGAGTCCAAGCCTAAAAAGGACCCTGCAAGGAAGGGACCCAAATTGAAAAAGCGGAAAGCTGGCAAGGATGGGAATCAGTTCAGTTCAGTCACTCAGCTGTGTCTGACTCTTTGTGACACCATGGACTGCAGCACGCCAGCTGCAGTGTCATATCTTTTTGCCTTTTTGTACTGTTCATGGGGTTCTCAAGGCAAGAATACTGAAGTGGTTTGCCATTCCTTTCTCCAGTGGGCCATATTTTGTCAGAACTCCTCACCATGACCTATCCCTCTTGAGTGGCCCTACATGGCATGGCTCATAGTTTCATTGAGTTAGACAAGGCTGTGGTCCATGTGATCAGTTTGATTAGTTTTCTGTGACTGTGGTTTTCATTCTGTCTGCCCTCTGAAGGATAAGGATAAGAGGCTTATGGACGCTTCCTGATGGAAGAGACTGACTGTGGGGAAACTGGGTTTTGTTCTGGTGGGTGGGGCCATGCTCAATAAATCTTTAATCCAATTTTCTGTTGATGGGCAGGGCTCTGTTCCCTTGTTTGGCCTGAGACCAAATTATGGTGGAGGTAGTGAAGAAAATGACAACCTCTTTCAAAAGCTCCTGTGGCTGCACTGTCTCATTCAGTGTCACCGACCCTGCAGCAGGCCACCGCCGACCCACGCCTCCACCGGAGACGCCTGGACACTCACAGGCAAGTCTGGGTCAGTCTCTGTGGGGTCACTGCTCCTTTCTCCTGGCTCCCGGTGTGCACAAGGTTTTGTTTGTGCCCTCCAAGAGTCTGTTTCCCCAGTCCTGTGTAAGTTCTGTAATCAAATCCCACTGGCCTCCAAAGTCAAATTCCCTGGGGGTTCTTAGTCCCTCTGCCAGATCCCCAGGTTGGGAAATCTGTTGTGGATCCTAGAACTTTTTTAACAGTGTGATAATTTCTTTGGTATGATTGTTCTGCAGTTTGTGGGTTGTTTGCTCCGCGACTCTCTGGTGGGGTTAATGGTGACCTCCTCCAAGCGGGCTTATGCCACAGGCTGTGTGACCCAGAGCTCTGCCCCCAGATCACCTGCCCCTGCGGCAGGACACTGCAGTCCTGCACCTCCTCAGGAGACTCAAACAGAGTTCTGGTTCAGTCTCTGTGGGGTCTCTGGGTCCTGGTGTGCACAAGATTTTGTTTGAGTCCTCTGAGTGTCTCTAGCGGGTATGGGGTTTGATTCTAAATGTGATTTCTCCCCTCCTACCATCTTGCCAAAGAAATGATGCTTTTGAACTGTGGTGTTGGAAAAGACTCTTGAGAGTCCCTTGGATTGCAAGGAGATCCAACCAATCCATTCTGAAGGAGATCAGCCCTGGGATTTCTTTGGAAGGAATGATGCTAAAGCTGAAACTCCAGTACTTTAGCTACCTCATGTGAAGAGTTGACTCATTGGAAAGGACTCTGATGCTAGGAGGGATTGGGGGCAGGAGGAGAAGGGGATGACAGAGGATGAGATGGCTGGATGGCATTACTGACTTGATGGATGTGAGTTTGAGTGAACTCCGGGAGTTGGTGATGGACAGGGAGGCCTGGCGTGCTGAGATTCATGGGCTCGCAAAGAGTCGGACACGACTGAGCAACTGAACTGAACTGAACCATCTTGCTGGGGCTTCTCCTTTGCCGTTGGATGTGGGACATCTTTTTTTGGTGGGATCCAACATTTTCTTGTCAATGGTTGTTCAGCAGCAAGTTGTAATTTTGGAGTTCTTACAGGAGAAGATGAGCACACGTCCTTCTACTCCGCCATCCTGCCCGTATTCTAGGATGGGAATAAGCCTGCAGACAATGGAGATGCCCAAATAGATCAGGCATGGAAAGCTGATGGTGCTGGACATGCCAGGGGAAGTGTGTGCATTTCTGATAACTGTGTACTTCTGCTGATTGTACAGCTTGAAATACTATTTTTTAAATCAAGTTTTATAAAAATGCAGAATTTTATTTTACTCTTTTTAAAACTAGGTTGTTAGCACACAGGAAACTCCATTAGTTTTTTGGGGGAAGGGCACATGTCACTAACAGAAGCTGGATTGACATGGGGAAAAAAGAAACCTTTCCCATCTAGTTTTGGGAGACTTCCTCTTGGAAGGAGCAATTCCTTCTCAGGAATCGCTTCTCAGGAATCACTTCTCAGGAAGGAACGATTCCTTGATGTTGACATACATTCACCACCGTGGTACAAAAGCTTTGTGGTGGGGAAAATTTAAATTAGTTTTTATGTCCTCTTCTCCCTCTCCACCTATAGCATAGACTTTACTCCCCTAAACCCAGAGACCTATTGGAACCCGACCCCTCCCCAGATTGGTTAACAGTATCCCAGGCAGTCTGGACTTTCCAGTGGCACCACTGAGACAGCATCACTCGAAAGAGCAGTGGTTCCTTTTTTAGATTATGGATCCTCAGATTGATACGTTAGCCATTTTCATTCCCATTTCCTGAAAGTCAGGGTCGGCTTGTGAAAAGTTGTGAAACAACATGCTAAATGTAAAATGTCAACCCTCACTCTAAACCCTCCCTCTTCAGAGCATCAGATGAAGACTTCATTGGGTTTTATAGTGGCTTTCTGATTTTGGTAGTCCACTGCAAAAGGGAGTTTGAAAGTTGTAAACTGTTAGCAATTGTCTGCCTACATCCTTTTTGAAATACTGTGACTGTTAATGAAAAGTATCTTTAAGCTGGATACAGTTTGGCTTGGGAAAATAAACTTATAGTTGTTATATTGTTCTGATAGATTGACCACTTTTTAAAATGGAAATATAGTTGAGGTACAACATTATATAAATTACAGGGATACAATATAGTGATTCACAATTTTTAAAGGTTACATTCCATTTATAGTTATATTGGCTATATTCCCTGTGTTGTACAATATCTCTTTTTTGCTTATTTTATACATAATAGTTTGTACCCCTTGAAAGTGAAAGTGAAAAGTGAAAGTGAATGTCGCTCAGTCGTGTCCAACTCTTTGCAACCTCATGGACTATACAGTCGATGGAATTCTCCGGACCAGAATACTGGAGTGGGTAGCCTTTCCCTTCTCCAGGGGATCTTCCCAACCCAGGGATTGGATCCAGGTCTCCCGCATTGCTGGCAGGTTCTTTAACAGCTGAGCCACAAGGGAAGCCCAAGAACACTGGAGTGGGTAGCCTTTCCCTTCTCCAGGGGATCTTCCTGACCTAGGAATCAAACCGGGGTCTCCTGCATTGCAGGTGGATTCTTTACCAACTGAGCTATCAGGGAAGCCCCTTGTACTCCTTAATTCCCCTGTATTACCCTCCCCTTTACCTCTCCCTGATTATTACCACTAGTTCCCTATATCTGTTAGTCTGTTTTCTTTTTCATTACATTCACAAGTTTGCTGTATTTTTTAGGTTCCACATATAAGTGATATCATACAGTATTTGTCTTCCATCTTTCTCTGTCTGGATTGACCTTTCTATTATTATGAAATTTCCCTCTTTATCTCTAATAATATTCTGTCTTAAAGTCTATTTTGTCAAATATTGATATAGATACTTCTGATTTCTTTTTTTGGAAGGGTGGGTTAAAAAACCCATAACATTAAATTTATCATCTTAACAGCTTTTAAATTCAATAGTGTTAAGTATATTCACACTGTGCTACGAAGCTCTAGAACTGTTTCATCTTGCAAAATTGAAACTCTACACACATTAAACACTAATTTCCCCTCCCCTTCTCCTTTGCCATTGGAAACTAACTTTCTACTCTTTGTTTCTATGATTTTTTACTACTTTAGATATTTTAATGATTGCAAGTATACTGTATTTTGCCCTCTTGTGACTGGCTTATTTCAGTTAGCCTAATGTCCTTAGGGTTCATTCATGTGATGATATGTTACAGGATTTCCTTTTTTAAGGCTGCATAATATTCCACCATGTAAACCACACCAGGTTTTCTTTTTTTATTATTAATTTATTCATTTTAATTGGATGCTAATTACTTTACAATATTGTGGTGGTTTTTGCCATACATTGACATGAATCAGCCATGGGTGTACATGTGTTCTCCATCCTGAACCCCCCTCCCACCTCACTCCCCATCCCATCCCTCAGGGTCATCCCAGTGCACCAGCCCTGAGCACCCTGTCTCATGCATTGAACCAGGACTGGTGATCTGTTTCACATATGATAATATACATGTTTCAATGCTATTCTCTCAAATCATCCCACCCTTGCCTTCTCCTACAGAGTCCAAAAGTCTGCTCTTGACATCTGTATCTCTTTTGCTGTCTCACATATAGGGTCATAGTTACCATCTTTCTAAATTCCATATATATGTGTTAATATACTGTGTTGGTGTTTTTCTTTCTGACTTACTTCACTGTATATAATAGGCTCCAGTTTCATCCACTTCATTATAACTGATCCAAATGCTGCATAATATTCCACCATGTAAACCACACCAGGTTTTCTTTATCTATTTGTCTGTTGATGGACACTTGGGTTGCTTTCACCTCTTGACTCTTTTAAATAATCCTGCATTGGACATGGGTATGCATATCTCTCTGAGATCTTGCTCTGAAATCTTCTGGACATACACTGAGAAGTGGGATTGCTGAATCATATAATAATTCTAGTTTTAGTGTTTTGAGGTACCTCCATACTGTTTTCCAAACAGTGCACAAAGGTTCAAATTTCTCCACATGTTCACTAACACTATTTTTTGTGTGTTTGTTTGCTTTTTAATAGTGACCATCCTACTGGATGTGAGATGATACCTCATTGTGATTTTGACTTTCATATGTCTTATGATTAGGGCTATTGAGCATCTTTTTACATGCTTGTTGGCCACTTCAGATTTCTTATTCTTTCTGTTTGCATAGTGTATCTTTCCATCCTTTTACTTTTTTATATACATTTATGTGTTTATTTTTGGCTGTATTGGGTCTTTTTTTTCCCCTGAAGGGCTTTCTCTAGTTGCGGCAAGCAAGGGCTACTCTTCGTTATGGTGTGCAGGCTTCTCACTGCAATGGTTTCTCTTGTTGTGGAGCATGCGGTCTAGAGTGCTTGGCCTTCAATAATTGCAGCACCAGGGCTCAGCCGTGTGGCTCCTGGGGTCTAGAGCACAGGCTTAGTAGTTGCGGTGCATGAGCTTTGTTGCTCCGAGGCATATGGGATCCTCCTGAACCAGGGATTAACACATGCTTCCTGCATTGGTAGGCGAATTCTTGACCACTGAGCCACCGGGGAAGCCCCACCCTTTTACTTTGAATCTATTTCTTTGTAAAGTCCTTCTTTATTTGCTAGTGAAAGTGATAATCACTCAGTCATGTCCAACTCTTTGCAACTCCACGGACTGCAGCCTGCCAGGTTCCTCTGTCCATGGGATTTCTCAGGCAAGCACACTGAAGTGGGTAACCATTTCCTTCTCCAAGAAATCTTCTTGACCCAGGGGTCAAACCTGGGTCTCTTGAATTGCAGGCAGACTCTTTACCATCTGAGTACACAATTTGGTCTTGTTTTCTTTAGTTTTTAATCCAATCTGACAATCTCTGTCATTTAATTGGCATGCCTAGTGTATTTATATTTAATGTGATTATTGATATTAAGAAGAGCCATCTTTGAAGGATTAGAGGGCAGACTGTCCTAGGCAGCATAATGGCCCCTTGAAGATGTCCATGCTCCGATCTCCAGAACATGTCCATATGTTATTTATGGCAAGAGGGATTTCACTGATGGGATTAATCTTACAATGGGAAAATTATCCTGGATAATCTGGGTGTGCCCAATCCAGCTACACTGTGAAGAGTGTGAAGGGGATTGAACTTGGAGCCACAGGCTTTGTAGAGGGAAGAAGGAAGCCTCAGGTCAAGAACGTGGCAGTGGAACTGGGAATGACTCTCAGCTTATAGCCAGCAGCAAGGCAGAAACCTCAGTCCTACAACTGCAAGGAACTTAATTCTGTCAAAAACCTGAATGATGTGGAAGTAGAGACTCCCCCACATCCTCTAGGAAGGAATGCAGCCTGTCAGTACATCGATTTTGGTCCAGTGAGACCTGCACAGGTCATCTGACCTCCAGAACTGGAAGATAAGAAATCTGTGTTGTTTTTAAGTCACCAAGCTTGTGGTAGTTTGTTGTGGCAGCAATAGAAAACGAATACGACACATATTTTGCAGTCCATCCTCTCCAAGATTCCTTTCTGCATTTCCCCCATAACCTTCCAGTTCTTCTACTGGCCTCAAACTCTGTTTTGTGTCTCCTTCAAGCCAGTCAGGCTGCAGCACTCTTTAGCTGGAGTTGCTCATGGATTGCGGGTTTTGCCCTCAGGTTAAAAATTCACATCCTCACAAATCTCAACAACTTCCATTCATCTTTCAAATGTACTCTCCTCTCCAGCTTCGGCTTTCCTTTGGTCAATCCCTAAGGCCTTCAAATAATTTTTTAAACTCTTTCGCTCAGATTTTAGAAATTTTATCTTCAGGAAGATTAGTCTACCATTACCAAAAGCTAGAACCTCATTGTGCTCTTCTGCATCCTTTTAAGTTTGTAATTTTCTATTATTAGGAAAAAAGGACACAAAAGGACTGCATGGAATATCTTAATTTTTCTTATTTGCATTAATTCTAAGGCCAAAACTTATTTGCCTCCCCTTAATATGGCACTTAAAATACAATAAAATTAATAAAAAGGAAAGTTTTCAAAAGTTTTTATATGGCGGGGTGGGAGTTGGGGAAGAACAATGATCTTCATCCTATCTCATAGAAGGAAATGCAAAACTACTGCACAATTGCCCTCGTTTCACATACTAGCAAAGTAATGCTCAAAATTCTCCAAGCAAGGCTTACACAGTACATGAACCTAGAACTTTCAGATGCACAAGCTGGATTCACAAAAGGCAGAGGAACCAGAGATCAAATTGCCAACGTCCTCTGGATCATAGAAAAAGCAAGAGAATTCCAGTAAGATATCTACTTCTGCTTCGTCAGTTCAGATCAGATCAGATCAGTCGCTCAGTCGTGTCCGACTCTTTGCGACCCCATGAATCGCAGCACGCCAGGCCTCCCTGTCCATCACCAACTCCCGGAGTTCACTGAGACTCATGTCCATCGAGTCAGTGATGCCATCCAGCCATCTCATCCTCTGTCGTCCCCTTCTCCTCCTGCCCCCAATCCCTCCCAGCATCAAAGTCTTTTCCAATGAGTCAACTCTTCGCATGAGGTGGCCAAAGTACTGGAGTTTCAGCTTTAACATCACTCCTTCCAAAGAAATCCCAGGGCTGATCTCCTTCAATAAAGCCTTTGACTGTGTGGATCACAACAAGCTGTGGAAAATTCTTAAAGAGATGGAAATACCAGAGCACCTTACCTGCCTCTGAGAAACCTGTATGCAGGTCAAGAAGTAGCAGAACCAGACACAGAACAATGAACTGGTTCCAAATTGGGAAAGGAGTACGACAAGGCTGTATATTGTTACCCTGTTTATTTAACTTCTATGCAGAGTACATCATGCGAAATGTTGGGCTGGATGAATCACAAGCTGGAATCATGATTGCCAGGAGAAATATCAACAACCACAGATATGCAGATGATACCACTCTAATGGCAGAAAACAAAGAGGAACTAAAGAGCCTCTTGATGAGGGTGAAGAAGGAGAGTGAAAAAGCTGGCTTAAAATTCAGCATTCAAAAAACTAAGATGATAGCATCTGGTCCCATCACTTCATTGGCAAATAGACGGGGGAAAAGTGGAAACACTGACAGATTTTCTTGAGCTCCAAAATCACTAAGGATGGTGACTGCAGCCATGAAATTAAAAAATGCTTGCTCCTTGGAAGAAAAGTTATGACAACCTAGATATCATATTAAAAAGCAGAGACATTACTTTGTTGATAAAGGTCCATATAGTCAAAGCCATGTAGTCATGTATGGATGTGAGAGTTGGACCATAAAGCAGATGACTAATCACAGAAGCGTGTAAGAATTGATGCTTTTGAACTGTGATGTTGGAGAAGACTCTTGAGAGTCCTTTGGACAGCAAGGAGATCAAACCAGTAAATCCTAAAGGAAATCAATCCTGAATATTCACTGGAAGGACTGAAGCTGAAGCTTCAATACTTTGGCCACCTGATGCGAAGAGCCAACTCACTGGAAAAGACCCTGATGCTGGGAAAGATTGAGGGCAGGAGGAGGATGACAGAGGATGTGATGGTTGGAAGACATCACCGACTTCATGGGGATGAGTTTGAGCAAGCTCTGGGAGATAGTGAAGGACAGGGGAGCCTGGAGTGCAGCAGTCCATGGAGTCGCAGAGTCGAAGACCACTCAGGGACTGAACAAGGAGGGAAGAAAACCTTGTTTATGGGTTTAATCTACCACATGCAGTTCCCCACAATCACCAGCAGGGGGAAAAAAAAGTAGTTTCCTTTTTTCCGATGGATCCGGGCTCCTCGAGGATAATTCCTTAACCGAAGGGAAAGAAGGGAAGAGCGCCGGGGAGAGCTCGGTCAGTGCTCGGAGGGGGACTGGCCTAGAGCGGTCACTAGAAAGGCGAGGACCCGCGAAACCGAGTATACACATTCCCAGCAGCTCTGTCTTTCCAGGCACGCGGAGTAAGTTGGCTGGAACTCCCCGTGACCGCTCAGCCGGGCGTGCAGGGCTGCAGCGGCGCAAAGCCTATTCCAGAGCGGCCGCAGCGGCGCGGGCAGGAGGGGTACCCAGGTGGGGCCGCGCGCCCTCCGCGGGGGATAGGTGATCCCGCTCCCGAGTCCGAGAGGGAGCCAGGTGAGCGTCCGCCCGGGTCCGCCGGTGACCAGGTGAGCCCACGTCCAGGGACTCTGGGGTCTCGGTCAGAGTCGGGTCGTAGGACTCAAGCAGCCAGTTGGCAAGATGGGTTGAAACGGAGAGCGAAGCCGGCCAGTTATTCGGCATACCTGCCTGGGCACAGTTGTATCTTGCAGGGCGGGGGTCAGGGGGTCGGAAAGGACAGTCTTCTGCCAAGTGGGTTCACAGTATTAGCCTTAAAAATAAACTCTGCATCTGAGAGGATGTGTGTGAAAGGGACCTGAGAGCGGTCATTTTATTAGCGCTGCACGTTAAGCATGTCCTGCCCTCCAGGACCTTGGCTAAAGTGTGTGTTTGGTGACCAGTTGTAGAGCTTGGGTCTGTGCTCCACAATAACCGCGTGGGCAGGTGATGAGCTGCGGCCGAAAGGAAACAGCCTCACTTTAGGGGTCTTTAAGATTGAAAGTCAAGGTGCTGAAGCAGCGAGAGAGATTGGAGACGGAAAGCAAAGATGAGCAAACAGAAAGATGAGCAAAGATGTGGGCAGGCAAGAAAAGGAACCGCGTGGAAACAGCCGGGTGGACCCCCCAGCTCGGTGAGGCGTGCGGGTTAGCCTCAGCAGTGTCTCAGGATTGACATGTGTGTGTCAAGAGCCTGACTCTGGACAGACGATTGGAGTCAGAGGAAGGAGGTCTTTGGTTAAGAACTCGCTGGTTATCGCTGGTTATGCACCTTGTCAGCAGCAAGTTTTCTTCTGACAGATAATCAAATGTACAGATTTAATTGGATTAGGAGATAAACTGCCAGGTGCTGTGTGTTTCTACACCCGGATGAACATTCACAGAGGACTCTCTGGAAATGCCTTTCATGTAAATAATAATTAGAATTCAAGATTAAAGTGTTGCAGAACAATATAAAAATTTTTTTATTGCTGTCTTAATAATATTGCATGTAGCAGCAATAGTACTCTAATTATATTTTAAAATATTTCAAGAATGTGTTCTTTTTAAGATAGCTAATTACAAGTTTAAAATAGACAGGATTCTAAAATATTCCAATCCTTAATATATGCAAAAAGTCAAACAAAACATTTGCCAAGCTCTACATGAAAATGAGTGAAATCATAACATAGCCAAGTTCAGCTACTTTTCAGAAGAGATGTATTATGCTACAATGCAGCCATTTCCCCTGTCCTTGTATTTGAGGGTTGAGGGTTGTATTTGTTACTGCAGATTTGATCAGTGTGCCCCAGTCAGGCCTGAGATACTTGTCTGTCCTTCCCACTTCTCAATTTACTAGTCCCAGGGTCCTCCTATGCACAGCTGTTAAAACAAAACAAAACCAATCCTGTGTTTTAAAACTTGCCTGTTTGCTTGGCATTTAAGAAAATTTGGAACAGGGAGGAAAGGCTCATGAATCAACCTCAATTATTGGCGAAGGGATTGTTTCACTGAAATTGTGGGCTTGGAGGAGGATGTGGTGACCCTGTTCGAACTTTACATACTATTTCTTCCTAAATGCTGAGGAATTCAGGATAGGCACTCAAGCATCGTTTTGGCTGAAAAGCATTAAAGTCTTTTCCTCAGGAATGGTTTACATGGAAGTATTGATATCAAAGAATCTCTTAGCACTTTCTCATAAGCCCCAGTGAGTGATGTCTAGTACCTTTGAGGCACAAAAGTGTTTGTCACCAAACCTTTACCTTGAATCTTGCCTGAGTATATTTTATATGGCTATAATGGAATTTGGGCTTCCCTAGTAGCTCAGTCAGTAAAGAATCTGCCTGTAGCACTAGAGACCTGGGTTCGATCTCTGGGTCAGGAAGATCCCCTGGAGAAGGAAATGGCAACCCACTCCAATATTCTCACCTGGAGAGTTACATGGACAGAGGAGCCTGGTGGGCTAAAGCCCATGGGGTTGCAAGAGTCAGACATGACTTAGCGACTAAACCACCATAATGGAATTTGTGATTAATTAGATTATGTGCTATTAGTTATATTAAAAAAAAAGAAATATTGTGTTGTGGACTATGTGATTTCTTCTGTTGGTTGTTCCCACTGAGCCTGTGTCACTGAAAAAGCCAAATAATCATTGCTTAGGTAAGATAGAGGTCTATGTATTTTTTAATGTGTAAATATTCTGGAAGTCGGCAGTCTTTGGTTGTTGTAGCAGCTCTGCTGTCTCACCAGGGACTTAATGTCCTTCTTTCTTTCTGTTATCCTCAGCGTGTAGCTTGCATTTGCCAGGTTGCCTCATGGTTGCAAGATGACTGCTAAAGTTCCCGTTATCACATCCATCTTCTAGGAAGGAGCAAAGAGAGAAGAGCAGACGGCACTTGGTAGCTAAGATTCAACAACTTCCACTATTTAGTGACAAGTATCTTGCCTGTCTATATTTTGTGGTATATTGTCCACAAAGATGGCTGCCAATAATTCTTGTATGCTCATGTCACCAGGCTTCCCTGGTGGTCCAGACGGCAAAGGATCTGCCTGCAATGCAGGAGACCCAGATCCAATCCCAGGGTCAGGAAGATCCCCTGGAGAAGGAAATGGGCAACCCACTCCAGTATTCTTGACTGAGAAAATCCATGGACTGAGAAGCCTGGCAGGCTACATACAGTACATGGGGTCCCAAAGAGTCGGACGCAAGTGAGTGACTAACAGTTTCAGTTTCATGTCACTTTGCCCATCAAGGAGAGGAGACTATTTCTTTTCTCCTTGTGTGAGGGTTGGCCCTGTGACTTGCTTTGACCAATAGAATGCATTGAAAGGCCTTACTAGGCCTTGCTGTTTCTTGGGATCCAGCTGCTGTGTAGAGAGACTTGGATTACACAACTAAATGATGAGCAATCACTTGAAAGGAGGCCCGGCCAGGCCCCAGTTATTCTATCTACCCCAGCTGAGGTATCAGTCATGTGCATTAAGCCATCTTAGTTGTACCAGCACCAGCTTAGCTCTAGCAGACACCATGTGGAACACAAGAACCACCCAGCTAAGCCCTGCCAACCCACAGAATTGTGAGAAATAATAATCACTGCTGAATTGTGCGGAAACACAATTGGCTGGCCTCCTATCTGCAAATGCCAGGATGGCCAAGAAGTGAGGTTCATTAGTTGGGTCCTTGGCTGCACTGAACATGGTAGAAGTCTATTATCTATTATAGTCTATTATCTATTAGAAGTCTATTATCATAGAGGAAGGGGATGGCTAGCCCAGTTGGGGAGGGGAGGGAATAGTTGTCCACAGTTACCAGTTGGCTGGTGGCAGCTTGGGACAGAAAAGCCACCGATGGGATCTCAAGAGCAAGGTCCTATGGGATCGTTACTCGGAGACTTTGGCATAAATGGGATTGAACCACCCAGGTGGGCTCTGCCCCTGGGTTTGGCCTCGACCCTCTGTCTCTGCTCCAAAGCTTCTGTCCTGAATGGTGTCAGGCTGCCCCAGCCCCTGCTCTGTGCACATTGTGAACTGGCAGCTCCCCTCTACTGGCAGACTGCCTGGCTCCTATTCTCAGAGAGGAGGTCTGACTGAACCAGATCTCTGTCCAACGAGGCCACTGCACAGTCCCTGCCGTGCTCTGAGTTGGCTGCCCATCCCTTGCCCCAATGCCTCTCTCCCTTACCCAGTCAGCCTTGTCAGGAGAGGGCCATGGCCCTTGAGTTCTGGAAGAACTGGGTCAAGTCCTGGCTACACCCTTTTCTGGCTGTGTGATCCTGAGCAGGCTTTATTGCTCTCCCTCAGTTTTCTCATCTGTGAAAACTGTGAAAACCCTGCTTTATAGGGTTATTGTGAAAATTAAAGAGAGTGCATGTGAATACTAATGTGTGCTCAGTAAATGGCAGCCATTACTGTTGTCTTAACTTACATGAGCTACTGTGTGCTCCCTGTGTGGAATCGATGATCTTGAAAAGTTAGCTATTGATCAAACGATACCATCCCATAGACGTCTGTCATAAAATGAGAATCATTTTCCACTGAAAAGTTTATTTTTAGTGCTGTTACTACATTAAAAAACTTCTTTTCAAAACTTTTTTCAAAATCCTGGATTGAAAGGAACATTATCTAATTATATACCAAAGTTAGTATAGTAACTAGTCTCCCCGTAATGTGTTGTATGTGCCTGGTTTTGCTCTGTTGGGGGTAAGTGGAGAGGTTGGAAGTGTGGGGTTTGTTCCTCCATGTTCTGTGACACATAATCCCCCCGTGCAGCTTTCAGGTGGGGCTTGGACTGCCCCCGGGACAAAGGCAGCTTGAGAGAAAAAGCAGTGACATCTGGGTGCTCTTGAAGACACACTTTGAGTTTGTTTTCAGCTGGGCCTTAACCAAAGGTAACTTGTGATCTTCCATGTGGGGAGGGTCTTAAAAATATGGTAGAGTGGATTTTCTCATAACTGCTTATGTAGTAGCTATGGGCAGGGCTGCTGCAGGTTGTTGATGCATGTTTTGGTATTTTTTTGTAGCCGTTTATAGTGAGAACAGCCTTGCCATTCTGCTTCTGATGGACCTTTAAAATTACTGCTTGCATTATATATTACTTCCATAAAGACAAATTCCTCACAGAGGACTTTTTGCCCTTCCTAGATTGTAAAACACTATATAAATGTAAGTATCACTCTAATTCTTTAAGTTAGACACACCTTTTCTTGGTTATGACATTTCTTTTTATAACACCTGAGGGTCAGGTGGTACCACACGTAGAAACTAATAAGTAATTTTGTGAGCTTGAGGCTAATGTGGGCTCTATAACCGCTAGGCAGGGTATCCATTCACACCTTAGTGCAGTATATTGGTATGAGGCAAGGAAAGCAGCTGTTTTTCCTAAAACAGTTTTTAACTTATTTATAAGCTAATCTACTCTTATAAGGTTCAGACAGCTCAGGCGGGTATAAGACCTCCTTCCTAATACCGCCCCCCACCGTCCATCAGACATAGGCATCTGCTAAGAGTCTCATTCTCCAATTAGCAATTTGCTGTGTATTAACAAACATACACACACGTGATTTATTTCTATTTTAACACAAATGGTGTCATGCTGTATGTATTGTTTTGTCATCTTTTTCTTATCTCTAGGCCTGGGATGTGTTTCTACTGCAGCATACCCAGCTTCATTTCGTTCTTTGTAACTGCTCCCTAGCATCCCCTTGAAAGTCAGGACCACGACTGATCAATCCTATATGATAGGCATTTCCAAATAGGCTGTATCTAAAACTAAATACTAAACTAGACTTTTTAGAGTGTTGTTAAAACAATTTTTACTAGACTTTATTTTTTACAGCAGTCTTAGAGTCACACCAAAATTGAGCAGAAAGTGCAGAAATTTCCCTTATAACTCTGTCCTTCCCTCCTCCCACTGATGCCCCCGTTATCAACAGCCCTCACCAGAGTGGCACATTTATTACAGTTGATGAACCTGCACTGACACATCTGTATCACCCTAAGTTTGTAGTTTACATTAAGGTTCATTTTGGGTTTTGTATGTGATGTGGGTTTTTACAAATATATAATGATATGTATCTGTCACTATAGTGTCATACAGAAGAGTTTCCCTGCCCCCAGAATACTGTCCTCTGCCTAGGCATTTCCCTTACCCTTCAGTTCCTGACCACTACTGATCTTTTTACTGTCTTTATAGTTTTTCCTTTTCCACAATGTCATATACAACAGTCTTCCTTATCAGAGGGAGATACATTCCAAGACCCCCAGTGCATACCTGAAACCTCAAATAGTATCAAGCCTATACTAAAAGTTTCCTCAAATAGTATCAAGCCTATACGAAGTTTCCTCAAATAGTATCAAGCCTATACTAAAAGTTTCCTCCTGTGCTGATGGGCTGCTCCCACGTGCAGTGTGGGTACACTAGTCCAAGGGTGATTCCCGTCCTAGGAGGACAGAGCAGGAAGACATAAGGTTTCATCACACTACCCAAAACGGCACACAGTTTAAAACTTCACCTCATTTGGGTAAAATAACAAGGAGTGCTAGGTCATTTGGTAAGGGTATCTTTGGTTTTGTAAAATAACTGCCAAACTATCTTCCAAAGTGTCTCTACCACTCTGCATCCCCACAGCAATGAATGAAAGTTCCTATTGCTCCACACCCTTGATAAAATTTCTTATTGTCAGTGTTTTGGATTTTGGCCTTCTAATGAGCATGTGGGCTTCCCTGGCGGCTCATTGGTTAAGAATCTGCCTGCCAATGTAGGAAACTCGAGTTTGATCCCTGGGTCATGAAGATCCCCCAGAGAAGGGCATGGAAACCCACTCCAATATTCTTGCCTGGGAAATCCCATAGACGGAGGAGCCTAGTGGGCTACAGTCCATGGGATCACAAAGGAGTTAGACACAACTTAGCGACTAAACAATACCGCCGCCAACATGAATATGTCCTGGTATCTCGTTGTTTCCATTTGCAATTCCCTAACAACTGTGGTGTTGGAGAAGACTCTTGAGAGTCCCTTGGACTGCAAGGAGATCCAACCAGTCCATCCTGAAGGAGATCAGCCCTGGGATTTCTTTGGAAGGAGTGATGCTAAAGCTGAAACTCCAGTACTTTGGCCACCTCATGCGAAGAGTTGACTCATTGGAAAAGACTCTGATGCTGGGAGGGATTGGGGGCAGGAGGAGAAGGGGACGACAGAGGATGAGATGGCTGGATGGCATCACTGACTCGATGGACCTGAGTCTGAGTGAACTCCGGGAGATGGTGTTAGACAGGGAGGCCTGGTGTGCTGTGATTCATGGGGTCGCAAAGAGTTGGACATGACTGAGCAACTGATCTGATCTGAACAACATATGACATTCAGCATCATTTCATATGCTTAATTTCCATCTCAATAACTTCCTTGGTGAATTATCTGACCATATCTTTCACTTATTTTTCAATCGGGTCGTTTATTCTTTTATTGTTGAGTGTTCTCTTTAACAGTTCTATACCAGATAATATCTTTGGCAAATATTTTCTCCCTGTCTGTGACTTGTCTTCTCATTTTCTTGACAAGAATTTTTTTAACTACTGAAAAAATCATGTCCATTGTACCAAGTGTTACAAAGCAGAGATATATTCAGAAAAACTCAATAATCATCCCTGTCTCTAATTGTACCATTGGCAGTGACTAATCTGAACAGTTTGGTTTGTAACCTTCTGCACCTTTCTCTTGGCTCAAATGTGTTTGTGTGTGTGTGTGTGTTTATGAAAATGTATCTGGGTTTCCCCTGTATTTTTGTTCAAGAATAAGCCTCTTCTCTATACATTTCTCCATAATTTTCTTTTATCCCTTCCTGCTAAACAATTTACCACTGGTATATTTCTTGGCAAATATGTATAATTTTAACATTCTTTTTCATGACTGTGCAATATTAATTGGTGCAGATATAATAATGTAGTCAGCCATTCCTCTAGTGTGGATACTGAGGATGTTTCCAGTTTTATTTTTTTTCCATTATAAACAATGTTGGCACTTTTATTCTTGTAGGATAAATTCCCCAAAGTGGGTCTCCTGGGTCAAAGGTGATTTGTATTTCTAATTTTATTGGATATTGCCAGAGAACTTTCCAAATGATTGTAAGGATCTATACCCTCACCAACAACGTGTAAGAAGTGCATTCCCCGCATCCTCGGTGCTGCATGTTAGCAGTCTTTTAAAAATTTACCCATTTGTTGATATTGCTTTAATTTACATTATTTTTATAATTAGTGGCCCTGGGTAGCTCAGGACAGGTGTGTGGGTTGGTTGTTCATATCCTTTGCACATGTGGTTCAGTTCAATTCAGTTCAGTTCAGTTGCTCCGTCATGTCTGACTCTTTGCGACCCCATGAATCGCAGCACGCCAGGCCTCCCTGTCCATCACCAACTCCCGGAGTTCACTCAGACTCATGTCCATCGAGTCAGTGATGCCATCCAGCCATCTCACCCTCTGTTGTCCCCTTCTCCTCCTGCCCCCAATCCCTCCCAGCATCAGAGTCTTTTCCAATGAGTCAACTCTTTGCATGAGGTGGTCAAAGTACTGGAGTTTCAGCTTTAGCATCATTTCTTCCAAAGAAATCCCAGGACTGATCTCCTTCAGAATGGACTGGTTGGATCTCCTTACAGTCCAAGGGACTCTCAAGAGTCTTCTCCAACACCACAGTTCAAAGGCATCAATTCTTCAGCGCTCAGCCTTCTTCACAGTCCAACTCTCACATCCATACATGACCACTAGAAAAACCATAGCCTTGACTAGACGGACCTTTGTTGGCAAAGTAATGTCTCTGCTTTTGAATGTACTATCTAGATTGGTCATAACTTTCCTTCCAAGGAGTAAGCGTCTTTTAATGTCATGGCTGCAGTCACCATCTGCAGTGATTTTGGAGCCCAAAAAGATAAAGTCTGACACTGTTTCTACAGTTTCCCCATCTATTTCCCATGAAGTGATGGGACCAGATGCCATGATCTTCGTTTTCTGAATGTTGAGCTTTAAGCCAACTTTTTCACTCTCCTCTTTCACTTTCATCAAGAGGCTTTTTAGTTCCTCTTCACTTTCTGCCATAAGGGTGATGTCATCTGCATATCTGAGGTTATTGATATTTCTCCCAGCAATCTTGATTCCAGCTTGTGTTTCTTCCAGTCCAGTGTTTCTCATGATACATATAAGTTAAATAGGCAGGGTGACAATATACAGCCTTGACACACATGTGGTTAATAGGCTTTAATGTTGTTGTTGTTTAGCCGCTCTGTCGTGTTCGACTTTGTGACCCCATGGATTGCAGCATGTCAGGCTTCTCTGTCCTTCACCATCTCCTGGAACTCTCTCAAACTCAGGTCCATTGAGTCAGTGATGCCATCCAACCATCTCATCCTCTGTCATCCCCTTCTCCTCCTGCCTTCAATCTTTCCCAGCATCAAGGTCTTTTCTAAAGAGTCAGCTCTTTGCATCAGGTAGGCAAAGGATTGTAGCTTCAGCATCAGTCCTTCCAATGAATATTCAAGATTGATCTCCTTTAGGATTGACTGGTTTGATCTCCTTGCAGTACAAGGGACTCTCAACAGTCTTCTCCAACACCATAGTTCAAAAGCATCAATTCTTCTGCGCTCAGCCTTCTTTATGGTCCAACTTTCACATCCATACATGACTACTGAAAAAAACCATAGCTTTGACTATATGGATCTTTGTTGGCAAAGTAATCTCTGCTTTTTAATATGCTGTCTAGGTTTGAAATAGCTTTTCTTCTAAGGAGCAAGCGTATTTTAATTTCATGGCTGCAGTCACCATCCATAGTGATTTTGGAGCCCAAGAAAAGTGGCCCTTAAAAGGCTGGAGTAGGACAGAATAGAATAGAACAGGCAGCACAGGCACCAAATCTGTGGTGTCACAGGGTAGAATCACATCCTCTGGGCAGCTGCCATTATCACAGTAGGATGGTGATGCCCACCGTTAGCACCTCCTCCAAAAGGTCCGTCTAGTCAAAGCTGTGGTTTTTCCAATAGTCATGTATGGATGTGAGAGTTTGATCATAAAGAAGCCTGAGCCCTGAAGAATTGATGCCTTTGAATTATGGTGCTGGAGAAGACTCTTGAGAGTTCCTTGGTTTACAGACAGATTAAACCAATCAATCCTAAAGGAAATCAACCCTGAATATTCATTGGAAGGACTGATGCTCAAGCTGAAGCTCCAATACTTTGGCCACCTGATGCGAAGAGCTGACTCACTGTAAAAGGCCCTGATTCTGGAAAAGATTGAGGACCAGAGGAGAAGGGGGCGACAGAAGATGGGATGGTTAGATAGCATCACTAATTCAATGGACATGAATTTGAGCACACTCTGGGAGATAGTGAAGGACAGGGAAGCCTGGCATGCTGCAGTCCACAGGGTTGCAAAGAGTCGGACACAACGGAGTGACTGAACAACAATAACAGCAACAACCGCCACCTACCTGTGTGTCCTGGGTCACCGCTAGGGCTTCTGGGTGCACAGCTCCAGGGCCCATGTTCACCCGGTGAATGGAGTACGGCGGGTAGTAAGAGCCCCCAGGCTCCCAGGATTGTGCCCCTGAGCTGCGCATTGCCAGCACTCAGCTGCACCATGACCTCCGTGTGATGGTTGGTTGGCCATCTTTTCAGACTCCATGCTTACAAAACTTTGATCCTCAAAGCCTAGTATAGTGCCTGGTACATAATGGGGCCTAACTGAAAGTGCCAGCTGATGGAGTGAATAAAAGTGTCTGCAAGAGCTGACAGGCCACAGAAAGTGCTAGGTGAAGGTGATGGCTTGTGAGTGTGCATCTGTACATGAACATCAGGCACGAGGGCTGGCCTTCAGGTGGGGATTGCTGCTCGGAAGCTCAGTCTGGGCACGGAGGAGAGGTGCTCCACAGGCCAGAGGACTCCCCGCCCCCGACCCCCCTGCTGTTTTACTCACTTCTATCCAAGATGTGTATGTGGTTAGTCGCTCAGTTGTGTCCAATTCTTTGTGACCCCATGGATGACTGTAGCCTGCCAGGCCCCTCTGTCCATGGAATTCTCCAGGCAAGAATACTGGAGTGGGTTGCCAGTCCCTTCTCCAGGGGATCTTCCCGATTCAGGGATCGAATCTGGTCTCCCGCATTGTAGGCAGATTCTTTACCATCTGAGTTACCAGGGAAGCCCCCATCTAAGATAGTGGCCCCTAAGACCCCTCTCTGTTGTTCTCTCTCTTTCTGACTTTCTGTAGGAGTCACTCTCCTTTCCTGAGCATACCTTCCCACCCAAAGCTCGAGGGCTTTTTGTACACAAGGTCAAGGATTGCATTACAGGAAGCCAATTATTCTCCAGAGTATTTCTCCCAGGGACTGTGGGTGTGCAGACCAGCCACTGACTTATGTGTGGTTTGAAGGGAACTGGCTGAACCCCAAAGACTGAGTTCAGAACAATCATGATAAGCTATAATGGGAAAAGGAGCTAAGTGTGTATAGGTGGGTGGGAGAAGTGCAAGGTGAGTGGGTGGGGGTGGGGATTAGAAGCTGAATGGACAACAAAAGCCATTTAATTCATTTGTTAATTTTCTCCCATTAATTCACACAACAGATTTTAGACACATTCAGGATTCTCAATATTTTGGAGGTCAGGAAATTCTCTCGGAATTGGGTGAATGCTATTGACTTTTCTCTTGAAAGCATCCCCTATATACACAAAAGGCTTATATACAATTTTCTGGGGATTGGTGGGGGGCGCTTCATCAATTGCCAGAGACCTCTAAGTTCTTTGGTTCTTTGCCTCTGGTCTCAAAGGAGGAAAGTTATCCTAGAGGTATCTGACTTCTTAAAGGACTATTACCAGATTATAATTACTTTTCTCCCCCCAAAGCTAATTAAAGCTCCCACAAAGCATTGAAATTTATTGAGTTGAGTCACGATGGAACCGTAAGGAGGCAGGGGATAGAAGTGTCTCTTGCCAGAAGCATATGAATGCCAGGTGAAGATTAGAAAAACCTTATAAGAAAGATAAAAGTCAGAGTTTTCACTTTGAACTTGAAAAACATCCACCCTGCACAGAAGTAAGTGGCCAGAGTCAAACCTGACGAAAACAAACAGAATTCAGAACTATAATCGTAGGCATTTCGAGCTGTGGGGGCTTCTCATGAGGTGAATGATCCATTTACCCTCAGGGCATTCTTGTACATCTATTCCATGCTTTGTCATGTTTTCCTATCCTGAGCCTCAACATCCTGTTTATCGTCATTTGATAGGAGAAGACTTTGCAGGGCACCTGTCCCCAGAGGCCAGGAACCCCTCTTGTGAAGGCAATGAGCCTGAGGCTGGTACAACCACGAGGCCAGAAAAGGAGGCTGGGAGGTTGGGGTAGGGTCTTCCTCTCCATGGAGGGGCCTTAGTTTCCATCCTGAGGTTTTCAAAAAGTCCTCCCACTCGCAGGCCTTGACTGTGAATGCAACTCTTCTCACAGAGGTCATTTCCCGAGGATTTGATTTTCTTTTCTCAGGTGTCAGTAACACCTTGGATATCCAGGGTCTCCAAACATGAGTTTCCTAGATTAACAAAGTCAATCCTTTACATCCATGGATTCTGTGCCTTTGAACAGAAATCATTCCAGAAACGTAACACATATTCTCTCCTTACTCAACTGAATGGACTGTCTTGTTTCAAGGGGATGGAGAGTGACCCCGGCAACTGCTGTCTGTTAATTCACTGGGAAGGAGCTCAGGTGGGCTTAGAAGAGTTCCGAGAAGTGGCCTCCTTGCCACGTTGCCTCCTCACCGAAGAGCAAATGCAGGTGTGGGGCTGCAGACCTGGAGGCAATTTAATGTGCCTGCTCTTCAAAAAGTGATGTGCCTGTTCTCTTCAAAAAGGCAAAAGCAGTCTTTCCCTGCAATGAACAACCCTTTTTTTTTTAGTTCCCTGACCAGGGATTGAACCCCAGACCCTGGCAGTGAGAGCACAGAGTCCTAACCTCTGAACCACCAGGGAATTCCCAAGAGCACTTTCTTCAGTTCCAGAAAACCCCACCTTTTCGTTTTTCTCTGCCATTATCCACGACCTTAGATTTCCGCTGGTATCCCTGTCTCTTGTTTATGCCTCTACCACAGCGCAGCTCTTCAGCCCACCTCATTCCTATTGAAGTGGCTAAAATGTGCAGGATAGGCACCCCTCACAGTCTTCAGGTTTTATCCAAAGCTCACCTTCTGAGCTGAGCGCGCTTTTGCCAACATACACAAGACTACAGGTCTTCCACAGCTTCCTCCATATTTTCTTTTTTTTTCACTGAATTCCAAGCACAGGAAATATTAGAAATTGGGGCTTTAGCATTCTGAGGATGAAAGTCTCATGGAGTGCTGTGTCAGTCATTAAGTTGTGGTCTCTCAGCTGCAAACCCATGCTGTGCTGGATGCTGGGGCAGTTCAGTTCAGTTCAGTCGCTCAGCCGTCTCCGACTCTTTGCGACCCCATGAACTGCAGCACGCCAGGCCTCCCTGTCCATCACCAGTTCCCGGAGTTCACTCAAAATCATGTCCATCGAGTCGGTGATGCCATCCAGCCATCTCATCCTCTATCGTCCCCTTCTCCTCCTGCCCCCAATCCCTCCCAGCATCAGAGTCTTTTCCAATGAGTCAACTCTTCGCATGAGGTGGCCAAAGTACTGGAGTTTCAGCTTTAGCATCATTCCTCCCAAAGAAATCCCAGGGCTGATCTCCTTCAGAATGCACTGGTTGGATCTCCTTGCAGTCCAAGGGACTCTCAAGAGTCTTCTCCAACACCACAGTTCAAAAGCATCAATTCTTTGGCGCTCAGCTTTCTTCACAGTTCAACTCTCACATCCATACATGACCACTGGAAAAACTATAGCCTTGACTAGACGGACCTTTGTTGGCAAAGTAACGTCTCTGCTTTTGAATATGCTATCTAGGTTGGTCATAACATTCCTTCCAAGGAGTTAAGTGTCTTTTAATTTCATGGCTGCAATCACCATCAGCAGTGATTTTGGAGCCCCCAAAAATAAAGTCTGACACTGTTTCCACTGTTTCCCCATCTATTTCCCATGAAGTAATGGGACCAGATACCATGATCTTAAGCCAGCCTTTTCACTCTCCTCTTTCACTTTCATCAAGAGGCTTTTTAGTTCCTCTTCACTTTCTGCCATAAGGGTGATGTCATCTGCATATCTGAGGTTATTGATATTTCTCCCGGCAATCTTGATTCCAGCTTGTGTTTCTTCCAGCCCAGCGTTTCTCATGATGTTCTCTGCATATAAGTTAAATAAGCAGGGTGACAATATACAGCCTTGATGTACTCCTTTTCCTATTTGGAACCAGTCTGTTGTTCCATGTCCAGTTCTAACTGTTGCTTCCTGACCTGCATATAGGTTTCTCAAGAGGCAGGTCAGGTGGTCTGGTATTCCCATCTCTTCAAGAATTTTCCACAGTTGATTGTGATCCACATAGTCAAAGGCTTTGGCATAGTCAATAAAGCAGAAATAGTTGTTTTTCTGGAACTCTCTCTTGCTTTTTCAATGATCCAGCAGATGTTGGCAATTTGATCTCTGGTTCCTCTGCCTTTTCTAAAACCAGCTTGAACATCAGGAAGTTCATGGTTCACATATTGCTGAAGCCTGGCTTGGAGAATTTTGAGCATTACTTTACTAGCATGTGAGATGAGTGCAATTGGGCAGTAGTTTGAGCATTCTTTGGCATTGTCTTTCTTTGGGATTGGAATGAAAGCTGAACTTTTCCAGTCCTGTGGTCACTGCTGAGTTTTCCAAATTTGCTGGCATATTGAGTGCAGCACTTTCACAGCATCATCTTTCAGGATTTGAAATAGCTCAACTGGAATTCCATCACCTCCACTAGCTTTGTTCATAGTGATGCTTTCTAAGGCCCACTTGACTTCACATTTCAGGATGTCTGGCTCTAGATCAGTGATCACACCATCGTGATTATCGTGGTCATTAAGATCTTTTTTGTATAGTTCTTCTGTGTATTCTTGCCACCTCTTCTTAATATCTTCTGCTTCTGTTAGGTCCATACCATTTCTGTCCTTTACTGAGCCCATCTTTGCATGAAATATGCCCTTGGTATCTCTAATTTTCTTGAAGAGATCTCTAGTCTTTCCCATTCTGTTGTTTTCCTCTATTTCTTTGCATTGATTGCTGAGGAAGGCTTTCTTATCTCTCTTTGCTATTCTTTGGAACTCTGCATTCAGATGCTTATATCTTTCCTTTTCTCCTCTTTTTTTCACTTCTCTTCTTTTCACAGCTATTTGTAAGGCCTCCCCAGACAGCAGGGACCCTGCAAACTGCATTCTAGCTTTTCCTGCAGACACCCAGTTTAGCTTAGTTCAGTTCAGTTGCTCAGTCGTGTCCGACTCTTTGCGACCCCATGGACTGCAGCACACCAGGCTTCCCTGTCCATCACCAACTCCTGGAGCTTGCTCAAACTCCTGTCCATTGAGTCGGTGATGCCATCCAACCATCTTATCCTCTGTCATCCCCTTCTCCTCCTGCCTTCAATCTTTCCCAGCATCAGGGTCTTTTCCAATGAGTCAGTTCTTCACATCAGGTGGCCAAAGTATTTAGTTTCAGCTTAGCATCAGTCCCTCCAATGAATATTCAGGATTGATTTCCTTTAGGATGGACTGGCTGGATCTCCTTGAAGTCCAAAAGACTCAAGAGTCTTCTCCAACACCACAGTTCAAAAGCATCAATTCTTTGGCGCTCCACTTTCTTTATGCTCCAACTCTCACATCCATACATGACTACTGGAAAAACCATAGTTTGGACTAGATGGACCTTTGTCCACAAAGTAGTGTCTCTGCTTTTTAATACGCTGTCTGGATTGGTCATAGCTTTTCTTCCAAGGAGCAAGCGTCTTTTAATTTCATGACTGCAGTCACCATCTGAAGTAATTTTGGAGCCCCCTCCAAATAAAGTCTGTCACTATTTCCATTGTTTCCCCATCTATTTGCCATGAAGTGATGGGACCGGATGCCATGATCTTAGTTTTTTGAATGTTGCGTTTTAAGCCAGGTTTTTCATTCTCCTCTTAAACTTTCACCAAGAGGCTCTTTAGTTCTTCTTCACTTTCTGCTATAAAGGGTGGTGTCACCTGCATATCTGAGGTTATTGATATTTTTCCTGGCAATCTTGATTCCAGCTTGTGCTTCTTCCAGCCCAGTGTTTCTCATGATGTACTCTGCGTAGAAGTTAAATAAGCAGGGTGACAATAGACAGCCTTGACATAGTCCTTTCCCAATTTGGAACCAGTCTGTTGTTCCATGTCCAGTTCTAACTGTTGCTTCTTGCCCTGCATATGGATTTCTCAGGAGGCAGGTAAGGTGGTCTGGTATTCCAACCTCTTTAAGAATTTTCCACATTTTGTTGTGATCCACACAGTCATAGGCTTTGGCACAGTCAATAAGTCAGAAGTAGATGTTTTTCTTGAACTGTCTTGCTTTTTCAATGATCCAGTGGATGTTGACAATTTGATCTCTGGTTCCTCTGCCTTTTCTAAACCCAGCTTGAACATGTGGAGGTTCAGGGTTCAGGTACTGTTGAAGCCTGGCTTGGAGTTAGGCTCTGCCAATAGGGGGCGCTAGATAGAAAAGGGAAGGCTGCAGGAGGAAGGGCCTTGCTCCAGCCCCTTTCTCTCTGTGGTTCCTGTGAACCTCACTCCAACAATGGTTGGCCACCCTGGCCGTTACAGTTCCTTCCAATGAGGATCCTGTTTGATCCTGTTTGTAGTTTTTCCAGCACTTGCAAAGACAGACTCATCATTCCCCTTGGCAAGATTCCAGCACCAGTGTCTCCTCCAGAAATCAGAGTTCCAGGGACACTGGGCCTCCATCCAAGCACAGAGCCTCCAGCACCAACGGATCAGAGCCCCCTTTTCAGAGTTTTGGGTCCCAGCTTTGGATCTTATCCTTCTCTGAGCAGCTCAGAAACACCAGGATCAGTGGAAGCAACTTGCCCTCTTGTGTCTGAGGAAACTAGTCTTCCCTTTCTGGAAAACTTATTCTTTAATAGCACTTTATTTTCTGAATAATGGTTTGGACTATGATTTTCACTGAGGTCAGAGTGATGGATTAGTGAAAGTTGGTCAGTTGTGTCTGACTCTTTGCAACCCCAACAACTATACAGTCCATGGAATTCTCCAGGCCAGAATACTGGAGCGGGGAAGTCTTTCCCTTCTCCAGGGGATCTTCCCAACCCAAGGATCGAACCCAGGTCTCCCACATTGCAGATGGATTCTTTACCAGCTGAGCTGCAAGAAAGAGTAATGGATAGGGGGAATAAAAGCTTAGACCCTTTTCTTGCTCAGGGGGAGACCCATGTTTCTTCTAGCAGTAGACTCCTTTGCTGTCTTCAGACAGACTCCTGGTTCTGCAGTGACCATTGGATACAGTGGCATAAATTGAATGCAGTCATGAAAAGTCTCTTTCTCAGTGCATTGGTTCAGGCTTTGCAAAATGTGACACTCTTGAGAACCTGGAGAAGGTTAGATTTCTTTCCAAGCACCAACATTTTTCTTTCTTTCTTCTTCTTTTTTTAAAATGAATGCCTGTAGCATTAGAATATGCAAAAAGAGTCTATCTGTCCATTTTTTTCTGCTTCAGATCAGGGGCACCCACTCCACTTATGAGGAAACTGGCAAGTGACACTACAAAGATCCATTTTATCATCCTTGTACAACTGCCCACAAGAAAGAGTACTTTGAAATGCATTTATCTGAGAACACCTCACGTTGTCCACTGACTCCATGGTCTGATGATTCCTGTCACGACTCACTTTGAAATGGACAAGTCCATCTTCAGAAAATATATAGTGTAGTCAGACATACTTGTCCACTGAAATCTTTGCCTTTGGCTGTGCACTGAGCCAATCCATCCCTGAAAACCTCTCTCTCCCGAGCAGGGCAGCGGTCAATGGCTCTCACCATGAGAGGCTGGGCCTGTGAAGAATCAGATGCACTGTCCTTTCCAATCTTTGATGCCTTCTTATCTTGCTTAAGTTTGCTGTTTAGCAGAGTCTGAGACAAAGACTTTGCTGCAG